>NW_027397077.1:13085501-13113820 GCF_003265705.2 Callorhinus ursinus
AAAAAAAAAAAAAGACCTATTGGAGGAACAGACTAGGGGACAAAAATCAAAAGCAGACAGATCATCTGTATTTGTATGGATCCCGAAATGGAGATTAGAGTAAGCAGTTGGATACAAGAAATTGAAGAGTATATTCAAGAGGCATCAGCCTTTAAACTAAGGAGGAGCCCCACTTCAGTGAGAGGAGAACCAAGGGAGAGGAGCATTCCAGAAGCCAGGTCAGAAAGTGTTTCAGGCAGGGAGTGCTCAACTATATCAGTAAGTAGGGGATGGAGAAACACCCAGTGAATTCAGCAAAGCAGGGGTCCCAGATGATTTGACAGGATAAAGTGAATGGAGTTGGGGACAGAGCTGAGAGGGGCTTGTCTCAAGACTACCCAGAAGCAATGTCCGTAGAAAATCTAAGTTGACAAGGATCTTCGATATTGGCCAGTCCACCGAAGTCATTAAAATAAGAGCTCCCTAAGGGTGAGCACTTCATCTTTTTTTTTAAGATTTTTTTTTTTGAGAGAGAGAGAGTGAGCAAGCATGGAGGTGGGGGATAGAGGGGGAGGGAGAAAGAGAATCTCCAGCAGATTCTCCGCTGAGCACAGAGCCCAAAGTGGGGCTTGATCCCATGACCTTGAGATCATGACCTGAGCTGAAATCATGAGTTGGATGCTTAACTGACTGAGTCACCCAGGCACCCCCTTCATCGGTTTTTTTAATGTTTTAGTCCCACCTTCTGGACACCTGGCACATGACAGATGCTCAATAAATATTTGCAAGACTTTTTTGAACTTTCTTAACATCTCCAGTCAAACAGGACAGGTCAACAGGAACTTTGCATCCTTAATAGGATGGTATGGAAGACAGTGAGGAAACTCATACACAAATTATCCCAAGATGGAATGTTTCATTCCCTTCCCTTGACTAAAGAAACTATAATTAACACTACTTGGCATTTATTCAGCATGGAAATAACGCGTTTTCCAGTTACTCCTCATTGGCATTCAGATCTGTATCATCAGTGGATTGAATGGCTTCTCATTGGCAACACCAAATCTCACCATTCAAGCTAACTATAAGCTGGTCTAATTAGCAGAAATTACAGAATATTTTTAAAAGGATGTTTTGTCACAGAGGTCTTCTGGAAATCCAATTTAGGAAAATTATTATTTCCTATTCTCAAAGTGCTGACCTGCAGGCGACGTTTCTAAAGCGTTTAGGGGTCACTTTTAAAAGCAAGGGGATCATTCTCCTGCTCCCCACCTGCATCCATCTGAATTATGGCACATTTTCAATGGGAAAGCCTTCATTACATCCTAAGGAAATCCACATCCTGCACCTCCAGGTCACAGTCCGGCAGAGAGAGGCCTCACGTCCCTCCGGAAAGGATAATTAGTTTTCTACCCTTTAATCAAGGAGCAGCAGATTGTTGTTTTTCTAAAGTTTTGCCTGGGGAGAGCCTGTTCTTTCCCGAGTGTGTGTTTTTCTAACTAGGACTCCTTGTACATACCCAACCTTCCCTGACCCAACACTGAGAGGCACTCCCCCCTTATCTGAAATGAAAAACTGACTCTCCACTGATGACAGCCTCTGGCCCCTCAATTCCACAGATGTGGGATCAGGTCATGGTCATCACAAATTACTGGCACCAATAACCTTTTACTTATGGACCAAGAGAATCCTCAATCTCTCTATCACGGAGGTCATGTTTTTAAGGGTTTACTTAAAAAAAATGCTTACCATGTGCCAGATACTAAGTGCTTAATAAATATTAACTCATTTAACCCTCAAAACAATCTTATAAGTAAATACTTTTATTATTCCCACTTTACAGATGAGGAAACTGAAGCTCAGAGAGGTTAAGTGACTTGTCCAAAATCACACAGCCAGTAGGTGGCAGAGCCAGGATTGAAACCCAGGCAGTCTGCCTCCAGAAAACAGCGGAACAGATGTTAAAACCATTGAGGAAGAAGTGACAACAGAGAAAAGAAAATGGAAACCGAAACGCTTACTATGTGCTAGGCCCAGAGCCAATGTTACTGGTTGGTTCCTCTTTACATGAAGTGCAATTGGACTTTCTGTTTAAATTTTTTTCAATTGGACTTTAAAAATAACAATATAATAATAATGATCAGAGATTAGTATTATGTGTTGGTTTTTCTACATCAGCAAATAGAAATCCATGCAGATTCACTGGTATATTTTTACTGTGTGCATGTTACTTTGATAAAAGTATAATTTTAGTTTAAAAATTTTAAAGGCTGAGTTTTCTTTATGTTTTAAAGGGATCTGAATGAAATAAACAGCCCTTAGAAGGTGTTTTTAAAAAATCACCCTGAGCTCTCTTTCCAATTTTTGTCTTAAAAAGAAAAGTAAGAGAAGTCTTTGGAATTATTCTATCAAACTGTATACAAATCAGAAACAAAAAGGAAGGAGATAAATTCATGTTTTTCAAATCCTGGAAATCTCTAACTCAAAAATTATATTTACAGACACCATACTTTGCTAGCTTCTATCTAACAGGCATTCTATGAAGGTTTTTTACCCAGGGTGGGGCAGAGGAAAGTCTTCACACTTTATTCAGTAATATATTGATCAGGGGCACCTGGGTGGCTCAGTCAGTTGAGCATCTGACTTTGGCTCAGGTCGTGGTCTCAGGGTCCTGAGATGGAGCCCCGAGTCAGGCTCCCTGCTCAGCGGGAGGAGTCTGCTTCTCCCTCTCTCTCTGCTCCTCCCTCTGCTCATGCTCTCTCTCTCTCAAATTAATTAATTAATTAATACTATATTGATCAGAAGCTAATAAAAAAATCAGTATGTAGGTGGCCTAACGCCTCCAAAATGAAAATCACAATCCTAAAAATTAGGATTCAGAAATGGGCATCTCTAACAAATGTTCTGTTGATTCTAGCTCAGTTAAAAACACCAAAAATTCTTAAATTAGCCAGCATCGCTTAAAGCAGTTTATTGACTTTCTGATAGGACCTACCACAGTCTCCAAGGTAATTGGAAGCTCATGAATGCTGTTTTTGGCAGTGACTGGGGCCACACATCAAAACATGTTTATTCCCAAACTGTCAGTGAATATGGTGGTGGGGGTGGGACCACGTCAGCATAGATGGAGAAAAATGAAAAGGTAATGCTAAGGGCACCATCCAAACTGAGGTTATTTCATCACTATGACAAACAGCAAGTCACCCCCAAAACCCTGGGTGAGAGAGAGTAATTCTGAGCAAGACAATTCCTCAGGGTAAGAGAAATTCTGAGTAAGACAGGGTAATATATTTCAATAATAATAATAATGCTATTAGTGCTATGCTTATTATGTGGATTAGTTCATTTAATTGTCATGGGTGCCCGGAAGATAAGGGCCATCACAGAAGAAGGCTGTGGCACCAAGAGGCTAGACTTGGAAATGCTCCATGGCTGCTAAAGGTCAGAGCCAGACCACTCGATTGCAGGATGCCTGCTCTCGGCCCCTGAGTCCTGCCACACTGTCTAAGGGATCTTCTGGCCACCTAATCCACAAAAGCCACCAAACTGAAGAGGGAAAATATGAGCCGTGTTGATCAGTGATGTGCTGCTTATCAAATATTTCAATCAACCATGGTCCCGATGCATGGGTCAGAGCGAGCCCCCAGCCATCCTCTAGGGCAGCTCCTCTTCCAGCTCACCAGCTGGGCTCCAGTGGGAACAGGCCATATCGCACTCAGCGTTGCTATAGCTGCCACCATGGCAACCGCCCATTGTTGCCCAGGCAAAGATGCTCTCCCCACTCTTGGGAGCCCTGATGCAGGGACACAGCCCCATAGAAACGTGTGTTTTTACCTGCTCCCAACTTGCTCAAGTCTTTACAAGACTGAGAATCAACTGGGGGTTCCCCAGGCCCCTGCTTGCATTTGGACCAGACTAATATAAAGGCTGAGAGGGAGATGGGGCTCACGGAGAGGCTGTACAGAACTGAGGAGTGGGTAGTCAACCTCACCTGGCAGGGCTGTCTGAGTTCTGGCTCTGGCACGCCCTACCTGGGGATGCTAAGCAAAGGGTTTGGCCTCTGGGAACCTATGTTTTAGAATACGAAAAACAAGGATAATGCTAAAATTTTACACTTTCTAGAACTGTTGTGAGATTAAGTAGAGCCAAGCATGTAAAGGACATACAGATTAATGCCGGCTATTATTAACTAAAGTCGCCCATTCAACGGTGCTGGTGCCAGCAGAAGATGAAGAGCCCTCATGCTCTCGCTGCCTTTATACCACTCCCCAGCCTGACGCTCAAAACAAAAAGTGTGTCCACAGCGTGGAGGCATCGACTCGAGGGCTGAACAAAGCCAGCAAACAGCACAGTCCACACACACACCGCTGAGGGCAGGGGGACATGAGAGTGGTCAGCGGGACCCCAAATTCAGTACTCTTCTCTCTAGGCAACATGGCTTCTCCGAAAAGATTGATTTATCAAAATAAGCCTAAAGTTTATTCAACAAAAATGCCAAGGCGTTGGGACACCTGGGCGGCTCAGCCAGTTAGGTGTCTGACTCTCGATTTCGGCTTGGGTCGTGATCTTGGGGTCGTGGGATCTGCCCCGTGTTGGGCTCCGTGCTCAGGGGGGAGTCCGCTTGGGATTCTCCTCTCTCTCTTCCTCTGCCCCTCCCCCAGCGCTCTCTCTTTCTCTCTCTCAAAAAATAAATAGGGGCATCTGGGTGGTTCAGTCAGTTAAGTATCTGCCTTTGGCTCGGGTCATGGTCCCAGGGTCCTGGGATCGAGCCCTGCATCAGGCTCCCTGCTCGGTGGGAAGCCTGCTTCTCCCTCTCCCACTCCCCCTGCTTGTGTTCCCTCTCTCGCTGTGTCTCTCTCTGTCAAATAAATAAATAAAATCTTAAAAAAAAAAAGAATGTAGAGAAACATTTTGCTTCACAATTGCAAATGTATAAACTGATATAACATTTCCACAGGGTAATTTGGCAGCATTTTCCAAGAACATTAAAATGACCCAGGATTTCACCTTTATAATAATTAATTTGACAAAATGAACCACAAACATGGGCTTAGTGATGAGGATACAGCTTTTGGTGTTGCTTCCGAGGGAGGAACTAGGCTCAGCTCACACAGCCAACAATAGGGACTAGCTAGCTACTGGAAAAGTGCCTTGCAAAGTTCTACGTGTAATCATTAGGCAACACACAGGCAAGAAGACTTGCTTATTCCACATTGTGAAAATATGGAATTTTCTGGATTTGGTGCTTTTAATTGCATGCTTCCATCCCACACTCACTCCATTTTGCAGCTAAACAAACCAAGACCCAGACCTTGGAGACAGTTTGCCCCCAAGTGGCTGGGACAGCTTCACAGTCTCTCTGCCTTCCAGGGGGCAGAACTGTCACCTTCGAGACCAGACACAGGATCTGCGGTGGAGCCAAGCTCTGCCCTCGTGCCAGACAGGGCCTAGCTGGGGGCAGAGACATCTCTTCAAAGACCTCTTCCCCTAAGAAGCCACACCTTTCGAAGAGCTCTCAGCCCTCTTCCAGCTACCAGGAGCAGCTCAAGACAAGGAACGGAGCTGGGGTCCCAGAGCCAGGCCCTCTCACTAACAGTTCAACAGCCAGCCTCCAGAGAAGCCCTGCTCCAGGCCAGGTCTGCACGCAGTGCTTGTCATCAGTCCCTGGTCACCCCACAGCAACCCCAAGGCTCAGCAAGGTCAGCTTCCCTGTCTTAAATCACCCAACTAATCCGGATGTGAACTCCATTCATGCTCTTACCTCTTGATGGCGGCTGGGGCTTCCTCATCCACAAAATGTGGAGAATAACAGCAACCACTTCAGAGGGTGGGCTGTGAGGGTTAAACGAGCCAATCTATATAGAGAGTGCTTGGAACATTTCCTGACCCATAGGAAGCTCTGTGTCACTCTTATTATTTTAGTGAGACTGTAAAGCATAGTGGTGAGAACAAGGACCCTAGAGCCAGCTGCCTGGTTCAAATCCCACATCGACCACTCACTGGCTGTGTGACTTTGGGCAAGTTACTTAACTCTTTGTGCTTCAGTTCCCTCCTCAGCAAAATGACTATGACAACAGTACCCACCTGAGCTCACATGAATGATCACATTATCCAGCTGAGCTAATGTCCTTAGAAGAGTTTAGAACAGTGTCTGTCACATAAGTGTCTGGGCCTGTCATATAAGCACAACGTGTGTCAGCCGTTATAAATGCGACACCGCTCTGTCTCCTGTTTGTCCACGGCTGCGTTGGAATGACACCTCCACCTTCACCATTAGTCACTATTCTGACTGACCAGAACCTGACACGTGTTCTCCTATTTAATCATGAGAACACTCTATGAGTAGGTGCTATTATTGTTCAGCTTTACAGAGGGGGAAACTGAGGCTCAGAGAGCTCAAGTAACTTGTCCCAGGTCACACAGCCAGGAAACAACAACACTGCTGGGCTTTGAACCAAATCATTTGGGCCCCAGGGCTCTTGCCCCCCGCACTGCATTGCTCAGCCCAAGACTCACAGAGCCAATCCTTCCACCTATGGAAGGGTGGTACATGGCTTCTAGCTTGGAGATGAATCATGGCCAAGTCGCCCACCATGTAGCACAGACACTGGCCCCATAGACAACTCATGAACAGCAAGAGTAAGTCACCCAGCACAGTCACCAAGGAGCAATCCCTGTCATCCCTCCCTATCTTCCTGGAGAAATACACTGGTATTTGTCTAACAGGAGAGATGAGACATAACCATTCAAACAGAATTCATCTAATTGGTGTCTTGGAAACTCATGCTGACATCCACACAGCTGGTTTTCCCCACAGCCATTGATAGTCATGTGTTGTTTAAACTATGGCCTGCTCACAAGTTCAAGCTGGGAGGTGAAGCCAGGGTAAATCTTCCAGTCTGCCATTCTGGCCTTTGGAGCATGAAAGTCATGGCAATGAGTTCATTTCCCACCACCAGAATAAAAAGTTTACGAAGCTTCCTTGCATGCATATGGCCAAAGCTGTAAGTGGGTGCCACCAGGAGATGACATGGCTCGAACAGAGGCAAGTCTTACATTCCCCACAGCTTCCTCAGCAATTCGTCAAAAAAGCTAGTTGTTGGCGGGGGGGACACCCATGTGTTTCAGCAGGATCCATAAGGCTGTATTGTTTCAAACCCAGTAATTTAATGAAATAGTATCTGTTTTCCACTAATGTGCCTAAAACTCAAACAGATTAAGAGCTGGAAGGATCCTCAGAGAACCAGCCAGTCTACCACCCTCATTTAGACACTGGAAAACTAAGAGCTGGCTCAAGGTCATATGGTCTGTTGGTGACATCCTGGGGCCCTGGGAGGTATCCCCATTTTCAGGCTTTTTTCAGCCCTGGCAAGTGTTATCAGCATGGACATTTGCTGTTTCTTACTGCCCAGCATTCTGTCCCCCTTCTTCTGCCAATGGCACCCTGATCTTCTGTTGAAGAACCTCCTCCGGAAGGGCTGACCCTAGGCTCCCAAGATGGGCATGTGACCCGGCCTGGAAGAATGAGACGGAAACCTGAGACTTGCTGGAGTTAAAGAAAAGAGATGCGGTCCTCTAGTGCAAGAGTTGAGCTGATGGGATGGAAACTTGGAATTGTGCAGGCATCTTGGTCAGAGAGCCGATCTGCGATGTAAGCTAATTTGGAGAAAGTAGAGTGGGAGATGGAGAGAGATGGATTCCTGGTGACAGAGAATAGCCACCTGGATCTAGCCATGCCTGAAGGCAGAACTATCACTGGATTTGCCAATTGAGTCCTTTATTTTTTAAATTTAAACAAGTGTGCACTGTATTTCTGTCATATGCAACCAAAAAACTTAAGCTTTTGTTTCTAAGTTTGTAGAAGGAAGACTATCACAAAATGGGAATGTTCCCAGGAGACCCTCCAAGTGCCTAACACAGTTCCTGCCACAGTAAGCAAGCAATACATGTGTAATGGAGTAAAACTCTTCCTTTGGGTCTCTTCTCAGTAGGACTCTCCCAGATCACCCTATTGGAAACCGCAGCCCTCCGCAGCCTCGCTCTCCCCCACCCCTGCCTGTTTCCTATGGTGTTTATCACCATCAGACCCATCCTATTATTTATCATTTCTTGTTGGTTTCCCCCACTCAAGTCCCACAAGGGTGGGGATTTTTGTCTACTTTGCTCACTGCTATATCCTGGGGGTAGAACGGTGCTCAACACCCATAGGTGCTCAATATATATCTGGTGAATGAATGAATGAATGAGGAAATGAACGATGGAATGAATAAGGATACAGTACACAGAGGATGGTGCCCAGCACATAACAGGCACCAGGCCCCCACCAGCTGCCTGAATCAGCAGCCTCTGGGACCTCTTGGATAGCGGTCTTCTTTCCTGTTCCCTAAACCAAAGCTCCAACAGCCACCCCTACAATCCAGACAACCCGATCATCTCTACCTGTCCGGAGAGCATGAACAAGAATTTTTTTAAAGATTTTATTTATTTATTTGACAGAGAGAGACACAACGAGAGAGGGAACACAAGCAGGGGGAGCGGGAGAGAGAGAAACAGGCTTCCTTCACAGCAGGGAGCCCGATGCGGGGCTCGATCCCAGGACCTTGGGATCATGACCTGAGCCGAAGGCAGACGCTTAATGACTGAGCCACCCAGGCGCCCCTAGCACGAACAAGAATTAAAAGATAAGTAGCCCTTTGGGTTATAAAGATGTTTCCTTCTTTTTTCTTGCTTATAAAAATATTGCATGCTCATTATAAAAACACACAAAATAAAAATGTAAAAAGTAAACAATAAAAATCACAATTTTGGGTGCCTGGGTGGCTCAGTTGTTAAGCATCTGCCTTCGGTTCAGGTCGTGATCCCAGGGTCCTGGGATCGAGCCCCGCATCAGGCTCCCTGCTCCGTGGGAAGACTGCCTCTCCCTCTCCTGCTCCTCCTGCTTGTGTTCTCTCTCTCACTGTGTCTCTCTCTGTCAAATAAATAAATAAAATCTTTTAAAAAAATCACAATTTAACCTCGAAGTTAAATTTTGGGTGTAAGTCATAAATAGGCAGATTGCTGATATATTTTATATGACCCACAAGGTGACCCCCTTTTTTTTTTTGAGGTAGCTTCCAACATTTAAAAAGCTAGAGGATTTCATTTGAAAATCAGGTAGCTTCAGCTGCATGTCACACAGGGCCCGTGTCCCCACATATGACAATGATCAGCTGGGGCTGAGTGGCAGATGCCCCTTTCAGGTGGGTGTGGGGTCTGGGGGTCTCTCCCTCTCCCTACACTGACCCTTGCACTGCCCGGGCCACTGGTTTTAGGTGCCTGCCTGGTCCCTGACACATGCAGATTTGGTTACCTCTGGCCTGGGGTACATCCTTTCAGATTTTGCTGTGGTCATAAAGCTTTCTAGGAAACCCCTCTGAAAACCTCCCTCTGCCTCCAATAGTGGCCTGGGATGCCACACATAAGCCCTTAATTTCCAGCATCCGAGAAGGCTGCATTTGTGGCACTGCCCTTTTGCAGCTCAGCAAGCCAGGTCAGGTTCAACGTCTCCTTCTCTGACTGTCCCAGTTCAACAGCGGACCTGGACACATGTGAACATAAAGCCCTTTGTGAACCCCAGACAGAGGGGTCCCCCAGTCCTGAGCATCGACTGGATGCCTTTTCCATGGGGAAACTCTAAATCCAGTGTTCAAACCAGCCTCCCAATGTGGAGAGACTCCATCAACGCAGGACAGCCACAGAGACTGGGCCACCACCACCCCAGTGGCCTGCAAGCACACATGTATTGCCCGTGGGACCCATGGTCTGCTATCTTCCTCTGGGTTCTTTATGCTCCAGTTCCACCAAATAACACTACCTCTCTCCGGGCAGGGATCCTGCCTGCCTCATTGATCACTGTTTTCCTAGAACCTAATGCTGTTCCTCACACAGGAGGCCCTCAATCCATGAGGGACAGTCAGTCAGAGAGTACACAGACACATGATAGGTAGGTGGTTGGGTACGTGACAGGGTGGGAGGAGATGAGTCCCTTAGCTGTGATTTTCTAATGTGCCAGTGTCATAGGCAAATGATTATATTAAAATAGTAAATTTAAAAATACACTATAGAGTTACATAACGAGTAAACTCACATGATTAAAAAAAAGATAATGAAAGCACTATAATAGCAATAGTGGTATTACTTTTTTAACTTTATTTTTTTAAGGTTTATTTGTTTTAGAGAGAGAGAGCACGCGTATGTGCATACTGGCAGCACAGGCTGAGGGAGGGGCAGAGGGGGAGGGAAAAAGAGAGAATCTCCAGCAGACTCCACGCTAAGCTTGGAGCCCGACAAAGGGCCCCATCCCATGACCCCGGGATCATGACCTGAACAGAAAGCAAGAGTCAAACACAACCAACTGAGCCATCCAGGCCCCCCTAGAACTTTTCTAAAAATCCCTTTGTGTATTTTCCATTTCTGTATTATGAATTTCATTTTTAACTGCCAAAGTTGAACTCTAACCAAGTGAATATTCTTCTCCTAGACTCTGACAGATTTCAAAACACCAAGGGGCCATGGAGGAAAGGATAATATTTTGGATTAGTTTGGCTCTTAGAGTGGAATTAAGAGGGGAAGAAAAAGAAAACACGGAGGTGAGTCTGACCTTCCACATGAAAACCGATCCTTCAAGACTCCTCGGTGGCCCCCGTAGTGACCAGTTACCCCCCTTCACCTGCTGTCAGCAAAAGCAACATTAGTTCACCCTCCCCCACACCCCGATTGCAGAAATCCAAAATGTTATGAGAAATATAGTTCTTTTGGAGCAAAGTTGGGTAATTTTTTCAAAGGAAGCCTATGAATGCTTCTGAAGAAAAACCAAGAAACATAAAGAAATCTTCTAATACAAATACCTGAATTTAAATTCAAATACACATGAGCCTAGAAAAGCACGATAACTCTGGTACAGTCCTTGACTGTGGGGCAGCCAGGACAGCACGTGCCTCCCAGCAGGGCATCGTGCTCTGATGACGCGATGTAGTCACCGCTCCTGGGAGCCCCGGGCCAGCTCTGACACCTCAACTCGTCTCCAGGGGCACTCCCCAGACGCACACGATGGGCAGGGCGGCGAGAGCTCAGGGCAAGCTACTTTGTAAAGGCAGACGAGGAAACAGATTCTGAGAAGAGGAGTGTGTGCAGGGGAGGGCCCGGAGCTGAGAACCACCACTTTCCTTCTTCTTGGTCCCTCCCCTCGTGCATTTCACAAACCCTACCTGAGAGTTCCTAGGTACCAGATACTGGCTAGCAAGTAGGGGAAGAGTGCAGACC
Source organism: Callorhinus ursinus (assembly GCF_003265705.2). NCBI lineage: Eukaryota > Metazoa > Chordata > Mammalia > Carnivora > Otariidae > Callorhinus > Callorhinus ursinus. The sequence continues at coordinate 13,096,782 of NW_027397077.1, forward strand.
CATAACAAATAACCAAGTGAAGGACCAAGATAACCCCAGGTGGTTATATGGGCTGACAAGTGGGACATAAAGGCAAGGGGAGGGAAAGTTATTTCTGGTTTCCCAGAGCCTCAGCCATGAAGTACTGTGCAGTTACAAATGCCCCCAGGCTGTGCCAGAAGCAACTTAATAACAGATTGTATTTGGGCACTGGAGTCTGTGAGGGATGCATGAATCACCAGCAGAGTGGATTAGATGTAACAAAAAAAAAAAAAAAAAAAAACACATACGCACAAACTGGGGGCGTCCCCGAACAACTCTAAGGCTCCCCCAGCAAGGCAGGAAGTGCGGGCTGTGGACGTGGCTTGCTGTTTGGAGATGGACAGATCTGGGATCAGCCCTGCTTCACTGCAAAGGCTTCCCAATGCCCTCAGAATGAATTTTCACGTGTTTAAAGATGCCAGCCTCCCCGTGGTCCGGCCGGGGACCAGCCACAGCTGCCCACAGCTGGCCACAGCTCACCCTCTCCCCTCCCCCAGCAAGACTGTGCACAGTCCTCTCCTCCTCCGGAACCTCAGCCCTCAGCACCACTCCTTTAAGGCCCTCTACCCTGATGCTGCTCTGGCCCCCACGGCACCCTGACCCTCCCTTCCACACCGCTCTTAGATGTCCTTATTCCCCGTCTGTTTCCCAGAATTCCAGAAAGTGAGTTCTGTGGGGGCGGAGAGCAATCCAGCCTCCTGAGGACTTGATCCTCAGCTCCCAGAGCAGCACCCAGCGCCTGGAGGGGCTGAGGCAGAGAGACAGAAGAGAAGAAAAAGAAATCTCTCCACCATTTCCCAGCGTCCTGAGCCTCAGTTTCCACACCTGTAAAACCAGGGCAAGCCCAACCTGCTGCTGAGCAATGTCAATTTATTCCATGTTCCTGCCTGGCAGCCTGTATTTAGTTTTATCAATTTATTTTTTAAAATACACTTTTACATAGAAATTCACTTTTTGATGTGCAGTTGTGAATTTTGGCACTCACAGGTGTATGACCATCACCACAAGGAAAACAGAGAGCTGTTCCATCACCAGGAAAAAGCCCCCTCGTGCTGCTCCTTTGTAGTCATAACCTCCTTTCCACCCCCAGCTCCTGGCAACCTTGATCTGTTTTCTGTTCCTGTAATTTTGCCTTTTCCAAGATGTCATGTAAGTGGGATCATACCACGAGTGGGCTTTTATGTCTTTCTCACTGGGCACAGTACATGGAGATTCATCCATCATGCTGCGTGTACCAGCGGTCTGTTCCTTTTTATTGTCCTCTCCCCGAAGGAAATCTGCTCAGTGATGTTTAAAACAGGTTCATCATCATCTTATATAACCCACCCAACACCTTGGTGGGCAGATTCAGTTAACATCCCACCTCCCCGAGGAGGAACCTGGCCACAAGGAGAGCACGCAGCATGGTAGCAGGTCAGGGAAGCTGAGCTTGGACTCCGCCGGTTCTCCTGCAACACGGAAGCTTGGCAAGAGCCAGGAGGGGGGCAGAAGCGAAGAAGCCAGTGGGAAGAGAGCTGGAAGATGGGGGGACCCAGGGGACGTAGGTGGATGTTGCTGCAGGCATGCCCTTAGCTCCAAGCTACTACACTGAAGCTTTGCTCTGTTCTTTTCAGCAGCAGAACCACGTGTCAAATCTGATCATACTCAAAACCCGAGACATAAACCTGGTGGAAACAAGAGTTGCTCAAAAAGAAGGGAAGGGGGAAATGGAGCCGGGCCTGCCGACCTCCCCCTATACCTACAACCTCCCTCCTGGTGGCCTCTGAGGAAGAGACCTTCCAAGGAATGCAGGGCCCCTTAGGGTCTCCACTCTCTGATGTAGGTTCCCTGAGGGCTGGCTCTTTCCTTCCTTCTTGCTTTCCTTCTTTCAGCTTTCAAGTTATCAAAAAACACATTCAAAACTAAAATTAGCCAGAGAGGTGCTGCATGCTGCGTCTGCACCACATTGTCCAGCATATAATTAGGACTCAACAAATGGGTGATGGGTAGGTCTGGGCACACCTGTGCAGGGCCAAATCTGGATCTTCCCTCAGCAGCTAAGTGACCCTCAGCAAGTGTCTGACCCTCACAAAGCCTCAGAAGCCCCAGCACTTCCCTCGCCTCTTAATATTTTAAGAGGGTTCAATAAGCAGACACTCCTAAAAGCACTTAGCACGGTGCCCAGCAAATGGTAAGAAGACAGGAAGTGTTACCTATCATTATTATTAACCCTGCATTCGCAGGATTAAAACTATGTTGGAGGAAAACAAAGAATCCACTGGAAGGAATTAAAATGTCCCCATGGGAAGATGGTGCCTTGGAGGTCCCAATGTTGTTCCCTTCTAGGGCTGGCCCGGGAATGCTCTGCTTTTTTAATCGTCTCTTTCATTTTTGTACCAATGGGAGGAAGGGCCTGGACTGCAGAGGTGTGAAGATCACAAGCCTGACATGCAGGGCTCATCTGGAGCCAAGTATTTATTAATTGGTGTTTATGTAACACTTTGTGCCCCCCTGGCCTGCTTCTGTCTGAACATGTGCTCTCAGTGCCTTAGAGAATGCATCTCCCTCTTCTGACTTTTGGATGTTCAGACAAGAGCACACAGTGCCCTTAAAATAACAGCACAGACACTGTGGCTCTAAAGGGAAAAGTCCACTCCTTGAGGACTCAGAGGTAATTTAGAAATAGCTGGTAATATCGAAATAGTGAATATTTTCCAAGACCGACTTTTCCAGGAGAGAGCAGGATTCCAGCCTCCGCAAGAGAACTTTGCCAAGCAGAAGGGTGGCACCGAATGTGAGTGAAGAGTGTCCTCTGCTGGCCCTCGTGAGAAATGCTCAGCTGCCGATCTCACCCACCTCCCAGGCCTCTGGGAGGGCTCCACTGCATCTGCCAAAATACCTTCTGTAGTTCTTTTCCGAAAAAATTAATCTGAACTGCAAACAAAAAGGCTTTTTTTCTGGGGCGCATGGGTGGCTCAGTCGGTTAAGCATCTGTCTTCAGCTCAGATCATGATCCCGGGGTCCTGGGATCGAGTCCTGCATCGGGCTCCCTGCTCAGCGGGGGAGCCTGCTTCTCCCTCTGCCTGCCACTCCCCCTGCTTGTGCTCTCTCTCCCTCTCTGACAAATAAATAAAATTTTTTTAAAAAGGCTTTTTTTCCCTAAAAGGAGAAGAGCTAAGAGAAAGGTCATAGAGCATTTCATTCCCTCCTCACTTAAGTTTTTCTCGCTGGAGCACTTGAATGTCACCTGAAAAGTGGCCCTGGGAACGCCGAGTGTGAGCTCTGCATCAGAGAATCCATGCAACGTGGGGAATTTGACCAGGTGTCTGCAGGGGGCCTACAGCATCGCCCCATTTCTATTCTCAGAGGCTATCTATCCTCTTGACCAGACTCCAAACTTCACAGACACTCACCTTGAGTCAAAGCTGCCTCCCTTCTTCCAGAAAACCCCTGAGGGTCTGCAGGCAGGGATGGCAAGATCCTGGTAGCCAAGAGGACGGGCCGATCTGGATCAAACCCAGCCCATTCTGATGGGCTGCCCTGCAATCTTGGAAACTTGGCACAAGACCCCAACTCAAGACTAGAACGCAGTTTGTCTGGCTTCCTGCTAGGCTGCGCCTGACAGCTGGGGCCCTTTGGACCTTGGTCTCCAGCCCTAGCACAGTCCCTGCCCCACTCCCTAGGAGCAACCCTGACCTCCTGGGTGAGTTCTAACCCACCTGGCGTGGTGCTCACTCTGAATTTATGCACCAGAGCCAAGCTAGAGGAACTGCAACCCCAGCTCATCACTTCACAGCTGTGTGAGCATCTCCAATGAGCGTCCTCCTCTGTAACAATACTAGGAGCTGCCATTTACTCAAGGTCCACCAACTGCCAGAAACTCGACATATACTCCTTTCAAATTAATCCTCATGACCACACTATGAGGTGCTCTTCTTTCTGAATCAAGGGCAAGAACTCTTTAAAAGCTGAGGCTACCCAGCTTCTTGTTCACTGGCTAAGGAAGGACTCTGCCCCATCCACCATCTTCTTCCCTTCAGTATGCAAACTGAGTTAATGAGAGGGCAGAGAAGCAGGTATATGGAGAGAAAAGGGAATATCAGGAGTGAGGGAAAAGAGAAAAGTCTTCTGGAGCAGAGGGGAAGGTTTAGGGTGCCTGCAAGGCAAGGGTGAGCTGGAGACAGAGGGGATGAGGAGGAGAGAGAGCAGTCCCTTACAGGGATGCTCTTGAGTATAAAATGGATCCCCCTTGGGTCTTCTCTGAGAGACACAAGTAAACAGTAGAGCTATTTTGATTGTTGGCTAATGGACTTCAAACCTCTGAATGCCAACACAGCCCAAAGTCTGGAGTATCAGAGGCTTTGGTATTTGCTTAGACTGCATCCCAATGTTATAAATAAGGAAACTGAGGCTGAGGGAGGGTCAGTACCTTGCCAAGGTCTACACAGCTCATGAGCTGCAGAGCCTGAATGCAAATCCGAGTGCACCTGACTCCACAGCTGTTTGTGTGACACTCTGGCCGTGGCCAGAAAGGAGTAATAACACCACCGTATAGGCCAGGTGAGGGGTAAACTTGGGACAGACTGTGGACTAAGGCCTTCCTATAACGAACTGCATATTTTAGGTAATACCAGAAGCACCAGTTCCTTTCCTTCCTTCCTTCCTTCTTTTGTCCTGATCTCTGAGTTCTCCCTCGGTTCTTAAGACCCTAGTCTCACTGCTGGATTTCTGACATGTCCTTTTATTGCCCCAAATCCTGTTTGGGTAAATGCTCTACTACCACAGCCTCCCCTAGGTCTGCACACAGCTTGCATTCTGACCTCAAACTCTCCAGTGGGAAGGTGGAGGCTCAACCTCTAATGGAGGGCAATCTCCATACTTAACACCCGGCCCCATGTGTGCCTGAGGAACCAACCTTCTCCCCATGTGTTCATTCATTCAACAAATAGCCACTGGTTTCTCCTGTGTCAGGCACTGTGCTAGCCACTCAAGATATAATACTGTCTTAAAGAACTATCCAAAACTAGGAAATAAAGCATGGCTTTTCAAAGTCCACAGCCTGCACCTGCCTACAGGGAAGGTAATTTTGTTTGACTTACTATTCACTTTTGATGAGGGCCCAGACTCTGTAAAGTTAGGATGTTAACTTGTTAAGACTGGTAAGTTGCAAATAATTCCTGTCAGGTGTAAGAGAGAATTCCAAAGGTTACAGTGTTATTTTCCTGTAGGAGCTTAACCAGTTTTATATCTCCGTCTTTTTTTTTTTTTGAGATTTATTTATATATTTTGAGAGAGTGAGAATGAGAGAGAGAGAGTACATGAGAGGGGGGAGGGTTAGAGGGAGAAGCAGGCTCCCCGCTGAGCAGGGAGCCCGATGCGGGACTCGATCCCGGGACTCGAGGATCATGACCTGAGCCGAAGGCAGTCGCTTAACCAACTGAGCCACCCAGGCGCCCCTTATATCTCCGTCTTATCTCAACATTCTTTTCTCCACGTTTTCCCATGACTATATACATACATAGACACATACACACACACACACATATGTGTACATTTGTGTATACACACATATGAGAATACATGTATGTCAATACACACATATATTTTCCTAAATACTTTTCTTTTAAAAGATTTTATTTTTAAATAATCTCTACACCCAACGTGGGGCTCGAACTCACAACCCTGAGATCAAGAGTCGCATGCTCCACCCCCTGAGCCAGCCAGGCACCCCACTCCTGAATATTTCTTAAAACCAGGCATCTCTTGCTCATTCTTCTCGTTTTCTCACTTGTGAGTTAAATAGATATTTTATCCAGGCTAAGTATATATTTGTACAATGGTTAAGGTTTTCGGAGAAAAGTGGACCTTTGTATGAGATCTGTGAGATCTGAAGAATGATAGGGGGAAAAGCATCCCGGGCGGAGGTGACAGCATGTGCAGAGGCCCTGTGGTAGGGAGTGTGGCACACTGGAGAAACAGAAAGGTGTGTGGCCTCCAGCATCTGTGACTAGAACCTTTCACCCAACACCTGCTATATCAACATCATGACATGGCTGTCGGGTCCCTCCTGTCTGTCTCAGACACATGCAGTGGCTGTGTCCTAGGAACACAGAATTGGTCTCCTAGGGTGAGACAAGAAACACTGTGTTTCCCGGATTATGTGGTTGCACCTCCATGTCACCTTTCTCCAGCAATTAGAGAGGAGCCAGGTGAAAAACATTTGGCAAAGTCACAGTGCTCGAGGGGGAGAAGACCCCTCGGGGGGACGACACCCCCAGATGCCAGCCTCATCACGCAGCACAGAGGAGAATCTTGACCTTTGGGCATCAACAGCTCAGTGCCAGGCCCTCTGTCAATCCCAGTGCCTTCTGTGGCCTGGTCCACCTCCACCGTCTGCTCGTTCACCAAATCAAAGCGGCAAAAACACCTGCTCACAGAAGTCTATATGGTAATAGGATGGTAAATTCTGCACACTGTCACCAAAAACATCACTCTACACTCAAGTCTGACATTAGCCTCCTGAGAACAGGGGTGGTTTTCTCTCTCACAGTGCAAACAGCACCAGCACTGGGGGCAGAAGACCCCGGCTGGAGGCTGGTAATGAACTATGTGACCTTGGACAAGCTGCTTAACCTGCTTGAGCCTCAGGGTCCTCCTCTGGATATGATAATATTCATATCTCATTAAAAGGCTCAAGGATCATGGATAAAAGCACATTATAGATTATAAAACTACAAGATAAGCGTGTTATGTTCATAGCTGTTATGATTATCAGACGCTATTTTTTTAAAAATACCACAAGGCTTTGTTGACGAAATAGTACAATGCTATGTGAAGTTTGGGCAAAATTTCTACATAAAAATGTAAAGCCAAAGCGACAACCAGACAAAAACATGGCAAGAACGCAAGGTAGAACTATACAAGCTTCAGTCACGCAGGCTGCCAGGCATGCTCTCTGGGCACTGTGCTGGGCACTCACCTGCTTCCCCTTGGGCATTCAAATAATAACGTACAGAAAATTTCAGTTTATTCATCAACATGGTTGGTTTTTTTCAGAGGAGCCTACCTTGTGGGGGAATCTGAATACTTTTCTAAAACTATCTGCCAGGAAGGGAAAAGAGCTTCCTCAGTCCCATTCATTTCACCAGCCCCCCTCGGAGGAGTTCACATGTTCCCAGTATTATGTACCTCACTTGTCTCAAGATACTACCACTAATATTGAGGGGTAATCTTTTTTTTTTTAAGATTTTATTTTTTATTTATTTATTTTAGGGAGAGAGCACGAGCAGGGAAGGGGCAGGGGAAGAGGGAAAGAGAATCCCAAGCAGACTCTGCACTGAGCACAGAGCCTGACACGGGGCTCGATCCCAGGACCCTGAGATCATGACCTGAGCCAACTGATGGGTAATCTTTTAATATTTTTTTATTAGACCTGTAATAACACACAGTACATTCCACATTCTTCTGAATCCAGGATAATAAAAGAAATTGAGATATGTAGCGGGAAATATGACTGGTACACACAGCATCAATTCTCAGCCGCTGGTTTGTAATGCCTCAGGATATGTACTGTATCAAAGAGAAATGTGAAATGCTAAAAAATAAAATCTTTCAGACATAATTCATTTTAACTTACTTCATATGCCTTGCTGATCCTTTACGATGGCCGTCATAAGTTCAGACAGTGAGGCTCTTTGAGGCATCTAGGCCACAAGAGACATGCAATAATTATTTTTTTCAATCAATGAATCCCAAAGTAGGTGGACTTGGAAAGAGGCATTCAAGAGCCTGCCACCAGAGAGCAAAAGAGAGTAAAATGTCTTAGCATATAATTTTTTGTTGTTTAAACCTGGTCTCAATTTGAGACTCCACTAGAGAAAAACCTAAAAATATATTACTTGAAGCTAAAATTGGACATCTGAAGTTTTTCTGATTAAATTCTGATGCAATTTTCAGGGCTGACCTAAGAGTTCTGAGGACCTGTTTAAAATGGAAACAGGTTACCAGGGGTGGGTAACATATTAATACCCACCAACCATTAACTCCCAAGTAATTCATCAGCTGAGCTAGCAATGGGCAAGGCCCTGGGGCATGGGGATCAGGCTGAGTGAGTTTCAAAGGAGAGGAGAGGAGAACGCAGGAGCTGGGACCTCTATGACCACAGCTGTGGGAGCACCTTTTGTCTTCATCATGGTTCCTAACCCCCGTTCTGTGCATCTAGGAACTGTGGCTCCCCAGTTAAGGAAGAGACTCTCAATGAATGGCTTCACCATCTTCCCCACACCCACTTTGGACCCTGGGGAGTCCAGAGACCCCCACCCACCTTTCTACATCCACTGTGCTTCAGACCCTTCCTCCCTGACCCAGCCCCCTATCTTCACTCCCCCTGCACACTTCAACCATCAAGGAGCTGTTAAATCTCAAATACAGTCATTCCCTCCTCATCCCTGCATCCCATTTCAAATCTTCGAAAGGTTCCATATCTCTTAGAAAATAAAATCCAAGATAAAAAATATAACTAAGTCGACTAACCACTACACTCGCCCTGCCCCCACCTACCCCTGGACCTCTTTCCTGGGATCCTCACGCCAGCATCTCCACACCGCAGAGAGACGTGCAGAAGGATGCCTCCCCCACCCCTGTACCAACAACATCCAGGCCTATAGTGCTTGGTTCTCCCCAACCAGCTGAGCCTCTGAAGACCCAGCCCTATGCCACCCTTTCTGAGAAGCCTTCCTGACCTCCACAACCTCCCTAAGGATAGACCACTCTCCCTTCAGCCCCCAACTCTCAGTTCAGTCCACCCACATGCTCTGTGGGGGAGTTCCTTCAGGGTAGAGTCCACGTTTGGTGATTTCTGCCCAGTCCATGGCCTAGAAGAGAACTGGCCTCAGGGATGGGGCTGGGGGTGCTGGCTTCTTGGGAGCAGTTGCTATCAGAGAAAGAAATGTCAAAAACAAACTCTGCCCCCTGACGGATTAGCAGAGGGCTTGTCTGAGCAAGAAGGACCGGGTAAGAGTGGGGTCTGGCAACCTCTCCATCCACAGGGCTGACAGTACACACAGCCTACCCAGCACGGGAACTCAGAGCTGCTGTTTGCAGGGGCTTCTTCCCCATCCACACACAACTTTGCCCTGCTCAACAGAGAGGGACAGCCTGGGAGTAAAATGAGAGGCCCCAGCAAGAGATGGGGAGCAACAGATAGATGATCCCAGTATCCCCTCTGCACGCCTCACCCCACTGCCCTGACTTGCTATCCCTCCTGCAATTATAAGGAAACTCAGAGGGTTTCACATGTTCACCCATCCAGGGGCTCCGTGTTCCAACCTAGAATTTCCAGAGGACGCTTATAACTTGTCAAACTTCCCCCTCTCAAAAAGTCATGCTCCTGGGACGCCTGAGTGGCTCAATCACTTAGGTGTCTGCCTTCGGCTCGGGTCATGATCCCAAGATCCCGGGATCGAGTCCCACAAGGGGCTCCTTGCTCAGCGGGGAGCCTGCTTCTCCCTCTGTCTGCTGCTTCCCCTGCTTGTGCTCTCTCTGGCAAATAGACAAGTAAAATCTTAAATAAAAATAGAAAACAAAAAGTCATGCTCCTGACAAACTTGCTAACCATTGTAAGCAATGTGGTGTGCAAGCTCTTCTGGTCTCTATTTCCCCATTTGCAAAATGAGTAGGGCCAGACTTCATTGCCTTTGATGTCCTGAGTCTACGGTGGATGGTGCACAGGGTGGTTTTTAGGGCTCTTGAGTTATTTATGCAAACGCCAAATCAGTAACATCACAAACTGCTGCTCGCTTTTCCGTGCCAAATTTTTAGTCAGCCAAGGCATCCTGCACACAGACAATTGAAAAACAACCTCCCCTTTATTCAACCCATAGAACCACACAAAAGAAAAGGGGCCAAACACTCTGCACCACACACACACACAAAAAAGCCCAAACCAGTGAAATCAAACAGAAGGAGGTCCTCCACTCAATTATTTGGTAAGGCTGTTACTTGGTAATGGCATACTCAATATTTACAAATACGTACAAATGTTAATACCCCTTAAATGTGACCAGGAAGGTGGTTTAGCTCCTTCTCTCCAGGTCATCCTGGCTTTTTTCCTTTCCCTCCCTACAGCCAAGAGCAACACTGGGTAGATGCTGGTTCACCTCCCCGCTTTTCCTGGCTGTGGGCTCCCTGGGGCAAAGACCATGTCCAGGGCTCTGTGCGGCCACGAGCTCTTTCATGTCCTAAGCAGCTCACTGGGGGAGCCACAGTCAAGCCCCCAGGCTGAGCCGTGCAGCACCGGGACCTTCCAGGCCTTCCTCAAGCCCCCTTTCCCAAATACCAGCAGAGTGCCGGGCAGCCGGTCCTGTGGGTTTCCTTGGTTTGGCTCTTAACTCACACTGTTTCGAGGAATGGCCGATTCAATCATGGCTTATCTTCATGCTTTCCTCCTCATTGTGGGGTTAATCATTTTGGGATCCAGAGGAAGTTATGTCCATGTGTTTATGCCCACAAGCACACAGAGTCCTATCCCTAGCAGACACCATGAAACAGACCCACATACACAATTATGCATGTGGGTCTGGGGCCTCATGATGCCTCATGTACACCCATATGGGAAGATTCTCATGCAGCCTTGTTACTAGGAAATCATTAGGACTGACTTCTTGATTATTTACACCTGGTGCTTTCCATTAGCTCAGCCAACAAATTAAGTACAACAAGGATTCTGAAGATTTTTTTTAATCAACTCTTTTTTTTTAAGATTTTTATTTATTTAAGAGAGAGAGTGAGCGTGAGAGAGAGAGAGCACGAGCAGGGGGGAGGGGGAAAGGGAGAAGGAGACTCCCCACTGAGCAGAGAGCCTGACATGGGGCTCGATCCAGGACCCTGGGATCCTGACCTGAGCTGAAGGCAGACTCTTAACTGACTGAGCCGCCCAGGCATCCTAAGCAAAAGTCTTTTAATCAAAGACATTTAACTTATCACAAATCATCCTTGCCTACTCATCAAATCAATTACTTTGAGAAATACTACTCAACTACACACTAATTCCAAAAATAACCTCCACGTAATAGGAAGAAATATTTTCAGGTTGTATTGCTCTTCCTCTACTTAATTAAAAATAACGAGCCTTTACTGAAGGAAACATAACACACACATAAATAACAATGGAGAGATCTCTATGTGTAGTGTGTTTAGTCCATAGTAAGCAAGTCCTGCTCTGCTCCATGTACTAGTACTTACATGTACTAGCTGTGTGGCACTGGGCAAATAATTTAACCCCTCTGAGACTCTGCTTTCCAGGCCATAAAAGGAGGCCGATTAGTTGGTTGTGAAGTGTCAAGGAAAAATTCCTGTCAAACGCTTAATGCAGAGCCTGGCCTATGGTAAGGGGTTTAAAAATGTTTGCTCTTGTGATTGTGAATGTTATTATTACCCATCTACAAAGAGCTTCCCATATAACTTTAGCAATGAGTTCTTAGTGTATAACATACACTTTTTTTAAAGATTTTATTTATTTATTTGACAGAGAGAGCACAACAGGCAGAGAGACAGGCAGAGGGAGAGGGAGAAGCAGGCTCCCCGCTGAACAGAGAGACCAACGCGGGGCTCGATCCCAGGACCTGAGATCATGACCTGAGCCGAAGGCAGACATTTAACCGACTGAGCCACCCACACTCTTGCAAAGGCCAGTTTGAGGCAGAGTTACAGTAAAGCCCAAGGTGGGGGCCCTCTTTTTCTTAAGAGGGAATCCCCCCAATTATATATGCGGCAGGCCCCACAAAACCTGGATCCTTCTCTGGTCACAGGTAACAACTGATGCTCACTGAACATCCCTCCCTGGTAACATTCCTCCCCACTTTTGGCTGTGAGGCTGATCACTCCTGATTCATATTTTTTCCTTACTGGGTAACTAGAAGCAAGTTTTTTTCTGTATGTAAACTTTATGTAAGTGCAATCATACTGTGTTATACTTAACCGTCTGCACTTGTCTATTTGATATTTTACATGTTTGAGATTTATCCGTGTTGATACATGCAGGTCATAACTGCTTTATGGTACTTGATGGTATGGTTATAATAGCAATTTATTTGTGAATTTTCCCACTAATGGATATTTATGCTGTTCAAAGTTTTTTTTGCCGTTACAAACAATGTTGTGATAAACACACAACCATTCTTTTTTTTTTAATTTTTTATTGTTATGTTAATCACCATACATTACATCATTGGTTTTTGATGTAGGGTTCCATGATTCATTGTTTGTGCATAACACCCAGTGCTCCATGCAGAATGTGCCCTCTTTAATACCCACCACCAGGCTAACCCATCCCCCCACCCTCCTCCCCTCTAGAAACCTCAGTTTGTTTTTCAGAGTCCATCGTCTCTCATGGTTCGTCTCCCCCTCTGACTTACTCCCCTTCATTCTTCCCCTCCTGCTATCCTCTTCTTTTTCTTTTTTCTTAACATATGTTGCATTATTTGTTTCAGAAGTACAGATCTGTGATTCATCAGTCTTACACAATTCACAGCGCTCACCATAGCACATACCCTCCCCAATGTCTATCACCCAGCCACCCCATCCCTCCCACCCCCCACCACTCCAGCAACACTCAGTTTGTTTCCTGAGATTAAGAATTCCTCATATCAGTGAGGTCATATGATACATGTCTTTCTCTGGTTGACTTATTTCACTCAGCATAACACCCTCCAGTTCCATCCACATCGTTGCAAATGGCAAGATCTCATTCCTTTTGATGGCTGCATAATATTCCATAACACACAACCATTCTTATTTGGATCTTGGGGACCTGCACTAGCCAGAGTTTCTCTAGGGAATCATGACAGACACTGATACATCCTTTTGTCATTACTAACAGAATCCAACATGCTGCAGTTAAACATTCTCACCTTCCCAAACCTCCCTGCAGCTATGGGAGGACACACACCTCTGTTCTGGTCAAAGATGTAGACAGAAATCCACCAAGGATTCCCGAAGGCCTTGGCTTCCCTGCTTTAGTGCTGGCCCTCCCTTCTTCTTCCTCCCCAGCTGGAACATGGGCATGAGGGCAGGAGATGAGCAGCCATGGTGGGAACAGAAGGACAAAAGCCCCACGAAGCGGAGAGCAAAGTGAGAAAAGACTTGAACTGTAGCCAGTCAGATTACTTAGGGGCTAGATTGACCTCTTCCTACTCTCAATACGACTTATGTATAATAGAAACCATTTCCCCACACAAGATGCATTCATCTTATAATCTTATATCCTAAAACCCTAAGTGAGATTCTTAAATTAAATAGATATAGGGGGGCGGAGCAAGATGGAGGAGGAGTAGGAGACCTGGATTTCGTCTGGTCTCAGGAATTCAGCTGAACAGGGATCAAACCATTCTGAACACCTATGAACTCAACAGGAGATCGAAGAGAAGAATACCAACAACTCTCAAAAGAAATGCGACCACTTACTGGAAGGCAGGACGTGTGGAGAAGTGAATCCAAGGCAATATTCGGGAGGATAGACGGCAGGGGAGGGGGCCTCCGTCGGCCGCTTCTGGCAAGTGATAGAGCCGCGGGGCACAAAATCGGAACTTTTAGAAGCCGGCTCCGCTGAAGGACGTCAATCCAGTGGCTAAACGGGGGGTGGAACCCTCGCGGGACAGTGTGGTCTCAGGACCCTTGGGGTCACAGAAAGACTGGGGGTGCCTGAGTGCAGCAGAGCTCCCAGGTATTGGAGCAGGGAAGCCGGCTGCAGAGATGGAGCTGAGGCGCGGGCTCTCAGCTCGGGGTTGCCATAAACTGTGATCCGCGGCCCAGTCGGGCCACTGCTCCTCCAGCAGGGACCCAACAAGCGGCAGATCCAGGGAGACTCTCCTTCCTCCCCCGGGAGGAGCGGCGCGGGAGCGCACCTCAGGGATCTGCTGGGTTTGGAGACTCCACACGGGGTCGGGTGCCAGAGATAGAAACACTCGGTCACAGGCCAGGTGAGCACGGAGTGCGGCCAGAGACCAGGGACACGGGAGTGACTGCCTTTCTCTGGGGGCACACTGAGGAGTGGGGGCCCGAGTTCTCCGCTCCTCCGGGTGGAGATTGGGAGGCCACCATTTTCACCCTGGTCCTCCAAAGCTGTACCGAAGAGCTTGCAAGGAACAAAAGCTCCTGAGAGCAAACCCGAGCAGCTTGCTTAACCCAGAGGGACAAGGGCGGGGCAATTCCGCCTCTGGCAAAGACATTTGGGAACCATGGCAACAGGCCCCCAGATTATCCCCACGAACAGCCTGCAAGCCAAGACCAAGTTTACCGATCAAGGAGAACGGGAGAACTCCAGCGCTAGGGGAATACTGCACATAGAATTCACGGCTTTTTTTTACCATGAGTCATTAGTTTTTCAAAGTTAATTTTTTAACTGGTTTTTTTTTGAATTTTTCTTTTTCCCTTTTTCAACCAACATCTTATCGATCCCTTTTTTAAAAAAACATTTTTTTTTCATTTTTAGAGTCATATATTATCCCTTCATAGTAGTGACCCTTATTTTTGGCATATGTATATAAGTTCTCTTTTTAAAATTTTGAGATACAGTTTCTTCGAACAGATCAAAATATACCCTAAATCACTAGTGTATGGTTTTGTTCTAGTCTCCTGCCTGATCACATTCTCTCCCTTTTTTTTTCTTATTTTTTTTAAATCTTCTTCTTTCTTTTTTCAAACAACTTCTTATCTTATCAAGTCCTTTTATAAAATCTTTTATAATTTTCATCTTTACAGTCATCTTCCATCCTTCATTGTATCAACCCTTATTTTGTACATATATAAGTCTTTCTTCCTTTAAAATTTTAGGAGGCACTTTTTTCTAACAGACCAAAATACGCCCAAAATCTAGTGTGTGGCACTGATCTATGCACTAGCCTGATCATATTTGATCATATTCTGCTTTTTTTGTATTGTTCTGTTTTTGTTTTTATCTTTTTCTTTTTTTTTTTCCTCTTTCTTTTTTCTTTCTTTCCCTTTCTTTTCCCTGGTTTCAGGTCTTTTCTGATTCGTATAGAGTATATTTGCTGGGGACGTTGTTAACCTGTTAGCATTTTGTTCTGTCATTCATCTATTCTCCTCTGGACAAAATGACAAGACGAAAAAAATCACTTCAGCAAAAAGAACAAGAGGTAGTACCGTCAGCCAGGGACCTACTCAATACAGACATTAGTACGATGTCAGACCTAGAGTTCAGAATCATGACTTTAAAGATACTAGCTGGGCTTGAAAAAAGCGTGGAAGTTATTAGAGAAACCCTTTCTGGAGAAATAAAAGAACTAAAATCTAACCAAGTTGAAATCAAAAAGGCTATTAATGAGGTGTAATCAAAAATGGGGGCACTAACTGCTAGGATAAATGAGACAGAAGAGAGAATCACGATATAGAAGACCAAATGATGGAAAATAAAGAGGCTGAGAAAAAGAGAGAGAAACAACTACAGGATTACGAGGGCAGAATTCGAGAGATAAGTGATACAATAAGATGAAACAGCATTAGAATAATTGGGATCCCAGAAGAAGAAGAGAGAGAGAGGGGGGCAGAAGGTATATTGGAGCAAATAATAGCAGAGAACTTCCCTAATGTGAGGAAGGAAACAGGCATCAAAATCCAGGAGGCACAGAGAACCCCTCTCAAAATCAATAAAAATAGGTCAACACCCCGACATCTAACAGTAAAACTTACTAGTCTCAGAGACAAAGAGAAAATCCTGAAAGCAGCTCGGGAGAAGAGATATGTAACCTACAATGGTAGAAACATTAGATTGGCAACAGACCTATCCACAGAGACCTGGCAGGCCAGAAAGGACTGGCAAGATATCTTCAGAGCACTAAACGAGAAAAATATGCAGCCAAGAATACTATATCCAGCTAGGCTGTCATTGAAAATAGAAGGAGAGATAAAAAGCTTCCAGAACAAACAAAAACTAAAGGAATTTGCAAACACGAAACCAGCCCTCCAAGAAATATTGAAAGGGGTCCTCTAAGCAAAGAGAGAGCCTAAAAGCAGCAAAGATCAGAAAGGAGCACAGACAACAGACAGTAACAGTCACCTTACAGGCAATACAATGGCACTAAATTCATACCTTTCAATAGTCACCCTGAATGTAAATGGGCTCAATGCCCCAATCAAAAGACACAGGCTATCAGATTGGATTAAAAAACAAGACCCATCCATATGTTGTCTGCAAGAGACTCATTTTAGACCCAAAGACACCCCCACATTGAAAGTGAGGGGGTGGAAAACCATTTACCATGCTAATGGACACCAAAAGAAAGCTGGGGTGGCAATCCTTATATCAGACAAATTAGATTTTAAAACAAAGACTGTAATAAGAGATGAGGAAGGACACTATATCCTACTTAAAGGGTCTATCCAACAAGAAGATCTAACAATTGTAAATATCTATGCCCCTAACATGGGAGCAGCCAATTATATAAGGCAATTAATAACAAAAGCAAAGAAACACATTGACAACAATACAATAATAGTGGGGGACTTTAACACCCCCCTGACTGAAATGGACAGATCATCTAAGCAAAAGATCAACAAGGAAATAAAGACTTTAAATGACACACTGGACCAAATGGACTTCACAGACATATTCAGAACATTCTACCCCAAAGCAACGGAATACACATTCTTCTCTAGTGCCCATGGAACATTCTCCAGAATAGATCACATCCTAGGTCACAAATCAGGTCTCAACTGGTACCAAAAGATTGGGATCATTCCCTGCATATTTTCAGAGCACAGTGCTTTGAAACTAGAACTCAATCACAAGAGGAAAGTCGGAAAGAACTCAAATACATGGAGGCTAAAAGGCATCCTACTGAAGAATGAATGGGTCAACCAGGAAATTAAAGAAGAATTTAAAAAATTCATGGAAACCAATGAAAATGAAAACACAACTGTTCAAAATCTTTGGGATACAGCAAAGGCAGTCCTGAGAGGAAAGTATATAGCAATACAAGCCTTTCTCAAGAAACAAGAAAGGTCTCAAATACACAACCTAACCC
>NW_027397077.1:13123820-13124234 GCF_003265705.2 Callorhinus ursinus
AGTGGATGGAACTGGAGGGTGTTATGCTGAGTGAAATAAGTCAATCAGAGAAAGACATGTATCATATGACCTCACTGATATGAGGAATTCTTAATCTCAGGAAACAAACTGAGTGTTACTGGAGTGGTGGGGGTGGGAGGGATGGGGTGGCTGGGTGATAGACATTGGGGAGGGTATGTGCTATGGTGAGCGCTGTGAATTGTGCAAGACTGTTGAGTCACAGATCTGTACTTCTGAAACAAATAACGCAACATATTTTAAGAAAAAAGAAAAAGAAGAAGATAGCAGGAGAGGAAGAATGAAGGGGAGTAAGTCAGAGGGGGAGAGGAACCATGAGAGATGATGGACTCTGAAAAACAAACTGATGGTTCTAGAGGGGAGGAGGGTGGGGGGATGGGTTAGCCTGGTGATGGG
>NW_027397077.1:13124334-13499303 GCF_003265705.2 Callorhinus ursinus
TAGGAGCAAAAAGTCAGGATTCAAGATGCATTTAGGGAATGATCTCAGATTCAGGGGTGTGTGGTTAGACTCAAACAGAATAAGCTCAGTAGCAATAGGCCTCAGGGTTAGCAACAGAATGTATTTCCTGCCACAGGAAAACAAATAGAGCTTTTTCCCACCACCTTGGGAGGAGGATTAGTGACCATTTCCAGAGCAGCTCCTAAGAGTATGGGTTTCAGAAGCTTCTGCTGCCCATGCACTATGTGGGGCTAAGAGCCTAGTGTCTGGGGTAGGACCAACTTGGGGCTCCAAGAGTGGCTCCCTCCCTTTCTTGTTGGGGGACTTCAACCAGGCTACCTACTCTCTACTCCCTCTGAACCTCCATTTTCTCATCTGTAAAATGTGGATAATAATCTCTCTTCACAAAATTGAAGCATTAATGTACTATATAAAATGGTAGGGAATCTGGCACATGCTAGATGCTCAAATTAGTTATTACAGTAGTCCCCCTGTCTGCATGAAGGGTATGTTTCAGAGGCACCTGGCTGGCTCAGTAGGTGGAGCATGTGACTGTTGATCTTTGGGTTGTGAGTTCCGGCCCCACACTGGATGCAGAGCTTACTTTTAAAAAAAAGGGTACGTTTGAAGACTCCCAGTGGATGCCTGAACCAACGGATATGACTGAACCCCATACATGCTATGTTTTCTCCTGTACATATGTACCTATTATGAATGGGGCATACATAGTACAGGGATGACAATAACTCCTAATAAGATAGAATTATAACAGGAGCACCTGGGTGGCTCAGTTGGTTGAGTGAACGACTTTTGATTTCGGTTCAGGTCATGATCTCAAGGTCATGCGATTGAGCCGCACGGCAGCCACACCCAGCATGGAGCCTGCTTAAGATTCTCTCTCTCCCTCTCCCCACTACCCCGCTGTCTCCAAAAAAAAAAAAAAAGAAGAAGAATTATAACACCAAATGTAGTAAAAAAGTATGTGAATGTGGCCTCTCTCAAGTATCTTATTGTACTGTATCGCCCTTATGATGATGATGTGAGCTGATAAAATGCCTATGTGATCAGATGCAGTAGGTAAATGACATGGGCATTGTATGTAGCGTTAGGTTACTACTGACCTTCTGACAATTCATCATAAGGAGGAGCATCTTGAAGGCTCCTTCTTTAACCCAAAAAGAAGGAATGTTACTTATCATCATCATTGCTATGGCTCATGTTGGACAGCCAGTGAAATTCACACTAATTCTTATACATTGGATAAAACAAAATAAAACAAAGGTTTCAACCTGCCATATTTGTGTTAGACAACAACATGACTACAAAAATGAACACAATGTAACTATGAAAAGTGATCCCCTCCATTCTCTAATTTTCTGCCCCCCACCCTACTTCCCTTCCAAAGAGTACCATCTTTGCCAGCATTCTGTATTTGTTTTAAATATTTTAATGTCTTAATTCTCAGTTCAAGGCATCTTGCTAACAAAACTTTCCTTTTCTTTCTTCTGTTTTACTTCTCTCTATCCATAAAGACAATTGTAGCACTACTAAGAAAGCCAAAAAGCTACATTTTATTAGGAAAATTAATGCAGAATATGGTACCACCTGTGCCAGGTAATATTTTTAAAGATTTATTCATTCATTTTTAGACAGAGAGAGAGAAAAGGAGTGTGTGAGCAGAAGGAGGGCCAGAGGGAGAGGGGAGGCAGACTTTCCTCTGAGCACAGAACCCGACACGGGCCCGATCCCATGACCCTGAGACCACGTGAGCCAAAATCACGAGGGGGACGCTCAGCTGACTGAGCCACCCAGGCGCCCCCGTGCCAGGTATTTTTATTCTGTTTGGATCACTTAAGACAGTGACAGTCTCTTTCAGGGAAATGTCTTCTTAGTTCTGTTTGTGGTACATAATTGAGGATGGACTGGCATGTGTTAAGCCGGGTGAAGACACAATTCTTTGTGGAGAAGCTCACGGTGTAGAGGTAGTTTGCTAAATAGAAAGCTCCTCATTGTGGCTCATCTCTTACACAAAAGCACCAAGGCACCACCCAGTAACACGTTTCCACAGCTTCATTCGCTCCTGCCATGGCTGCCGCCCCAACTCTTTATGTCCTGATACGTTGTGGGGAAAAAGGATCACAGAACCTCAGAAATAGCCAATTGGTACAAGCACTCAACACTAGTTGGATCCTCAGCAACAGTCCTGTTGAGAAGGCACCCTGAAAGAGAGCCTGCACCCTTTGGAGAGGGGGGCTGTACCCCATCATAGGGGCTCACACATTAATTTGTCTCCAATATTATAGAACACCTTCTGTAGGGCAGACACAGTACCAGACACTAGAGATACGGTTACATTACATTAATGAACAACACAGATCCAGTGTCTGCTTTCATGAAACTTACAAAAAGACAATGAGAGAGAGAAAGAACATAGTAAGTCTTTAAAAAAAAAAAAAAAAAGAGTGGTATAGGGAGTGCCAAAGGGGCTCAATCATCTGAGGAGCCAGAAGGACCTCCCAGAGGAAATGAGGCCTCCCTGTGACCTGACAGAGATGAGGGACTTAAGCAGGTGATAAGACAGAGCAACAGGCCAGGCCACAGGAAAAGCAAGCTAAAAATGCAGGAGGTAAAAAGCTGATCTTTGCAAAGATTACCAAAATAGACAAAACTGCCCAAACTGATTGCTGAAGTTAAAAGAGTCAAGAGTTAAGACGCAAAAGAGAGATGGCACAATGGAAAAACTGGAAGCTAAATTTAACATCTTACACATCTGTCAATAGAGGACAGCTTAAATGAAGCTATATTCGTTCTTTGCAGTGGTAGACCATGTAGGACCATATGGTAATGAAAAATCTAAATAAAAAAAAAGAGAGAGAGAGAGAGAGGGGTGCCTGGGTGGCTCAGTTGGTTAAGCGTCTGCCTTTGGCTCAGGTCATGATCCTGGGGTCCTGGGATCGAGCCCCACGTCGGGCTCCCTGCTCAGCGGGGAGTCTGCTTCTCCCTCTGCCTGCCACTACCTCTGCTTGTGCTCGCTCTCTCTCTCTGTCAAATAAATAAATAAAATCTTTAAAAAAAGAGAGAGAGAAAGGAAATCCAAGTTGCAGGAGATATGCATGATATATGATATAATACTATTTAGAATCTCACAAAATAACACTCTATTGTTGATAGCCACACATATACGTAGTAAGACTACAGATGAAAAGGCTTTATCAACTGTGGCGGAGTGGTTCCCTCTGGGGACTGAGAGGGAAAAGGGACTGGAGTGTGTGAGGCTTCATCTCTACCTGTAATGTTCCATTTATTCACATAAAAATTCTGAAGCCAACAGGACAAAATGATGTTTATTAAATCTAAGTGGTGGGTACAAAGTATCATATGATCTCACTGATATGAGGAATTCTTAATCTCAGGAAACAAAATGAGGGTTGCTGGAGTGGTGGGGGTGGGAGGGATGGGGTGGCTGGGTGATGGACATTGGGGAGGGTATGTGCTATGGTGAGCGCTGTGAATTGTGTAAGACTGATGAGTCACAGACCTGTACCTCTGAAACAAATAATATATGTTTTAAAAAAAAAAAAGAAGATAGTAGGAAGGGAAAAATGAAGGGGCGGAAATCGGAGGGGGAGACGAACCATGAGAGACTATGGATTCTGAGAAACAAACTGGGGGTTCTAGAGGGGAGGGGGGTGGGGGGATGGGTTAGCCCGGTGATGGGTATTAAAGAGGGCACGTATTGAATGGAGCACTGGGTGTTATACGCAAACAACGAATCATGGAACACTACATCAAAAACTAATGATGTAATGTATGGTGACTAACATAATAAAATTAAATTAAAAAATAAATAAATGGTAGGTACAGAGATGAATGTTATAATAGCCTATATTTTGCTATATGGGTGAAATTGTTTATAATTAATAACAACAATAAACAAAAAACTAATGATGTATGGTGATTAACATAACAATAAAAATTTTAAAAAATAACAACAATAAACAAATGAATAAATTATGGCACAGCCATATAATAAAATACTAAGGCATCCATTAAAGATAATGCCCTCACCAGCAAGGATCATAAAATACTGTGTGTACAAAAAGCACGACAACACATAAACCCATTTATTTTTACACAGACACACACTCACACACATACAGAATCAGCTGTGTACACCAAGTGAGGGCCCTGGAAGGGCACGTGCCCAGCTGTTGACAGTGATTGATTATGTGTGTAGCCCTAGTGGGGGTTGGGAAGCATAGATGTGGACATCTTATTTTACATTATCTATTTTTAAATCTTTATTATGGAAATGTATTGTGCAATGAAAATCATGATAATGTTTACTGAAAGGCCTTGGCAGATGGGGAAGGAGGCAGAGAGGCATTAGATGAGGCTAAAGAGGCGGCCAGAGCTGGACAGGGCAGAACCTTAAACGCTCGGGTTGGGGGGTTGGCCGTGAGCTGAGGGGGCTCCAGTGAAGCTATAGAGTGGGGCATGACATGAGGTCTGTCTTTGGAAAGATCCCTCTGACTAGAGGGAAGAGAAGACAGCTGAGGGGTCCAGAATGAAGGCAGAGACCAGCAGGGAGGCATCCAGATCCAAGGCAGCCTCTCTCATGGGGCACTTTCTGAAGGCAAAGAAGTCGGAATTGTCCGCTCAGACTTCTTTTCCCCATTTTCTATCCCTCCGCCAGTTGTTCTCTAGAACAGCACTGTCCAATGGAAATATCATGTGAACGGCATATGTAATTTTAAATTTTCAATCAGTCACATTAAAACGGTACACAGAAACAGGTAAGTTTAGTTTTAATAATATAGTTTATTTAACCCAAAATATCCACATACTATTATCAGTTCAATAGATATACATCAGTGTAATAGAAAAAAATATTAGAGATATTTTACATTTTTTCACATCTTCAAAATCCAATGAGTATTTTACTGGGGCACCTGGGAGGCTCAGTCAGTTAAGTGTCCGACTCTTGATTTCAGCTTAGGTCATGATCTCAAGGTCAAGACATCGAGCCCCACAGCTGGCTCTGCACTGAGTGTGGAGCCTACTGAAGATTCTCTCTCTCTCTCTCTCCCTCTGCCTTCCCCCCCTCTTGCCCATGTTCTCGCTGTCTCTCTCTTAAATAAATAATTTTTTTTAAATCCAATGAGTATTTTACTCTTACATCAATCTTAATTGGCACTAGCCATGTTTCAAGGGCTCAATAGCAGTATGTGCCATGTGTTTAACATACTGGACAGCGCAGTTATAGAAAAACAACACACGAGGGAGCCTGCGTGGCTCAGTGGGTTAAGCCTTCGGCTCAGGTCATGGTCCCAGGGTTCTGGGATTGAACCCCACATTGGGCTCTCTGTTCAGTAGGGAGTCTGCTTCTCCCTCTGCCTGCAACTCCCCCTGCTTGTGCTCTCTCTATATCAAATAAATAAATAAAATCTTTAAAAAAGAAAAAAAGAAGATGTGGTGTGTGTGTGTGTGTGTGTGTGTGTGTGTGTGTGTGTGTGTGTAATGGCATATTACTCAGCCATAAAAAAGAATGAAATCTTGCCATTTCCAATGACATAGGTGGAGCTAGAGAGTATCATGCTAAGTGAAATAAGTCAGTCAGAGAAAGACAAATACCATATGATTTCACTCATATAGAATTTAAGAAACAAAACAAATGGGCAAAGGGGGGAAAAAAGAGAGGCAAACCAAGAAACAGACTCTTAACTACAGAGAACAAACATGGTTACCAGAGGGGTGGGTGAAACAGGTGATGGGGATGAAGGAGGGCACTTGTCCTAATGAGCACCGGGTGATGTATGGAAGTGTTGAATCACTATATTGTTCACCTGAAACTACTATTACACTGTATGTTAACTGGAATTTAAATAAAAACTTTTCAAAAAGGAAAAAGCCTTATGTTTCATTGCTTTAAAAATTTAAAAATATTTTAAAAATAGTGAGAATAAAATAAAGATAATTTTCAGGCAAAATAAAAGATATATATCTAATGGGAAAAAAATCCTCATGAAATAATAATGCAAAATAAAATACTGTTAATTATACCAGAAGCGGGAATTGTGTAAAGAAAAGCCAAGAGAGTAAGCACTCTGTGTCTGGGAACTGATAAAAATGGCTTAGATGTGGAGTTTTATCAGCACTTGTGAGAAATCCGCCCTACAAGCCCCTGTTTCAGAGACCCATATTTATGTGAATCCTTCAACAATGATAAAAATTCCCACACTCTGGCTTTCTCCGCTTCCTCCCATTCTCCACTCCTGGCCCTGGCTCTCTGTGCTCAAAGATTCTGCAGCAACACCCATTCCATCCTTTGCTCCCACCCCAAGAGGCATTCTGCTGCATTTCTCTTTCACCCTGGAGCTTCCTATAAAGCTCTTATCTTCAGAACAACTTTTCATGAGTGTAGTCTTCCAGAAAAAGAACTCTCAATGGTAAATTTTAATGTTTCCCAAGCAGCAGTTAAAAGTGCAGATGTCTTGGGGGCACATGGGTGGCTCACTCAGTTAAGTGTCCAACTCTTGATCTCAGCTCAGGTCTCCATCTCAGGGTTGTGAGTTTGAGCCCTACATTGGGCTCCACGCTGGGCATGGAGCCTACTAAAAAAAAAAAAAAAAAAAGGAGTGCAGATGCTTGGAGTCAGCTCTGCCATTCACTAGCTGTGTGACTGGGGACAAATGACTTACCCACTCTTTTCCCTACTTCCCCCATCTGTAAAATGGAGGTAATAACAGGATCCCCTTATAGAGTTGTTGTGAGGGTTGAGTTAATACATGTAAGGCTCTTAGCACCTGACGCCCAAAAGGTGCACTTTAAAAATTAGCCCACTTCTGGGTGACAAGCTCTGGCAGGCCAGGGACTATGTGACTTGGGTTCACTGCTGTCTCCGTACTCCCTGCACTTAATAGGACCTGAATCAACAGCTGGAGAATGAATGCGTGGCGCTTGTCCTGTAGGTCTGTGGTCAGCGGTGTCACAGAGCAGGCTTATGTACACACTGACAGAACATGAATATGACCACATGCCCTCGAGAGAGGGAGAGCAGGCTGTACAGCTGAGGCCATCTCTTGGGCCCTCTTGAGCACTGGTCACGCATGGCCCCTGAGGCAAGGCTGAAATGGGCTGTGGATCTGCCTCCATCTCAGCCTTCTGTCTATTCCCAAGCCTCTCTTAGGCTTCGCTGGGTCCTAGGATAGGCACTTTCTGAACACAAGTTCCTCAAATTCAAGACAGTTCCTCAGCGAGCAACTGTTGAAATGAATAGCACCAGAGGGAAGGGACCCTGGTCATGAGGGCAGGTCAGACTCCAGCATGGCACCTTCCCAAAGGTATTTAAGTGCATTCTGGATTATATATGATTTTCACCTTATTAATTCTGCTATACTTCCCATGCTGTCTCCTTATTCAAGGGAAAGTACCTACAAAATGCCATAACTGCCCCCAGGAAATTAAAACCAGAACATTCGGAGACACCATCCCATCATGACAAATACACCAATACTCCTGTCCACTTGCGTATTTCAAGTCCAGGGTGGGTCAGAGGTTGATCATTCACATTTCTATGTGTTGGGCAGCCACTGTAAACCTTTCTGGAACAAAGTAAACCCACCAAAAATAGAAAACAGCCACACAAGGTGGTTGGAGCATGGACTGTGCAGTCTCCAAGACCCTGGTTCAAGCCCAAGTCTACCAAGTGATCTTGGGCAACTTATAGAACTTCCCTGAGCCTCAGTTTCCAACTTGAAACCAAAGGCAAATCACAAACCAGTGAGTCCAGATCATACGGTCAAAGAGAAGTTACTTCTACTATCTGCCTATTCTCCTACTCTCCTGTGTTTTTCTCCATAGGATTGATCACCTCCTATTGTAAGCTCTGGGAGAACGGAACTATGTTTTACTCTGCAGCATCCCTTATGCCCTCAGTGATGCCTGGCACATAGTAGACGCCCAGCAAATATTTAGAGCTAACATTTATTAAGCTCTCAGTGGGAGCCAGGTAGTACACAAAGCACTGTACAGGAATTATTGACTTACTCCTCATAATAACCCCATGAAATCTGTCTCGCCACATCCATTTTCAAGTTGGAAATGGAGGCTTGGGGAAGTTTGGGGAGCAGAAACCACACGGTAAGGGTCTTAAAGCCTCCTGAAAGGTTTTGGATTTTAGTCTGAGTGGGAAGCCACAGAAAGATTTTGAGCAGAGAAGAAAACATGACCTATGTTGTAAAAGGACTGTTCTCAAATAATCCAATCAAGAAATGGGCAGAAGACATGAACAGACATTTTTCCAAAGAAGATATACAAATGACCAACAGACACAGGAAAAAGTGCTCAACATCGCTCGGCATCAGGGAAATCCAAATCAAAACCTCAATGAGATACCACCTCACATCCATCAGAATGGCTAAAATTAACAAGTCAGGAAACGACAGATGTTGGCGGGGATGCGGAGAAAGGGCAACCCTCCTACACTGTTGGTGGGAATGCAAGCTGGTGCAACCACTCTGGAAAACAGTATGGAGGTTCCTCAAACAGTTGAAAATAGAGCTACCATACGATCCAGCAATTGCACTACTGGGTATTTACCACAAAGATACAAATGTAGGGATCCGAAGGGGTACGTGCACCCCAATGTTTATAGCAGCAATGTCCACAATAGGCAAACTGTGGAAAGAGCCTAGATGTCCATCGACAGAGGAATGGATAAAGAAGACGTGGTATATATACACAATGGAATATTATGCAGCCATCAAAAGGAATGAGATCTTGCCATTTGCAATGATGTGGATGGAACTGGAGGGTGTTATGCTGAGTAAAGTAAGTCAATCAGAGAAAGACATGTATCATATGACCTCACTGATATGAGGAATTCTTAATCTCAGGAAACAAACAGGGTTGCTGGAGTGGTGGGGGGTGGGAGGGATGGGGTGGCTGAGTGATAGACATTGGGGAGGGTATGTGCTATGGTGAGCGCTGTGAATTGTGGAAGACTGTTGAATCACAGATCTGTACTTCTGAAACAAATAATGCAACATATGTTAAGAAAAAAGAAAAAGAAGATAGCAGGAGGGGAAGAATGAAGGGGAGTAAGTCGGAGGGGGAGACGAACCATGAGAGACGATGGACTCTGAAAAACAAACTGAGGGTTCTAGAGGGGAAGAGGGTGGGGGGATGGGTTAGCTTGGTGATGGGTATTAAAGAGGGCACATTCTGCGTGGAGCACTGGGTGTTATGCACAAACAATGAATCATGGAACCCTACATCAAAAACTAATGATGTAATGTATGGTGATTAACATAACAAGAAAAAAAAAGAAATCTAAAAAAAAATAGATATATACGTGTGTGTGTATATGTATATATATATATAACTATATATATATTTACTGTAATGACAAGATTTTTCAGTCATAAGTGTCAACAGAAGAGCCAAAATGGAAAGTGGAACATGCATCCAAACACGTTCTGAGTGCTTACGAAGAATAAGAGAGCAACAATGATAACAAATACTCAAAACGTATTTCCTTTTGTCTAGGCACTCCTCTAAGCCTTTCATACCTATTACCTCAATTAAGTCTCAGAAGGGTAAGTACTATCACAGCACGGGCTGTTCAGTAACTTGTCAACATCACAAAGCTGGTGGGGGGCAGAGCTGGGACTTGTGAGCTCAGCACTGCAGGGAATGTGTCAGCGTGGCAGGCTAAAAAACAGCCCCCAAAAGATGCCCATGTCCTAATTCCCAGGACCTGTGAATGTATTACCTGGCATGGCTCAAGGAACTTTGCCGCTGTGATGAAGTTAAGGATCTTGGGGTGGGGAGAGTAGCCCGGATTATCCAGGCGGGCCTGACATCATCATCAGGCTCGTCTAAGAGGGAGACAGGAGGGTCAGAGCTGTAGTAGGAGACGTGAGGCAAGCAGAGGGTGGAGACCCAGGGAAGGGGCTATAATCCAACAAATGCAGGCAGCCTCTGAAAACCAGAGAAGGCAAAGAAACAGATTCCGCCCCAGAGCCTCCAGAAGGATCCAGGCCTACCGACACCTTGAGGGGAGCCCCATGAGACAGATTTTAGACTTTGGATTTCCAGAACTGTAAAACAATAAATGTGTGTTGTTTGAAACCACAGCCTGTGGTCATGGGTTACAGCAGCCATAGGAAAGAAACAAACACGGTTGATAAATCTGACACACGCATGCATGCATGCACACACACACACACCCCCAACAGGCCGTGCCCTCCAGAAGTCCATTCACCCAGAGAGGGAGACAGACAAGCCATCACCTGCTCTTAAAGACTAGATGGAATAAGGTTCACAGACCCCCGGCCACAAAGGGCTGTTGGAATGGGGTGGGGGGTGGGGGGGCAGAGAAAGTGTCTGGTCCATGCATGTGGGCCCCTGACCATCCCAGAAGAATGTCCTTGTCACCTACAACTGGTTACAAAACCCAAGAAGATCATGACAGCCTGGAGCCGCTTACTAACGGGCTTGTCAGGGGACTTGTTTTCTCATGGATCCACCCCGATAATGCTTCCGCTTTTGTAAGAGACAAAAACTTGGCAAGGGAAAGGCAACACCCTCTGAGCTTCCTTCCTGGAACCCTCCAGTGGCTTGTCTGGATTTACCAGCCAGGTCTCCCTTCCATTCCCTTCGGTTGGGCTCCCGGTGCCGTCAGACAGCCGATGCCTGACATTTCCTCTTTCTCTGGCCAAAGTCAGGCACATAAACAAACTAATGTAACACCAGCATCATCTTCCACCCATAGATCCCCTTTCAAGTAACTGTCTCCTGCATGCACCAACCCTCCCCAACATCTCACCCCTGCAAACTCGAGAACCTGAGGGTTCACCATGCACCCAAGTAATAGTGCAGTCCACGCAGTCCCTGAGATAAATGGGGGCACAAAGAAGGAATGGATCGCCTCTTTATAGGATGTCTTCTTCAAATCCACAAAGGAGGGGGGCTGCGTGGCTCAGTCAGTTGAGCATCCAACTCTTGGTTTCAGCTTGGGTCATGATCTCAGGGTCATGAGATCAAGCCCCGCATCTGCCTCTGCGCTCAGCATGGAGTCTGCTTCAGAGATTCTCTCTCCCTCTCCTTCCTCCTCTGTCTCTCTCCACCCATGTGTACTCTCTCTCTCTCAAATAAATAAAGAATAAAGAATAAAGAATAAAGAAACAGATAAATAAAATCTAAAAAAAAATCCACGAAGGAGCCCAGCCCTTCCTAAAATGTAGACCATAAAAAGTTTCACACACACACCCCACAGGCTGTGCCCTCCAGCTATACTGTTTCAAGCTACACTGTTGGGCAAAAGAGATGACTCCACTTTTGCTGAGGGTGCCTTCAGAATTTGGGAGAAGGGAAAATGCAGGAATGACTAAAGAGAAATGACAGTGAACACCTGTTAAGCACTTCATCCTGATTATTGTAACAATCCCATGTCATAGGGACTACCATCACCCCTGTTTGACAGATGAGGAAATTGAGGCATGACCACAGACAGGAAGCAGCAGAGCAGAAGGAGGGCCCAGGGAAGCAAACACTACCTTAAGCAGTCAAAGTGTCTGCTGTCCTGAGTGCTACCTTCACACAGTCAAATGGGATGACAAGGGAAAAGGAGCATTCCCAGTTAGAACTGTGTTTATTGCACAACAGAAAAGCCTCAGCATGAATCAGAGTCACAGGGAAGTCCCCTAAATAATGCAGCATTCCAGTAGCTGGACAGTCTGCCCCTCCTGTCCCATCAGCCCTAAGACCTTAATTATCCACGTCTAGCAGCTAAGTGTAAAGATTTGGAGCTACAACTTGAGTCCTTAAAGGAATGAGGGCATCACCTCCACAAGGCTCTGCTCCCTAATATGTAGAAGGCAGAGAATAATAGTAGTGTGCCCAGCACAGGGCCTGCTCCTTATACCATAACTTGGCACATAAAGGGAAGGCTATGGGATAAAAATAATCCCTCGGGTTTATCTACCCAACATTTTCTAGTGCACAAAATGCTTTACATATATCATCTCGTTTGGGATAACTTCCTGGTTAGGACATCAGCAGCACACATTAGGAGAGACAAATGCACAACATACACCCCCCAAATAAGTCACTAGCTTACCTATAACACTGTACATTGATAAAGGCCAAGTACCCCGATCACTGTCAATAAAGTCATCCCTAGCACCTGGTGCACAGCTGGGGCTTAATCAGTGTTGAATGAATTCTAAATAAATAGGGACCACTTTTAATAGGATCTGCCACGTTCTTTGCTGCCTTGAGCCACACAAAGCAAGTGTATACATAGAAACCACCCCGGGCGCACATTCAAGTAACGTGAGCGCAAATCACTGAGAAGCCCGGGTATGTCCACACCTGCTGGGGGAGCTCCCAGCTGTTGGTGTCAAGGACCAGTGTGAAGTACACGTGGAACAGCCACATGGACAAGACAGACTTCTCTTGTTTTTAAACAAACCATCAGAGTGGCTCATGGCTTCCCACAAAGAAACCCCACACCTTCGGCGGAGAGACAAGGAACTCATTAGGCAGAGCGGCATCCTCTGGTCTCCGCTGTCAACAGGCACCATCCGGGCCATCAGAAAACAGCCCGCAGGAGCCCACATGCTGACAGGTGGCATCCGGGGACGATCAGATTTCTATCAGTAGCGACACATGGCATTTCTTGCTGGCTCCCATTCAGGACGCCACTCCACCCCCACAGGCAGCTCGTAGCTTCTCATACTTCCTGAACAACCACGCCTTTAAGAAAACGGCCATGTATTGGGAGCACACACAACATGACCAACACAATCACAAATTCAGTGTGCTGCCTGCCCCAAATGGGCCCCCAGACGTGGCCACAATTTCTCGTGCCCCTGCTCTCAAGGAAGTGCCCACAAATCTGTCTCTGCCCAAGCCAACAAACCCACATCCACCCCAGCCCATGAACACCACAAGAATCTTCCTTCCGGCATTCAGAGAACAACCCTCCCTGGCTGAGTGTTCCCTCAGCTTCACAGCACCACCCAGCTCAGGACAGCTGAAGTTCAAAAACCACTGACCCCAATCCCAGTGATTCCATTTACACAAAGTCAGAAGTCAGGATCGTGGTCTGCACCCCCAACCGCCCTTCCATGAAGGGGGCCACGGGCAACGATTCTGGGGCACTGCTCATGCTGTGTCTCCCGATCTGAATGCAAAGGTGTGTTCCGTGTGTGAAAACCCAGAGAGCTATATGGTTAGGTGCAGCCTCTTCTGCATGTGTGTTATTCGTCTACGAAAAGTTAATAAATAAACTGTTGATTCACATGAATTCTGTTTGTTCTGGAACTTTAGAGATTGGAGGTGGGGGAGCGTCAATTACATCACACGTCAGCCACATAAATCACAGACTTTCTTTCTCAACAGCCTGAAAAACCAGTTGTTCCCGCTGCTGAGAGCCACAGATGGCGCAGATTGCAGAAACAGTTCCAACAGCCCTGAAGGAAAGGCGACCACAAAAGGGCTGCAGTGGCGCATGCCTCCTGCTGAGCCCGAGCTAGAACCAAATTTGTTTATTCCAAGATCAGGCCTGGGAGAGTGACCGCTTGGTCTTCCAGATGAAAACAGGCAGCCAGCATGGCCTGCAGAAACTCCTAATTTTAAAACAGCCTGGCCAGTCACAGGAGAGGGATGCTTTGACTGTAACACACATTGATTTGGAAATAGAGGCCAGGCCAGCAGCGCCCACCCCACCCCTCCACATTTACCTCCTTGCTTAGGCTCTTCCTAGCTGGCCAGGGACGGGTGTGTTCCAGGAACTCTGCTGCTCATGAGTCACCCTCCCGGGGCCTGACAGTTGTTCCTGGACCCTGATCAATTTCCTTCTAGAGACTGGCTTTGGTGTTTGGGGTTCACGCTGCAGTAACTTGCAAAAAACTCTCCTTTTTACGAGCAGACTGAAAAGCACATGAGTACACGAGTCGCCAGCAATGCACCACCCTCTCCCCCAATCCCGCCCCCTCCCCTCCTGCAGAACAGGAAACATTCATTTCTGAATGTCTGACCCCCTGGTCAGACAGTCCTTTGGCCATACCAACCATCTAACAGATGCAAATTTCTCATCACCTTATCCCAGCAGGGCTGCTCTGCTGGGCAGCTGGGGTTTGCAGCCACAGTGCAGAGGCAGCATGGTCTTTTCTAGCCAAAGGACAAAGCTGACTTTGGCCTGACATCGTGGCGATTATCCTAGCCTGCTTTGTGCTAAGATCTCCAAAATATTTTAAACCGTATAGATTCTTGGGCAGAAAATTCTTTTGAACCACACTGGATGTACTTTCCTAGAACAGCTCAAACTTCAGCAAAATTAAATCCAGGCATTTTTCAGTATGATGACTCTGAGGAGGTGGCTCTGCCAAGAACAGCCTCTTCTGGATACGTGCAAACGTCCCGGAGTCAACCGAGAATGGAGACCATGTTCATGCTTCCTGGGGCCCCTTCCTCCTGCCACCACTCTGCTAGTAGCTCCATAGCAGAGTCAGGATGACCCTGCCACCTGCGATAAAACTCCCATCCCACAGCACTCATGGAGGCCCAACACACTGTCTGGGTAACACTGGGGCAGGGGGGAGGCCTGTGATAGGAGCCCCAGAGACCTGGATTCAAATCCAACTCTGGAATCATGAATAAGTCCCGTCTCTCTGGACCTTAGGTTCCTCATCTGCAAACCCCACAGGCACGAGCAGAGCATGTCTTAAGTCCCTTGCAAGCTGGTGGCTTTTCAATTCCAGCCCAGAGATGTAATTTAAAGGGTTCTTTTTTTTTTTTTTTGCAAACATTTCAAACTCTGGAGTGCTTTCAGGAGAATCTGGAGATTTTAGAGTAAGATCCCGATTTCTGGATTCTCTTGGGAAATCAGCAGATCTGGTCACAGTGGGCTTGCATTCCCAATAGAAGGCAGGAACTGGAAATGGGAAACAGTCCCCAGGACAGGGAACAAACTGCCCATGCCGGTGCTTTCATGGTCAGCCCTGGCGGCCCTGTGAACATTTCAGTTTGGGACTCCTGTTCATAAGTCTGGCTTATTTTCCTCCTTTCCCTTTAACATATTGCTTAACTTTCTCACTTTTCATTTCAGCTGGAAGACTCATGAATAAATTCTGAAGTCAAAATATTTCACAAATAGTCCAGATCATCTGTTCAGTGGAAATCCACGGAGTTGGGGGCCTGCGTCCCCGGCCTGCCAGCAATTCTCATAAACGACCGTCCAGGGACCCAGAGCTGGTTTAAAAGTCCTCCCCCAACCCTTTGACCTCTGTGGGCTGTCTCGTCCAACCCCCTCGACCCACCCCTCATCCAGGTCCCTCAGCCCCTGAGCCAGGGACACATGTTTGGGAGCTGGGACAGTGAGGTCAGAGGCGGGCAGGTTTCTGAGGAGGTTAGAACCACATCTGCATTTTGTCATCCTTCTGGACAGGCCAGCATGTGCAGCATTGCCTGTGGGCCTGCCAAGTCGCTGGAGCAGTTCAAACAGCAAGCGAGCCACGTTGCAGCAAGACACAAGGATGAGACGGCGCAGAGAACAGGCTCGGCCAACTCAGTTGTGTCCACACGACGCAAGGCAGGTAGCGGGGGAGGACGTTGGGGCCCATCTCCTCAAAGGAAACACCTCAGCCAAGAGGCACGGGAATGGGAGCTCTGTTCTCAAACCAATCACGTCTCGTTGGTAATAATAACAGTGTGGGGACAATGACAGTGACAACAGCAGCAGCATGACAGCTAACACGTGGTAAGCTCTTCCTCCGTGCCAGGTGCTGGCGGTATTATCATACTGCTTTAAAGGAGAGGAAACT
The DNA here is from genome assembly GCF_003265705.2 of Callorhinus ursinus. Classification (NCBI taxonomy): domain Eukaryota; kingdom Metazoa; phylum Chordata; class Mammalia; order Carnivora; family Otariidae; genus Callorhinus; species Callorhinus ursinus. Next base: position 13,140,168 of record NW_027397077.1, read on the forward strand.
GAGGCCTGCCAAGGCCACAGACTTGAATAAGATCACCAGGTAGCAAGTGCCGGCTTAGGAACCAGATCCCAGGCACCTGCCTCCTGAGCCCAGCCTCCCCCACAGGGCTCCCTGCTGCTCATCCAATGTGCAAGCACCATTGCACAGGGCCTGGATGCTCAGGATTCAGTGATACCAGCTCCTCTCTGTACTGCCTTACATTAAAAAAATCACAGTGGAATTTATTTGCATGTGCCCTCCTTGCTGCATCATAACTACGTATATTGACATCTAAATACACAGGTCACTGCCGAGGGCTATACACAAAAACCATGCATGCTAGTCTTTATGCGGAGTTTGGAGGATTTTTAAGATTAATTTTGGCCATTTGCAATCTGTATCTGGCGTGCACACCACCCCCCTTGTCTTTGTCCCCATTCACAGTAAAGGGTCTGCTCCCTCAGCGCCCTGACTCCCAAGAGCCCCAACCATCGTTAGGCAGAAAGGATCCCAGCATTTGTGAAAAGGCCTGAATAACGGGAAGGGTTCTCATGAAGAAAAGACACGGGCTGTTTTGCAAAATGTACTTTACTCCAAGGAAGAGATGTTTGGGCCCTCACTCACTGTCTCTCACTCTTAATTTACACATGAGAAGCAGCAAAGTTTGAAGAAGGAAATGAGCAAAAGAGAGGGTCCTAACGGGTGACACAGGATCTCCAGGAAGGTGACCAAAACGAAACTTCAAAGCAGGATTTGGCACCAGGGACAAGGTTTTGCTCCCCAGCTCTGGTGATGGGGCGCATCGCTACGTGCAGGTGCCATCATGAACTTGCAAGCTGCCGACATGGGAAGTCAACAAGGAAAGGTGAAGCTGGGATCCACGTGCCATATTTAATAAAATAGGGAAGCATGCAGCCTAATGAAGAAACACAAGCACAGTTGAACAAAAGAGTTATGGGCATCAGGAGGTTAAAGTTAAACCACCTGTAGGGGCGCCTGGGTGGCTCAGTCATTAAGTGTTTGCTTTCATCTCAGGTCATGGTCCCAGGGTCCTGGGATCGAGCCCCGCGTCGGGCTCCCTGCTCCACAGGAGGCCTGCTTCTCCCTCTCCCACTCCCCCTGCTTGTGTTCCCTCTCTCACTGTGTCTTTCTTTGTCAAATAAATAAATAAAATCTTTAAAAAAAAAAAAGTTAAACCACCTGGAAACTTACACAGACATGCTGGTTCTGAGCACAAGCTCTCAAACGAGAATCTCACTTTTTCCTGCACTAAAAGGGAACTCTCTGAAAAGTCCCCATCTGGACGCACTAAGGACAGCAGTTCACGTTTGATACTGAGGCACCCCCAACCCCATCCACCCACTGGCAAGTAGTGTCTCCTCCATTGCCCCCAGGCAATGTTCGGCAACGTGAGGAGATATTTTTGGTTGTCACAAGTTAGGGGAAGGTGTGTTATGGCATCTAGTGGGTACAGGCTAGAGACACTGCTGAACACCCTATAATGCACAGAACAGCTGTCCTGTCCAGAATGCCAGTGGTGTCGAGGCTGAGAAACCCAGATCTAACCCAAAGCAAAGGTGGTGGGTGAAGGTTTGACATCAAGAAGAAAGGTGTCCCAACACTATCATGAATTTACCTGCTGTGTGACCTTGGACTTTGGTCCCCTCACCTGTACAAGGGGATGATCAGTCCCAAATCCTGAATGGGCTCTACTAGAGCTTAATGAGACCTGGTTTTGGCAAGTGCGTGGTCACAGGTCTCGCTCTGTCATCAACCCCCGTAAGGCTTTCAGAGTCTCTGACTTGCACTGAGGTTAAAGGAGACGGGGTGGAAAGAGAAGCAGTGGAGTCTGGTTAGGTGGGAGGGGCAATGTCTCCAATGGTGAGCACAGACTGCCCCTGGGTCCTGTGTGGACCCATTGAGGATGTGACTCCCTGGTGGAGTGACAGTGCACTCTAAGGGAACTCAATGGGCCTGGGACATCACTACTCCTATCAAGCTTTGCCAGGTAGATGAGGTTGATGATGATGGGCTGGGGTCTCCAAGGCAGGGCATCAGCTCCATGAGCTGCCTCAAAACCCAGGAACTGCTACCATTCCTACAACAATACAGCCATAACAGGAATAAGAAAAATGTCCAACATCTATTGAGCACTTAACCTGTGTCTGGCCAAGAATCAGGCCCTCTTTGTGGGCGATCTTATTTAATCCTCACAACCACCGTCAGAAGTGGGTAAGATGATTATCTCCATTTTACAGGAACTAAAGTGATTTGTCCAAGGCCCCCCAGCTCAGACATAACTGGCCTTCACACCCAGAGCTCAGACGCCAAATTACAGCCTTAAGCCCAACAGCACCCTCCTCCAGAACTGTACCACTTCGAAGCATCACCAACTGGACCGCCATATTCTAGAAGAAAGCCAGGAACCAAGCTGATACCATAATTTCAATTAAAATAATTAATGTGTATGCATATGCATACCAATGCAAGAAGGAAGTTTCCTGCAGTATTCACTGATTAACCGTGTTTACTGATGAGTGGTAGAATTACACGTGATTACTTTATTTCCTCTTTATATTTTTCTAAACTTCTCAAAGCTTTTACAATCAACACAAATAGTTAATAATAAAAAAGTTACAAAAGTAAAAATTTATAAAATTTGCTTTTTTAACTTACTACTTTTTAGCAAAAAATCTACCAAACAGCCTTAAATTATTGTCTAGACCAGAAGTTGACAAATGGTCTGCCTGTTTATGTAAATAAGGTTTTATTGAAACACAGCCACACCCATTCACTCACATAAATGTGCCTGCTTTTTGCTATACCAATCGAGTTGAACAGCTGTAAGTAGACACACAGGAACACTACATCCCCTTTCTAATCTGGCCTAAGATGGACCTCTTACTTTCACACTTCAATTTCTCCTCACAATGTGTCTCTGCTTGTTTTGCTACAGCCCAAATTGGATATAGCAGGAAGCTAATGAGGCTGAAGCCCCTCCTTAGAAAGGTATGCATATGGTCTTATGCTTTTATAAAATTTAGACTAGGATATTTTTGAATTATTTTTCTTTTTTTTTTTTTGAATTATTTTTCTTGAAGAAGCTCCCCCACCCCGATTATGTTTCAGATTCCTCAAACCTGGATCCATCCCTACCTAAAGCCCCAGACACTTCATCACCCTTATTCCAATTTTTTTAAAAGATTTTATTTATTTATTTGAGAGAGACAGAGAGAGAGTGAGAAGGAGAAGCAGACTCCCTGCTGAGCAGAGAGCCCAACGTGGGACTCGATCCCACGACCCTGAGGTCATGACCTGAGCCAAAGGCAGACACTGAACCAACTGAGCTGCCCTTATTCCATTTTTAAGACCACAACGTGTTCGGTGGTGAGAAAGGTCTGGTCTTACCAATCCCCAAGCAGCTTTAGGCATGATGAGCTCTTTGGAATTCCAAGCCCCAGATGGCCAACTCCCACAGACCAAAGCAGCTACCCTTCAATATATAGCTCCAGAGACCATGGGGAAGGGCCCCCCCCCACCCCCGGGCCAGTCCTCAGGATCCACCAGGAAGCTCAGAGAAGACCATCCAGACAGAGAAGCCCTGATGGCACCCACACCCATGATAGAAAAAGAGTGACACGCCAGCCCACACATCCTGTCTCTCAGCCATTCGTTAATGAATGAAATCCCACTAGCCAATGTAATTTATGTATTTCATGATACAGAGCCATAGCATTTTAAAATGATAAGAGGCAGGTGGATGATGTAAAACTGCTTTCTAAAAAGTCAAGTTGGTCACAAGAACAACAAAAAAAGGGATCAAATCACATAATGTGCGCACAAATATCTTATTGTTTATTTTTAAAAACTTCTTCCAATTCAACCCGTTATGGTGGGGCACTTATATCAATCCAGAGCTTACAGAGCCCAGTTGTCCAATCAAATGCCATCCACGCCTTAACTGTCAGTGGATAGTGTCCTTCACTTTCTAGCTCCTGGTCTATTCTTATCTCATCTTTCTCCAGGGTGGGGGAGGGGCCGTCTTTGTGGAGCGCAGCTGGTGGTTTTGATAAGCAGGTGTCATGAGTATGAAAATGACCTTGCTCATTAGCTGGTGGGAACCCATCAGACAAGGGAGTCACTGTATTACTGTCTACCAGGTCCCAGCCCCCAAAACAAGGCACAGTGAGGCCTAGGGGTGGGGGCGAGGGTAGCTTTCTCTCTCTCTCTCTCTCTCTCATACACACACACACACACACACACACACACACACCCCAGACTGGGGGGGAGTCACCAGACAAAAGGAAACCTGCATAATTTTACCCAGGAGAGGAAAAAGCTTCTGCTGAACAGGAAAATTAAAATCCAACAATGAAGATGTGATGAGGTGTTTCCCAAACAGCAGAGATAGACAAAGATAAACAAAGGAGATGATCTTTAAGAAAATCAAAGGGAAAGTCTGCATTCTCTGAAGAGCTGGCAAATGCAATTAGGAGAGAGTCCGCGGATGTGGAAGGAGAGGGATGTATATTCACCCAGCTGATTCCAGCATCCAGACAGCCAGGGCCGTGTCAATGGCTGTTACTGTACCAGCCACTGGAAGGGGGCCAACACACAGGACATGCTCAGAGGGGGGGAAGAAAATGTCCCCTAACCCAGTTTCCAATTAAATGTGGGTTAACTGGCACTGCTCCTTGCAGCTCAAGGGGCCGATTCAGAGCTGAAAGGAGCGTTTTTTAAAAAAACAAAAAAACAAAAAAAAAAGCTGAGCCTGCCAAGCTAGCACCTTTTATTTTCTCCCATCCTTTCAGTTGCTCAGCCTGACCCATGGCTAGCTGAGTTGACTCCTTGGTCCTCAGAGAAATGAGCCCTCCCCGCCCCCATCAGCTCCAGACCCAGACACCCTCCTGGCACAAGTGGGGCTGAACTCCATTCTGCATTTCCCATGGAATGGTCACTGCTGCCCGAGGATGAGTCACCCGTGAAAGCCACACATTGTCCCCAACAGACAAAAACGCTCAACCCAGGAGAGTGGTCCATTCACTCTTCTCTAAGCGCCGACCTCTTCCCGTAGTAACTTCTAGAGACTGCTGCCGCCCAGGCAGCCACTCTTCTCTTCCGTCACTGATACAAACCTGAGAGAGCTCTCGGTGACATTCCAGCACAAAGAGAATGCACACTGTGGAAACCGAGGCCAACTTCCAGCAAGGTGTTTAAAGGCCAAAGAGATATGTAGATCAATTTGTTGGCAGTAATAATAAGTCACATTTATTGCACATCAACAAAGGTACTGGGCTAAGGAGGTATGCTTTACCTATTATCTCATTCAGTCCTCAGAGCTACCCAATAAGGTAGGCCCTATTATTAGCCTCACTTTACATTCAAGGAAACTATAGCCCAGAGGGGTTAAGTGATTTACCCAAGGTTACACCATGCAACAGTCAGGATTTGAATCAAGGCAGTCCATCTCCAGAATGTTCTTTGTTACTATACATGCTCCACATAAAATATTTAACATCCCATCAAAGACACCCCTTTAAAAGTGTCTACCTTCTAAGTTTATTCTGGAAAGAGGACAATAGGGAATCACCAAGATGAATGATTACATCCGGTGAGTGCGTCAGCGTTGAGGGTAACCCAGGGAAATCCTTCATTTAACAACCAAATCTCAAAGTGCCCAGCTAACACCTTAACTCTCTACTCCTATTTCTATGTGTAATTCAGTGGAACAAGTAAGGGCTAGAATTTCGGATAGGGACTTAGAATTCCCGTTCTGCCACTGACCTGCTGGGCCCTAGGGCTGGACCAGGAATCACAGCCCCTTGCAGCCTCCCCTCCGACCTATGAAAAAGGACCGCAAAGAACATAAAAGAAAGAGGATCACTGGCCCCAGTGGCATGGACATTGGGTGTTTCTGCCACCACACATCTGATTGCCCATCTGTGGGTAAAAGTACTTGGCCTTCCCACCCATTCCCCCTTTCAGTCCAAGGGTTCAGATAAGGCTGAACTTATCCCCTGGCCCTCGAGGTCCAGAAGACAGCATGTGTCCCAAGCAGAAAAAATATGAGTCAACTCGGGAAGTCTTGTGGGAACAAGTAGGAATGATAAACTCTCAGTCCACAGCTGTGGGAGAATGTTAGCCTGGAGCTTCTGGGAGGTATCATGTAAAGGAAGCCTTCCTGGGAATGAAGCCAACAGAGAAGAAAGTGGAATCAAGGGAAGGAAAGAGTGAGCGCAAAACCGAATAACACTGAGCTCCTGGATCCAGCTATGCCTGAAGCTACCCACTTGGGCTGTCCATTTATATGAACAATATATTCCCTTAATCCAGGCTGAACTGTGTTTCTGTCACTTGGAACAACAACAACAAATCCTGACTAATGGAACCGTTGCACAGAATCACAAGAACTCCGAGCTACACAGGGCACTGGAGGCCATCCAACCAGAATGCTTTGCACATATCAGCATTCAGTAGTGGTATCATGGCCTAACAAATTAGTGATTTGTTCATCACTCCAGTTCTGACTTCTCAAACTGAAGTAAAGCTATCCTGTTGACATTATTCTAAACAGCAGGATAAACCAACTGCATCTTCACGGAGCAGTAATTCAAATGACGGCAAGTAGGTTGACATGCTTTTTTCTTGAAAGAGATACAGAGCACAACCAAATGTGGCTCACTCCAGGAAGGCAAGGATGGGTCAATATTAGGGAAATCTACCCATGTAATTTACCTCACTAACACGATCAAGAGGAAAAACACGTATGTCTTTTTTGAAATTTAACAATTTCAACATTTATTCCTGACTTTAAAAAAAATTTTTTAATTTTTTTAAAATTTCAACATTTATTCCTGACTTTTAAAAAAAATCTCTTGGGGCACCTGGGTGGCTCAGTCGTTAAGCGTCTGCCTTCGGCTCAGGTCATGATCCCAGGGTCCTGGGATGGAGCCCCGCATTGGACTCCCTGCTCTGTGGGAGGCCTGCTTCTCCCTCTCCCACTCCCCCTGCTTGTGTTCCCTCTCTCGCTGTGTCTTTCTCTGTCAAATAAATGAATAAAATCTTAAAAAAAAAAATCTCTTAACAAAATAGGAATAGAGAGAAACTTCCTTAAGAGATAGACAGCTTAAACTGAGAGCCGGGACTCCTACTGATGTCAGTATAAGGTAAAAAATGACCCAAGATATCACCATTGTTTAACGTTATTCAGACAGCATTTGCCATTCTAATTAGACCAATAAACAGACAAAGTTTCACCAATTGGGAAGGATGAAGAAGCAAAATTCCATTAACTTGCAGATGATGTGATCATGTGCCTAGAAAAATTCCTCCCCACAAAAAAATAAAATAAGCTCTAAAAATCTATTAGAATTAGTAGGACAGTTTTATAATATTAGTCAACATTAATAAAAGAAATTATTAATCAATAGCTTTCCTATATACAACAAAACAAAACAAACAAGAAAACATAAGTGATTTTTCTAAAACACATTCCTTCTCACACTGTTGTTTCTGCTCCCCGTTTAGTTCCCTGCCCTTACAAAACCTAAACCGAACTACAAAACACTGCAGGGTAGAGACCCTGTTAGAGGTTATCTGGCCCTGGCCTGTGCTGGTCCCCAGTAGATCCCCGAGTTCAGCACAGCGCCTGGCCCACAGCGAGCCTCCATCAGTTCTTGTCCTTGAGGAAGATGCTGGCTCCTGTTCGGACTGCACACAGGTGGGACAAAAGCCATGTTCAGCTCTTGTCCCAGTCCTGGGGAAAGTCTTCACCTGAGTTCCCATGCTCTCCTCCCACCTGGAGAACAAACACAAAAAGACTCTCCCCATCCACACCCCAGCAGAACACCCCACACAAAAGCAGCACTTCATAAATGCATCTTGATAATTCTGTGGGCCTGGTGAGCACTTCAGCCATTGGGGTTCCACACTCCACCCCACCCCCCCAGCCTCCCCAGCTCTCCAAACCCGATTATCCACCCTTGGAGTTGAAAATGTTGATTTACCTCCAGGGAAAGTGCCAGGCTCTTGCCTGGAAGGAATTTCCTATCTGATTCCCCAGGGGGGAGATTGCCGCACATGGTCTCCACCAGCAAGGGCTTGGCATCAGGACGGAGGCTGCTTTTCACCCAAGACCCGTCTTTCCACAGACTGGGTGCCGGATGAGTTCCATGAACTGGGGTTCCCGGTACCACCTCAGAGTGCTGTGCCTATTCAAGTGCCCTCCAGTCTGAGTGTTTTTAAACATTTCCCAAGTATGCACTGTGGGCCCTGCTAGGCCCTTTCCTTAAGCCCTTCGTGTCTATGTCTCATACTTTCGAGCTATGACTTATACTCATGTCTCCTTTTACACTGTAAGCAGGTCCACATCCAACTGTATCCCCCGGGTGCCTGATGGCATGCTGAGCACGTGAACAGTACTCAGATAATTGCGGGCTAGTTTCTTTAAGAGATCAGCATATGTTAGGGACACTCACAGGAAAGTAGAGGGCTTGCCTTCTGACAGCTCTTCCTTGGTTCTGTGGTTGGTGGGAGAATGATTTAGGGACTGAAAGCGGACTCATGCCATGTGTTTGGTGTTGACCAGGTGCTGAGTAACTGAACTAGGCACTGCTTACCACACGGAACCTTCACATCGACTTTAGGACCTAACTGCCACTGTTATCCACCTTTCATGGTTGGCAAACCGGGACTTGGAAAATGTCAACAACTGAGCCAGGATCACCACCACCTCCCCTAACACCCTCCTGGCAGTTCCCCTTGTCACTGGGGCTACCCTATAAGAAGGAGACCACCGGGAATTAGGACATGCTGATGGGTTCCCATGATTAGAATGCCCACCCTCCGTGCCTCAGTGGACTATCCTGGCTGAAGGTCAGTCCCACTCCCAGGGTAGACACAGCAGTGGCCCCCTAAGCCCACACCACTCTGTAGGGGGCCTCTGAGCTCCTGTCTACAGAGAGAAAGTAAGATTCCCAATCATATGAGAAGCCGATGGGGTGGTGAAAAGGCTTTCTCTACTGAGCCAGTCAAAGACAGGTTTAAGTCTGAGCCCTAGGGCTGCGACATTAGGGCAGGTACTTAAAACTTTGTTTCCTCATCTACAAAACAGAGGCAAACAATATGTCTTCTGCTCAGTCTCTGTGATGTCTGGAGCCAATGTATATAAAAAGCCCTTTTTTAGGAGATGCCTAAGGAATTAGCAGATATTGTTATAATTTGCCACGTAGAGGATTAGCCCAGGCCCACTAGAGAACTGAAGGGCTTTTTCAGTGTCTTCATAGCTGATCTTCCAAGATCTGTCCTAATCCATGCCTTTGGCCAGTATAAGGACAGATAAGGACTTGGTTTGGTGAAAAAACTGTAACAAAGCAGAACTTGAGGTTCAGGAGCCTGAGTGTGTCTTGGCTCTTTTATTCCTTGCTAGAGGACAACAGTCTAACCCTTTGTTTCTCAAAATCTCAGTTCCTCATCTGTCAAATAACGTCGTCTCCCTTAAGGGGTCTTCTTTCAAAAAAGATCACATGTACTGATTGAATTACTTGAACAATAACTTAGTAAGCTGTCTATGGGGCTATGCCAATGAATGTAATAAGGCGCCTATTCTGCTTTCACATTTATTCTACAAATGTTTATTGACTACTTTATCCCAGGCACTGCCCTAAGGAATCAATGAAGACACACAGACCCCCATGCGCCCTCACGGGGCTTATAGTTGTTTTAAACAACATATGGAAAATTTTAGGTTCGAAAGGAAACTCACCCATCAACCAACCCCTTTCTTTGAAGCCAGTGAGGAATCTGAGAAATAAAGAAACACATCCAAGGTTACACACCCGTGTTTGCATGGGAGAGTTTCTGCCTGAATAAAAAACTTTATGAAGATACAGCTTATTCTCAATTCACTCACCAGCAGGCTTATAAATGGGTTGGAAGACTCGTTCCACCTCTTGCCTACTATACTATTTTAAAGTTCCTAATGAAAACAAAACAAAACAAAAAAAATGCTAAACGCTTCAACTCCAAAAATCTGTGTTTTTGGTTACTTTGCCTTTCTGTCCTAGGCACATCACTAAAGCTCTGGGAGGAAGCTTCGAGATTTCCCAGCCCACCATGTCCCCAGTGTGATCTATGCAACAGCAGATGTGGGGGGGCCGCATACTCTACCCTCTCCTGACAGGCCCCTCCATGCACAGTGACTGACTTTTTACAGGTTCTGTTGGGTCCTGCGAGAAAGGCCACATTTAAGTGAGCTTAAGTCAGCAATACCCAACCAAGTTTGGTGACGGGCCCCCGTGTCCCCTGCAGAGCCTACTGATGTTTGGAAGAAACCATATTCGAATGAGCAGGCTGTGGGCAATACTGAGGGGATCTCTAAGAAGACACCAGGGAGAGTGAAGTGCCTTGACCCAGGTCACAGGGCTGGTGAGTCCAGGAGTTAAGGCTAGAGCCTCAGGTCAGGAGAGGTTACACTCTCCCTTTTGTTGGGTTTCCAGCTTCTCAAGGTCAGCAGCTGAATTTCTGGAGGGTGGAGGAAGTGGAGCAAGCCCCACACAGCCCTGTGGGCAGTGAACAAAGAGCTCATAAAAATCAGTGACCAAAACAGCTCCAGCCTAAGGACAAGATGGAAGCTGATAAGGGGATCAAGAGAACAACCAACAAGGAGCAAACCTAACCTGTGTACAGGTGAGGGCTCTCAAGCATGCTACAAATCAGTTACCCCTGAGCATGAAACCCAACACCACTCTGGGGGCAAATCTCAGTTTGGGATACAGCCCTTCATGTCACCACCACCTAAAAATACTGTTTTCTGGCCAGCTCAGTCTACCAAAGGCACTCACGGGCTATGAGCCTACTGTGTGCTGGGCCCTGGGCCAGATGTGGGTGTTCCTGCACCAGGCAAGGCCAGCCTTCCAGGAGAGTAAAGCCGAGCAGAGCAGGCACAAAGGAGGTACTCAAGACCTACTGAAATATATGAGCGAGCCAGAGACAACCTTTATTTTCATAAAGAGACAAACATTTGTACAAGCTGAGAGCGAAAGGCCTTTATAATTCCTTATATGAGCATCTTCCCAAAGTGCTTATGGCTGCTAAGCAGTGAAGGATACTGACTGACTGACCAACTGAATGAATGAGTGAATGAGTGAATGACCGAATGAATGAATGCACAAACTTAAATCTTTCCATTTCTCTGGCATGGGCTAAGTCCTAACCATCCACCCATTTCACCAGTCCATTTCCAGGAAGGATTTACAAGGAGAACAAGGACTTCTCCCCTCAAAATTTTCCTCTTTGAACATCAGAAATTCCACGTGCCTAACTCCACCACAGCACAGCTGAGAAACTGAGGCCCAGTGAAGCAATATCCATCCACAGTCACTGGTGGCAGCGGAAAACTGAACTCCCCAGGGGCTTAAGCTCCTAGGAATCCTGCGTTCTTGTGAGTCCGCACCTAGAGCTAGAAGTGGTGAGTCATGGCTGCTCAGTCAATAAAGGCTGTAGGGAGAGGTCTCCTCAATAAAGTCACGAGGTTAAAAGACAAAACGCCCACAAGCACTGGAGGGCAGTGTGGTCTGTGGGCAGGGTCTCCAGGGAGCCGCTCTCTTCAGGAAAGTGGGGTGAGCCCCCAGAGAGTTGAGGTCCTTCTCACTGGCCGGCTTTGTCATTTCACCTCACTTCAGGGACCTGTTGTCACTACTCCACCCCCTACACTCATCAGTCCAGAAACACTAGTGAGCACCTACTGTGTGCCACACCCTGGGTAAATGATAGTGAACAAAACAGGTAAGATCTGGCCCCATGGAGTTCACGGTGAGGCAGACACTAAAATATAAATATATATAGGATGAGAAATTGTGTCAACTGATTACCATTTCGGGGCGCTTGGGTGGCTCAGTCGGTTGGGGATCTGCCTTCGGCTCAGGTCATGATCTCGGGGTCCTGGGATCGAGCCCCGCGTTGGGCTCCCTGCTTAGCGGGGAGTCCCCTTCTCCCTCTCCCTCTGCCCTTCCCCCTGCTCATGCTGTCTCACTCTCTCTCAAATAAATAAATAAATCTTTTAAAAAAATAAAAATAAAACGTAAGTCTTGCCCTATCAGCCTCCTGATAAAAAATCTTCGTAGGTTCCTCACCCTATGTGAGAATAAAAATACACAAACAAACATGAAAACAGCCACCTTTATTAAGTGCTTACTATATGCCAAGTACTTTACTGTGATTAACTCAGGGTGTGCCCCAGCAACTTACTCCAGGAGATCCTATTATTATCCCCACTGACCAGTGAAGAACTAGTTTTCCACTTAACCACTGCTCATAGTGTATGCCATCCCCGCCCCCGACCCTGGATCCTCTAAGAACTCACCTTACGCATCTTTCTGTGTCTGGTGCACAGGTAGTATTCAATAAAGGCCTACTGAATGAATAATCAATTGATGGATCAATGGACAAGTTTCCTTCAAGGCATTATTGGCTAATCAGCTCATTTTTTGGAACAAGTGCTGCTCAGTGTTCTAATAACAACACTAGACTAGCTGTGATGTACAAAGGGCCAGAGCCAGACCTGGGACCTGAGCCCGAGGCTTGTCTCTGTGTGAACTCAGACAATCACATCATCACCCTAGGCCAGACTGCTTAAAACTACTGATGAAGAGCAAGAAATTATAATAGTGAGCCTACGATTATCTGGGTCTAAGCTTTCATGTCTCCAAAACATCATGGGAGAGGGCCTCAGGAAGGCCTCCGGAATTGCACACTGCCTGCCTTTAGAATGAGATCTAAACTCGCAATTCTAGAGTAGGGTGACTGATTGGGCCTATGGGGGCAAGTGACACACTTCCTTCCACAGCTCAGTGGGTGTATTTATCCTAATAAAGCAGATCAATTCCAATGACAAATATGCACAACCTGGTGTTAAAAAATAACAACAAAAAAGACAAGCCTGGCTCAGTCGGGTGACTCTTAAACTTGGGGTCGTGAGTTTCGACACGCACGCTGAGGGTAGAGATTACTTAAATAAATAAATAAACCTAAAAAAAGAAAGAAAAAAAAAAAACACTAAGCCCAAATTGAAGTCATTTCCTCCCCCACAACAGCAAACCAAGACTTCATTATAGTTTCAACCTATCCCAGGAAGGTGACCTTTTTAGAATTCAACCTGAAATTTTTTCATCAGCACTAGTGAGGTCATCTGTAAGATTAAAACCCTGCCATTCCCTCCCTGACCCAAAAAAAGGTGTCTTGACCTGAAACAATCTTTTCTTTTGCTAATAACTTCCTTGCCCCACTCTCCTTCCTATAAAAACCTTCCTATGCTGTTCACCTCCTCAGAGCTCCTTTCTACTTTCCCAGGTGATGAATTGTTTAATAAAAGCCAATTCGACCTTCAAATTTACTTGGTTGGATTTTGTTTTCTAACACTGGAAAACCCCTTTCCAGAGAAGCATTTTGGACAAACTCAGGTGAGGCTGCCACCCAACTGGACCCCAGACAGAGGAGCTAATGATATGTAGGAAACTGGGTTCACATGCCGGCTAGGGACCTCTCCCCCTGGAAGGCCATGGATGCGGAATAACAACCGGGTGTGGCCAACGCAACCGCAAACACAGGCGTGATGGCCCCACAGCTCCGTCCTCAAGGAGAACTCAGTGTGGGTCTGTTGGTCACTGCAAGTGAGGGCAACACTAGGAGCTGCAGCTCCATGGTGAGATAGGGTTTTTGCTGTTTGGGTTGGTTTTGAATGACACCTATAGCCCCAAATGAGCTTGGTTTTGAATGAATTTCTGCCCTATGTTGCCTACTGGCCATAATGAGGGTAAGAACACAACTCCCTATCATATAGGGCCATGTGAGAATTAAATGAGATACGTCAGCCCAGTGATCCACACAGAGCCTGACACATAGCATCTTCTCAAATGGTTGCCAATGGTGATGATGGCGGTGACAGTGGGTGGTGGGTGGAACCACCTGAAGTAGGAAAATCCAACCAAAGGCTCTCCAAAACCAGCAGTCAAGAGAGAAGCAGGTAATCCTGTGACACACTCTCCTGGAGAAGCATGCTTGGATACTTTACAGAAGAGAAAACGAAGTGGCATCCACTCTCAGATATGACCAGGACTTCCCAGATGTCCTGGGCCTTGGGATGGGTCACTAAGCCCCTTTAAGGACAGAGCTCACCATCTGCCATTGAGAGATGAAACCAGGTAACAGAGAGACCTGAGGAGATGAACTTCCCCAGAGTAAAGAGAAGGGGGAGGAAATGACAACCATGGAGAGATACCACCCAATGGACTGTCAAAAACAGAAGAGCATAAAGAGCTGGGGTGCAGCAGGAGAGCAGGCAAATAGGAGATCTGGCACCCTGTTGACGAGTGGTCTTTAGAGAATGACTTGGCAATATTTAGTAAGATCTTAAAGGTATACACAGGATGGCGCAACAAATCCACTCCTCAGTAACTTCCTAAGAGAAATATCTGCCCATGTGTGCAGGAGGCACATACCAAAAAGTGCCTCCCAGCACAATATAAAGGCAAACAATGGGACCCACTTACCCACCACCCACAGGAACATGGCTCAATAAACAGTGGGATTCTTATGCCACGCATACACTATTCATTTTGTAGCAGATAAAAGGAAGATTTTCATATACTGTCTTGAAAACATTTTAAGACATACTATTGAATTTTTTTAAAAAAGATCACAAAATAGACCAATAAGCATAGTATGACTGCCTGTATCAAAAGAACAGAAAGCGGGGGGAGGGAAAGAAAGAATGGCTTTTTTCTCTGTATGTAAGCACCTAGAAAAAGTTCTGGAAGGAAATACACAAAAGTAGGTCACAGTAGTTACTTCTGGGAAAGGCAGGTGTGGAGGGAAGTGGCTGGGAATGAAATTGGGGGAGGGTGTGTCACCTATTTTTAACTAGGAAAAATGTATCTATGCATCTCTTGGGCATTAAAATAAAATTAAATGAATACATTTATTTTTAAGAAGAAAAAGAAGAAGTGGAAGAAAGAGAAAGAGGTAGCTGCCAAAAGCTGACGGGCTGTCTTTGCCTTCTCTCAGGGACTGGCCACCCACACATGTAGACATAATCATCTGAGCAAGTGTTCACAGTTTCTAGGAATGAGTGTCCATACCTTTTAGAATCAAATATTTAATTCTATACCACATTAGTTCTATTTATACCAACTCTTCCTTCTAAGTCTTAGAAAATAATCTCTCATACTTAACAAAGGTATCCTCCTCTGGTGTCAGAAATTGGAGATTGGGAAAGGGGACACAAGAAATCCTGCTATTTCCAATTTTAGTATATGTGCTGCCGAAGTGAGCACGAAATCCTGCTATTTCCAATTCTTGATGGCCTCCACTGACGTATACAGACTTAGTTCATCTAAGTCCTACACTGCATTTAATTGTTGCATGTGAGAATTTTAAAATTTTTAATTTTTAAAGATATTTTTACCTTTCCTTGTTTTCTTCCATCCCTCTGAAGACACTCTGATTCATTCCTGTGAAACTGTCCATAGACACAGCATGGCTGACCCAGGTCTTCTTTCTGAAAGCAAAACAACCAATATGTATAACCTGGGCATATTTATGTTATAAATACACAAAGAGCTGCATTAAATACATACAAGGGGAATATGTCAAAGGTGGTCCAGTGACAATTAAAATCCAATCTCCCTTTCTTCCACAGTTATTCAAGTCCTATCAGGGACTACATCTCCCCAGTGTACTTGCAGGTAAGTGTGGCCAGGTATCTAACTTCCCAGTGGAATGAGAGAGGAAAGGTGTCACTTCCCCATCTAGGTTTTACGACTTGGCACACCTTGTCCACCCTTCTCACTGGCTCCCACATGCTAGCCCTCAGTTCGGACTGTGCAGATGATTACCACGCATTTGGAAACAACGGAGCAACAAGATAGAAGGTACCTGGGCCTGTGATTGACTACGTGGAGCAGGACCACCCTCTCACCTTGCAACCTTAGAGAGAAATTGCTTTATTCTTTAAGTCACTGTTTTATTTGATCCTATTTGTATGACTAGTTAACTCTCATCACAGTTGGCGCTATCCTTAAATATTACCTTTGGGACCCTCCTGAGGGTGAGTTTGGTTATTTGGAGCTTATGACGTGCTATGTCTATGGAGACAGGTAAGGCCAAACTATTTTCAATCACAACTTTGGTAAAACCACATGTAATTTAAGTAGTACCCAATCAGTGTTAGATGGATGAAGATGTTAATGAGTGTGTAATACCTTCTAGTGTGAAGACTGTCAAGAGCAGGGTACCTGGCAGAATTAGGAACACTGGAATCCACAAGTATGAGTTGTGAGCTTTGCTTCACAAAATGACTACTTGGAGTGGTAAAATATCCCAATGAACATGATACCCACATTTAAGGATTTGAGTCTATGTGCTTGAAAGCAACAGAAACTAGGAAGACACAGGGATGAGACAGAGAGAGAACATTTCAATGGGTGGAGGATTCTGCCCACTCACTCTTCCACCCCCTGAGCAGTTGCCCCAGCTGAGTCTGAGATAGAACGCTGAGCTTCCCTCCTCAGCCTCAGGTACTGCGTTCCTCACCACCTGGGGTGGGGTTAACATTAAAGCAGATTCTCTTTCTACAGCATGGTCCCAAACCCAAACCAGCTGCTTCATTTGGTGTCAACCAAAGAAAGAAACAGCCATCAGTTTCAACACTGGAAGACTGGCTGTGTAGACCATATTGAGAGATGGAGGACTGGCCTTCAACCTGATGCCTCTTAGGCAAAAGGGGGTTAGGGGTATGATCTTCCACGATCTTCCATGCTGGTGCATCAGCCTGTTGAGCATCAAATCTGCTTGGCCCAATCTCCCTCCTACTATCCTCCTCCATCTGCCCCACCATGAGTCTGGCCTTTTTTCCAGATCAAAGCACCATTAGGGGAACACCTGGCTGGCTCATTTGGTACAGCATGCAATTCTTGATCTCAGGGTTGTAAGTTCGAGCCCCATTTTAGGTGCAGAGATTACTTAAAAAATAAAAATAAAATAAAAATAAAATCTTTTTTTTTTTAAAGGCACCATTGGGATAAACTCTCAAATCCAGGTGGGCAGGATTGGATACCTTGGACTCCTGCACCTCAAGGCATTGGAAACAGTCAGTGTTAGACTATCCCCAGCCATAGTCTACAATGCTGCTCTTTTATTTAACTGGCAAAGAGCACACCATGAGATATTTTTAGCATCTGGATCCCTGTCTGGGACCACTGCTCTGGCTTCCATCAGAGCTAACTTCATCAGCTAAGGCATGTGCATTACAGAGGGGCCCAGAATAAGGCAAGAGGGAAGATGTGGATCCTGGAATGAGGAGAGATGGAAGGGTAGTGAGACATGGGCTCGGAGTCTCAGAGGGGTCACCACATCCCCACCATCCCCACTACAAAGGGAAAGGGGAGAAAGCAAGCAGCCCACACCAGAGTCACTTCGGCAGCCCAACTCAGCTCAGCCTGGAAGCCACATCCGCTCAGTGTACAAGCCCTTCCACAGCACAGTAACTGCTGCAAGGGGGTTCAACACCTATAGCCCCAAATTATGCCAACTCTCCTCAACGCCACATTTCCCGAGCAGCTGTGAGGGGTCAGAGCCTGCCCCCAAAGGAACCACCAGCTATTTCTGGGTCAGGTTCTGATAAACCATCACCTTTCTGCCTGTGGCAAGGGGCAAGGACTGAGGGCACCCTGCTCTGTACCCCAGCCCTGAGGGGTGCTCAAGGCCAGGCTCTGTCATGGATTATTTCATCCATTTCTCACGTCAGCCCTGGGAGGCAGATACTGCCTCATTTTACAAATCAGGAAACTGGGCACAAAGAAGTTAAGATTTGGCCAAAGGCCATACAGAACAACAAAATGGTAAAATTGAGACTTGCACCAAGCATTTGATCTGGGAGTCTGTGCCCCTAACCAGTATATTATAATGTGCACGGTAAAGCTCAGTAACAGCTGAATGAATGAACAAATGAAGAATGAATAGTTTCAAAAGCAGTTGCAGGAATGGGGGGCTATGGTGAGATGGTGTCTCTATAAAGCCCTAGGAGGGTGGACCACGATCCTGACACCACCCAACCTGGATGCCAACCAAATGGGTGATATTCTCAGACCCCCCCTCAAGACAGTCACTCGGTCCCTGAACATTCTGAACACTCTGAACCCAGGGTTGCCAATTTCTATAAAAGGAATTTATGAGCTTAATACAGTTGTCCCTAATAACCACAGCTACCTCTGATTCAGCACCTGTGCACAGGCAGTAAACACAGGGTTTGCACACGAAGGCTTCTCATCCACCCACAGCCCCACAGGGAAGGCAGGACCACGCCCATTTATCAGATGGCAAAACCAGAGCTCCGAAGGGTGTGGGTAGCCTAAAGTCACAGCGCTTACATGAGGGCAGTTTTCAAACTCTGAGCAGCCAGCTGAACAGCACAGGCTTTCTGCCACTGCATGATACCCATCACTCACCTTGCTCAATCACAAAGTTGCAAAGATAAGAGGTGTTCTAACTCTGAAGCTGGAAAGTTCTGTGTTAATCTAAAGTGACTCAGGATTTCCCAACCCCAGTCACTTCCATGGAAGAGGAATCCCACTTCACCCCAGCTAGAAACTCTTGGCACCAGCACTTTCTCATTCCTCTCCTCAGCTGCCTGGATCAGCATTGACCAGCATTTGCTGAGCACCAACTTCCAGCAAGGCACAACTGTGTCCCTTGGACACCAAGCCCTGCTAATTCTTCACTGAAAAATCTCTCTTCTCAGGAAGCACCGAGTGTTGGTGAGGATGTAAAGCAACCACAACTCTCACCCCTGCTGTTGGTGGGAGCACAAATGGGTCTAACCAGCTTTGAGGATTGCGGGAATACTTGCACTTGCTCCTAGGTCCATATGTGCACCAAAAGACATTTTCTAGAATGTTCTCAGTAGCACTATGCATAACAGCCTTCTATTAGTTTCTTATTGCTGTTGTAACAAATTACCACAAACTTAATGGCATAAAACAACACAAATTTATCATCTGATAGTTCTGGAGGTCAGAAATGGTCTAAAATGGGTCAGCAGAGCTGCATTCTTTCTGAAACTCTAGAGGACAATCCATTCCCTTGTCCTTTCCAGCTTCTGGAAAACCACCTGCGTTCCTCAGCTCCTGGCCCCTTCCTCCATTTCAGAGCCAACAGCATAGCATCTTCAAATCTCTTCTCTCACCTCTGCTTCCACTTCCATGTCTCACTCTCTGAACCGGACCCTCTTTTTTTTTCCTTCTTGTAAGGGTCATTGTTACAGTTGTCCCATCCAGATAATTCAGGATCATCTCTCCATGTCAGAATCCTTAACTAACCTTTACTAAGCCTCTTTGCCATATAGGGTAACTTAGTCACAAGTATTACCAGTGAATGGTACCTATGATCAGAGATTAGGTCATGGACATCTTTCAAGGGGCCATGACTTGACCTACCTCAAGCTCCAAGCCAGAAGTGGCCCCAATGCTCATCAGCAATAGAATTAATGAAATAAATAGTGGTAATTCACAGCAATGAGAACAGATGAGTTAAAACTACTTGTCACAACAAGGATTGCTCTTCGTGAGAAGATGCTGAGGCCAAGACACCAAACACAAGAGGGTCTGCCGTATGAGTCTGTCTGCAGAAAGCCCAGAACCAGGTCAAACGACCCCACGCTGTTAGCAGTCATGACAGCAGTTGTAGCTGGGGAGCTGAAGTTGAGGAGGGCACAACGGAGCTTCTGGGGTGCTTGCCAAGGGTCTGTTTCTTAATCTAGGTGCTGCTTACACAGGTGTGTTCAGTTTGTGACAATCTATCAAGCTACAGTTATGATCTGTGCCCTTTCCTGTGAGTATGTTATGCTTTAATAAGAAGCTTTAGGAATTTTGTAACAACAAACTGTATCTATTTAAAGCTTCCCCCCACTCCACCCAAGTTCTCCGTAATCCTCTCAACAGAGAAGGATGCTGCAAGTTTGTTTTCTATACATCAAGGTAGCCATGAGAAATTCCCCAACTTTGCATCCTACAATTCCAGGTCAATAGTTATGAAAATACAATAAAAGCATTTATACTACGGAAGAGAAGGAAGAGAAGCAGTAGCTTCTCTGCCTCTCTCATCCCATTTCCACTCCACGGGCCCCTGTCATTTCACCTCTGGATGAAGTAGATGCCAGCTGGCCCCCTCACCACCCCCAACCCTGGCAATCACTGCCCACCCAACTGGTCTGGAATGTTCCCCCGACACCTGCCACATGGTCCTTCCCCCCCCTTTCACCCCTCTGACATGTCCACAGGGAGCCCCATATCCTCCCAGGAGATCCCCCAGCTCCTGTAGGACGTGCAATACAAACCACACCATTTGGACTTCCTTGCTACTGTCACATAGTAACCTGTTAGTAGTATCGAGTACTTTAGTCTAATCTCCCCCAAAAGACTGCAAACGCAAGAACAGAAATCAGGTCTTGTACCTTCAATTCTTATTGATGTGAACTTCTTAAGCTAATTAAGAACTACTACTATCATTAACAGTCTTTGTTGAGCACCTGCTTCATATCACGTTCAGTGCTCCTCATGCATTTCATTTCCTCTTCTCCCAGCCAGTGAAGTGGGTACCATCATGATCCCCCTTTTGAATGGGAGGAAACTGAGGCACAGAATGGCTAAGTAACATGCTGAGGGTCCCAAAGCTCATCACAGGAAGCATGGGATTTGAACCCATCCAAGCTGATTTCAGAGTCCATGCTTTTGACCCACATCCCACTCTGCTTCCCTATGTCCCACCCAAAAGCCACAGTTGGATGTATTATTGGTGTTTAATACACACCGTGACATGCCTGATCACAAAAAATACACACACACACACACACACACACATACATTTTTAATTATGTTATAAAATCCCTCACCAGTACACAAATAACAAATCAAGACTCTTCACCAAATAAGATCTTTTCAGCCTCAGATCTCAAAGGAGGACACACCCTCTGGAGAGATTTGCAGAAGCTCTGTATAGTCCTTGCTCTGCATCATGCTTGGCATTCAGGGGGCTTTATAAACATTTATCAGTAAAAAACAGCCAGAATTTGTCCTACAGGCTCTTTTATCAGAATAGGGAGAGAGCTGGACACTTTTTCTTTTTTTTTTTGCCTGCCAATCTCAGGGTCAAAGCCAATGTCAGAGTTGAAAGCTGATTGGATAACTCAGTCTGTGACCACAAAGTCCCAAGCCACCTGCCCCAGATGACCTCACCTCCTCGATGGCCAAGAATTGTGACCCAGAGGCCTTGGCCAGTGCCAAGGCCACCACCCTGGAGGACTGCTGAAGCCACTAAACAGAACCAGAGATAATGACACCAGCAGCCCTGAGGTCCCCAGAATAGCAGGTGATGGCTGGCTCAAGCCCACGCACTCCCTCCCCTCAAGGTCCCCCCACGGTCAGGTACCAAGCGGCGCACCTGTGCCGTCCATTCACTCTCACCCTCTCACAGATTGGCTCCAGCGTCTATGTGGATACAGAAGAAAGGGCCTGTGCCCAGGAGCATGCGGACTATTGAGAAGACATTCTTTTTAAATGGCTTCCTCTGAGGAGGAACATGGGACTGGCTGAAGGTTAACGTGGGCTTCCGTTATAACTGCACCCCTAGCATTTTTACAAGAACAAAAAGTGTTTATGTATTTTGGAGGTTATTAAAATTGTTTCAAAGTTTCTTTTAATAAAAAAAAAAACCTTATCATTACAGTACGGTGTGAGCCCGCAGTAATAGAGAGATACAGAGTTACAAGGGGATCAGCACCTACATCAGCCTGAGGGAGTCATGGAAGGCTTCTCCGAGGAGGCACTGCCTGGGCTGAGTTTTGAAGGAGGAGTAAGAGCTTGCCAGGACAACACTCCAGGGTTGCTCTCGGTGAAGGGCACGGTGTAAGTAATGGCAGGGAGGAGACAGGTCACAAGAGTGAGAAGAGGGTAGAGGGAAGTATGAGGAGGGCTGGAACACCACAGCACCTGTCCTCGGTGGGTCGTGCATGGCCGAGTTAGATGATGTAATCTCTGCTGAGGGTTCATCCAAGAAGAGGCACTTGTGAGTGGTTGGCATTGTCTACTGTTACTTGTACGTCTACTCCATCCTTCCTAGAGATCAGACTCTATGGACCTCATGGGGGGGGAGGGTTATTGGGGCAAGAATTTGGAAATAAGATCCCCACAACCACCCGCTGAGAGACACTGTAAACTTAACCACTCCTGTGCCCTTGGGCTTTCCCAGAGCCCCCTAGTGCCCCGCTGGAGCTCCCTCCGCACTCCTCCCTCATCCAAATCCCACCCACGTGTGTGCACGTGTCTCCCCAGCTGCACTGGGTTTCCTGACACCCCAAGCATGAACACAGTGACAAGTATAACAGTTGTTGAACAAATGAACAAATGAACTGCACTTCTCCACGCTAATGAAAGGTGATGCAGAATCAGGACATCACAGATGCCATCACCACACAGCTGAAGAAATAATCATGGGGAGCCGGCCACCCCAGAATCACAGAAAAATGAGGTTCCAAGAGGCAAAACCCCCAGAGTACCCACCCAAGCCCTTACATCACCCTATCAAAGAAAGATGTATCCTTAAGAGACCCAATGACTCAGGTGCCATATGCCCAAAGTCAAGGTGCCCCAGCGATGAAATGGATGCAACAGGCTGATGCCATTTTCATACTTGCTCCAACAAGTATTTTGAACTCCACTCTTGCCCTCTTGCCAGGCAGCCTCCAGGTTAGGCAGCTGGCTCTCCACGTGCCTTAATTACCTGGAGAGCAGAGCTGAGTGTGCCACAGCAGCAGATAACAGTTCCCATTCTCACTGCCTAGGTCAAGGCTGTGAGTGCGGGCATGGTAAGCTTGTTTGGGAGGCATGGACAGAAGATTAGGTTGGTCCTCAGGGCCTCATCACAAGCCTCTAGCCTCTCCAGTGTGAGATCACATCCCAGGGTCTAGAATGAGGGTTCAGCGGGGATACCACTGGTGGTCAAGTCCTATTCAGGCTGCCGGTCCTTAGACCAAAGGGTATTCTGACTTCAACCAGGGCATCTCCTCTCCCGTATGATTCTTATGCCAGAATAAGTTCTCATACTATAAAATAGTTCCAACGCAACAACAACAACAAAGTTTGAAAAACCTCGCTTCATACAAAACCTCTACCACCTGCCTGCCTCTCTCTAGGTCTCTCCAATAATGTCTTTGGTGGACACTTGGTACTTTCTGTTGATGGACAGAGAGCATGCTTATCCATTCAAGGAGGACCAACGGCAGGAGGGATAAGGCACCCTGGTCAGAGCAGTCGGGGTCTCCCGTCCGTGCTGCCGGATAGAAGATGAGTGCTGCCCCAGCAGAGGGCAGCCCAGGGGTCACCGTGGCCCTCACTGCCCTCCTCCTCCTCCCCAGAGGCCACAGTGGCTTTCCCATGTCCCAGGCACCCTGTGGAGGGCTTCAAATGCTCTGATTCCATTTCACCCTCTCAGCAACGTTGTTGCTTCTCAAAGACGAGGAAACGGACACGCAGAGGAGCTTATGTGACTCACCCGGGGCTCCCAGAGCTAGTGAGTGGAAGGGAGCACCAGGGCACATGCACACTGTCCCTCCTCCCCCCAAACAGAAGACCAAAAGGGAGACGACAGTCATAGAAAATGGTCCCAGAGAGGCCTGGTGGCAATTTTTCCAGTTGGGGATAAAACTGGATTCCTTGCACAGGGGTAGATTTTCTGACCTGTTCCTTCACCAACCAGGGCATTTGTTAAAATAAACTTCACAGAGCTGACCAACACATCACACTCGCTAACTCAGCTGGAGGACGGTAGTCCGCTTTGCCTCATCATTCATCACCCGCAAGGACAAATGCCCAAGTACAGCACACCGCATGCTTCAAAACACCTGCAAAAAAGGTGAGCTCTCTTAAAAGCCCAACTGGAAATCATGTTTCATGAAATTGTATGTAGCTAGCCGCTTGGAGACAATTTAAGATTCATGGGAATCTGTGGGGCTCTAATTTAGGGGAGGAGATGAACAAGACCTATCAAGGACCTACTCTATACCCACACTAAGTCACAACAGATCCCCATGAGATGCACATTGGTATCCACATGTTACAGAGCAGGAAAAGGATTCCAGCTTCAGCAGCTTGGTCAAGCTCCAGCAGCTGGACCGCAACAGCAGGGACTGAGCAGCTGGGTCTGTCTGACTCCTGGGTCCAGGCCTCCAAACTTCCAATATCCCAGAGGCTCTGGCACCTGAGTAAACACGCAGCCCGACTCCCCTATAAAAAAAATTCTCTGGCTAAATCTTAGCTCCATCTCTGTGCTCTGACCCCAAGTGTCAGCTGAGAAAGACCCTGCAAAGGGGAGGACCAATTGCAGCCTTCTGACCCTGCAGGGTAAATTCTGAAGTTGGTGGGAAAAATCCTGCAGAGACCAAAATTTCCCCAGAAATCCCCTCAGGAAGGTGCCTATGGGAGAGGGACTCCACCTCCCTCAAGGAGCCCAGCATAGCCCAGAGCCAGAGTGGATGGCTGTGTGTTCACATGCACTCCTAGGTCAAGTCTGTGGTTGGGACAGACTCACACATAGGGCTGCCCCACACTGGCTGGGGCACGCAGGATGTGGGGTCAGCTTGGGGGACCCTCCCGAACATACACTCACTTCAGGGGAACAGCAGGATTAAAATTTGTTTCTTTTTTCTAAGAGCTTCTAGTTTAGCTCACATTAAATTAAACACAAGAGAGATGTGATTCCATGATACCGTAATTCCGCAATAACATGATCTTCCATTACTACTACAACATAATTATAAACACATTCACGACATAGATAACCAACTGAGGTTTCAGGTAATTTGACCTTTGCCACTTAGCAGCCATGAGAGCTTGGAAAAGACTCCTGTGCCTCCGTTTCCCCAACTGTAAAACAGGGGTCGTAATGGTGTCTACCTCATGGGGCTCAGTGAAGTCAACGAAACAGTGCAAGTGAAGAGCCCAGCACAGAGCTTCACAAAGGTTAGTGTGCCCTCCCCTCTTCATAAAAACCAAAAAGACAAGAAAGCAGAGGGGCTCAGGAAGAAGTTAACAGCTTTTCAGAGATCCTGTGGTGAGTAAGCTCCAGAGTCCACGTCACAGCCGGGGCTGCAGGTCTTGGGAGGCTGGGTGTACGAGAGGAGACCTGGATGGAATGAAGTGGCCCAGGGCAGCTAGGTCTAAGAGCCCAGGGGACAGAACCTGAAGCTTCAGGAGCCCGGATGCTGAGCAAACGGGAGGATGGAATGAAGTGGGGGAAAGCCCTTCCAGGGAATATAAAAATACCCGGGGAGGCACCCTTCCAGACCCACCCGGAAGGCAAGACTCTGCAGACTCGGAGATCTTAGGAGGCAGTAAATCGCCACCTCAGTCATAGTCACAGAGAAGACACTGACTTGAGTGATGGTCACCCTGGATGAGCCTTGGAGCATTCCACCCCTCCTGCCAACCCACCCAGCACCCTCCTCCCTGACCCCCAGGCTTTGCGAGATCCCCTCTAGGATTCCAGATCCCACCCCTTCCCCTCCAAGAGGCACACACCCACAACCCACACAAGAGATGACAGCAAGGAATGAGCAATCTGGAGCTGGGCCAGCCAAGTCACACATCCAGCACTGGCATGGCTCCGCCTGCTGAACACTCACTCACTGCTCGGGCCGAGAATGAGCAAGGGAGGCCCCTCTGACACCGTAATGGGACCTCCCACACACAGCAGCCTTGCACAGGTCAAGAGTAAGACTGCACCTTCCGCAAAACCCTTCTGGAGATTTGCAGGCAGCAGGGAGAGTGGAGTGAAGGAGGATCCTTCCATTTGGTGATAATCATTCCCCTGTGTCCAGGGAGGAGCGGACAAAGGAAAGGGGCCGACGCTTCCGGAGGCGAAGCCTGGCATTTGAGCCCTGCGCTCTGCTGGGGCCAGAACAGCTGTTCTCCATCACTCCCTTCCCAAGGGGCTGGCAGGGAGCATGAGACCACAGCTCAGAGCAAATCTGGAGGCACAGGCCCCCACGTTGTTGGGACATCAGCTGTAATAGAGACACTTGCCCTTGTGTAAGTTTTGGTGGCAGCAGGGAGACACTTGAATTCAAACCAGTGGAACATTTTAATTCCTACTAATTGTAGGAGGGGAGCAGCTACTGTCACTACCCAGAAATTCCACCTGGTGACCTCGCACCTGGCACCCAGAAAATCCACCGCACCCAGCAGGGTAGGATGTGCCAGGGCATGTGGCTGAGGACAAGGGCCTTGCGTTTCAGGTATTGGGGCCATCTCGTTGATGGTTCATCCATTCATGTGTCTGTTGACTCTAGGAGCATTTACCCAGGGTCACCCACAAGACACAGTTCCTGCCATTCAGGGAGCAGCTGGGTTCCCCTGGGGAACTTCTCAGATATGCAGCTGTCCAGGCTCCACTCCCTGTGAGTTAGGTTCTGAGGGACTCAAAATCCAGTGGGGAAACCCAAGCAAGGCCTGACATGGAGAGGGATCTGGAAATTGATGGCCAGGCAGGCAGTTCTGACCAAGGAGCTAGGCTATGCCTCGTTTCATGGCACAAGGGAGGGAAGATCTTACCCAGCACCTGCTACACGCCAGCCCCCTGACTACTGCTAGCGCTGTGAATATTCGCCACAGCCCTGCCAGAGGGCCATCTTAATCCCGATCACACAGATGACAGCACAAGGCTTGGAGCAGGGGAAATGACTTGCCCGAGATCCTGGCGCCAGCAAGCTCAGGCTGGGATTTGAACCCCAAGAGCCAGAGCACTTGCTCTTTTCACTACCATTCTCTTCTCTTCCTGAGTCCCAGGCTCAGGGAAGAATGCCTCTGTCCACCCACACTGTGAATCCAGAGACCTGAGAGGTGGCCTTGACCCTTCTCTCTTCTTACGCCTTATGGACAGTCAGGCCTGGCCCTTTGTCCTCTACCCGCTTCTCCTGAACTTGACCTCTAACACCACGAACCACCTCCATTATGTCCTGTGGTATTTAAAAAAACAAGCCTAATCAGCTAGGTCACTCCCTGGCTTAATCCTCTGCAAGGCCTCCTCACAGGCCTGAAGATACAAATCTTCCTCCCAGGTTTGCTGCGGGGCCTTCCAGTGTCTCCTCCCCTCCCCTTTCCCTCTCATTCTAGTTCCTCCAGCTCAGAGGCCTTTGGCTGACCTCCCAGAACACCAGAACTCAGTTGGGTCCCCAGCCTCCTCCAGAAAGACAAGGCCACAGAGCAGGGGCAGCTCTGTCCTGCCCATGGCTGAGCCCCTGCGGATGCAGTAGGGGTGTGTGTGGCGGGGGTAGGGGGTGGCTGCTGACTGGCCATGGGACTCTGCAGCTGGTCTGAGGCCCAGGTATGGTGGTAGCAGAGAAGCCAGGGAATCAGGACTGGCAGCCTGGCCAGGGCGAGACTGGGAAGGGGAGACTGAACACCACAGAAAGGAGCTGGGACATAAGCCTGGGGGCAGCCAACGAGGCTCGTGGAAGCAGGGGAGTGATATGACCAAATTCGTATGCACACGCTACTGGTAGAATTGTCATTTTCTCTCATCTCTTTGAAAGGCAATCTGCCGATAACCACCAAAATTTAAAATCTGCATTCCCACTGATCCAGTAATTCCAAATCTATCATGGATACTCACTGTAGCATCCTCCTATATTAGCAAAAAAGAAACAGTGACCTAACCAGCCAACTGAAGAATAAACTATAGCAGGTAAGTCCACAATCCCTCTTCCCACCCTTGCTGCTGATGTGTTTCAGAATTCATAATGTTTCATCTCAGAAAGGTAATACGAAGTGTGTACAGTATGTTATGCAAAAAACCAGCAGGGTGAGGCGCAGCATCCACAGTCAGATATATAAATATTTCTGCAGCTGTGCATGTGACTATTTCTGCTGTCTACTATAAATAGCCTCCTATTAATTCAGGTCAGGTTTGGTCATCAAATGAGTTTGCACCAAACTTTTTTAAAGGCATGCAGTTTTTTGATGCTTATGCTGTCCCAACCAATCAGCCTGGAGGCCTGGAAATGAAGCATGTCCTTCTCCTGTCGTAAAGACACCTGTAAGAGCACTCGAGCACAGAGCCAGAGACCCCCCAGAGCACACACCATGCCTTGGGGCCCCCAAGGTCCATTCAGCTCAGACATCTGTCCCAGCATAGCCACCAGGCTGCCCCAGGCAATCGACATAACAGACCTTAATGTGTTGCTGAGGATCAGCCCAGGGTGTGGACGCGGAGTGATATGCCTGGGCAGATGGTGGCAGGTTCCACTTCCTCACTGGATCCTCTCCAACCTAGCCTGTAATACCAGCCACCACCACCATTTAATTCTTGGCTTTGGGGAAAGCTAACCTATGGGTGGATTCCCTCCTCTTCCAGGTTGGGACATTACAGGGACTCTAAGGAGAGCACCAGATAGAGGCACCTCTCCCCCAAACAGCACCACCTTCCTTCTCAAGCGCTGGTCCTTCCTGCCAGGTAAGGATCATGCCAGGGACCAGAGGTGGGTATTGCTCACGCGGCAGCGTGTAAGGGGCGGGCGGTGGGTGAGGAAGAGGAGAGATACCCAGGAGGAGCAGCATCACGTGGAGAACTCAGGCCTCCCTCCAGCCTGCCCTGGCCTCTGATGGTGTTTCAGTTCCCCAGCCTTCCTCCAAGGACTCCAGAAAAAGACTACCCTGTATTTTTTCCCCAATGTACACATCAATAAAATAGTCTGCAAACAAACAAACAAATAAAATAGTTTGCAACACACATAAACTACACAAATCTTGGGCGCCTGGGTGGCTCAGTTGGTTAAGCGACTGCCTTCGGCTCAGGTCATGATCCCGGAGTCCCGGGATCGAGTCCCGCATCGGGCTCCCTGCTCAGCAGGGAGTCTGCTTCTCCCTCTGACCCTCCCCCCTCTCATGCTCTCTCTCTCTCTCTCATTCTCGCTCTCAAATAGATAAATAAAATCTTTAAAAAAAAGATAAACTCTTTAAAAAAAACTACACAAATCTTAAGCGTACAACTCAATAATGTTTTTAGATATTTATACTCCTGTGTCATCACCAACCAAATCAAAATATAAAACATTTCCAGCTACCTAGACGGTTTCCTCATGCCCCTCCCGGTTAATGCCCTACCCAAAGGCCCTTTATCATTGCAGGGTATATTCCGTTGCATGGATATACAATGTGCTTACCCATATGGCTGCTG
This sequence comes from Callorhinus ursinus, assembly GCF_003265705.2. Taxonomy (NCBI): domain Eukaryota; kingdom Metazoa; phylum Chordata; class Mammalia; order Carnivora; family Otariidae; genus Callorhinus; species Callorhinus ursinus. The sequence continues at coordinate 13,169,424 of NW_027397077.1, forward strand.
ATGGGCATTTGGATTGTTTCCCTGTTTGGGTAATTATGAATAAAGCTGCTATTGATCGTTTGTGTACAAGCACTTGGGCGTTCATATGCACTCGTATGCATACACCTAGGAGAACTGCAGCCCAGGGAGCCATAGGTGTATCTATGGTAGACATAGCCAGAATGGTTTTCCAAAGCAGCTGCAGCAGCTCCTTCCCGCACCAGCAGTGTCTGAGGGTACCGGCTCCTCCGTATCTTTAACTACACTTTCATTGTCGGTCTCTTTCATTTAGCCATTCTGGGTGGATACACAGTGATATCTCACTGTGGTTAAATTCTTCTGGTGACTCCTGAGATTAAGCACCTTTCCGTATGTTTACTGGTAATTTGGAATCCTCTCTGGTGATGTGTTTGCTCAAGTCTTTTGTCTCTTTTATACTGGGTTGTCTGTTTCTTATTGGTTGGGAGAAGTTCTTTATATATTCGAGAGAGGAATCTTTTGTGGGACATATGTATTTCAAATATCTTCTCCCAGACTGCAGTTTGCTTCTTCACTCTCTTAACAGTGTCTTTTGAGAAAGAGTTCTTAATTTAATTTAATTTTTTTTCTTTTTGATTTTTTAATTTGTTTTTCTTTTCTTCCCCTAAGAGTTCTTAATTTTAATCAGGTCTGATTTATAAATTTCTTTCCTTTATGATCATGCTTTTTGTGATCTTGTCTAAGAAATCTATGCCTAGCCTAATTTTCATTCTTCTCTAGTATTTTCTAGAAGCTCCACTGATTTGCTTTCCACATTTAGGTCCTCAACTAATCTCCAGTTATTTTTATATATATGGTATGAGGTAGTGGAGGACTGGAATGTACTTTAAGTTCCGTCAGCTGTGACCACAAACCAGACACAAGAAGGACCAATATGTGGCTTCCCAGACACCCCTGGCCTTTACAGGATCCTGCAGAAGCATCTAATTCCACCTCTCTGCCTACAGCCCAAGAGAATTCAGATATACACATCCCTATCGTTTGAGAGAATTTCTGGACACAAACCATATACAAAGCACTCTCATCTCAGGGGAAGCTTCCACAAATTCCCACAGTCCATTCTGACAACTGTACGTAGGTCAAAATCCTTTTAAAATACAAAATGGTAAAAAATAAAATAAAATGCAAAACAGTTAAGTAAGAATATGCATAGAGACAATGTCAGATAGCACCTGGCTGTCAGATTGTCTGGGCACCCGCTCTCTACATCTACAGGCCAGAGGCTAGGGAGACCACAGGGTATGACCAGACGTAGCCCCTATTGTCACCATGCTCTCAGCCTGGAGAAGAGACCAAGAAAACATGCAGGGAGAGAAAGTAAACAAGGAGAAGCACTGAGGGGAGTTCTCTCTTGTAACATCACAGCCAAGACTTACGTCTGCAAAGGAGCTGGTCCTGAGAAGAGAAGGAATAAGCACATTCTGGCTGGAAGGATTGGCATACTCAAGAGCTGAGAAAGAACAAAGATTGGGATCTTGCTAGAAGGCATGACAGGGAGTGGCAGAGCATGTAGGTGAAGGTAAGAAAAAGTTTGGATTTTTTCCTAAGCAGAACTGGAATCCACTGGAGGATTCTGCTACATCTCAGCTATCCTCTTGAATATGCACTAAACAAGTTCTCTAAGAGGATGAAGGGCATTCAGTCAACTTTGAAACCCTTCTATCAGCCAGGCAAAGGCCCATAAAGACTGCTCTGAGCCTTGATGTGCCGGTATACGCATGCACATGCACGCACGCACACAGACACACACATACACACACCCACACCCAAGCCCCCTTGGTGATATCTCAAGCTGAGGACTCTCACTTCCTCCTCCAATCCTGGGTGGGACGGTGTCTACACTGCAGACTTTCGCCTCTCTGCTCATGATTTCTCAGCACTTATACCAGATGTAATTGTTGTTGCATTCATGTGATGGTTTGATTAATATCTGTTTCCTGAACGAGACTGTCTATTGACTCCAGAAGGGCAGTGTGAGCTTGTCTTGGCCACCAAGGCTTCCCCAGCACCTAGCACATGGGCTGGCCCAAAATAAGTGCTCAATATTATATATTTTAACTTTTTTGAATGCCAAAGTTCAAACACATACAGAAGTAGAAAGAAATGTGCGCACCATACAATTTCAGTGATTAACTCATTCCTAATCTCCTTTCCTCTACACCCCTCCCAGTGAAGTAAACCCCAGCCATCATACCACTCGATGCACATATGGACGAATGAATGAATGCATGCCTTGTAGGCAAAGATCGAGGAGGGCTCACCGAAATGAGTCAGTTTCGCCACCACGTTAGCAACTCTGATAAAATTTCAGGAGACGAGACTGAAACTATTGGCTAAAATGAATTTCCTTTTCTCCATATTTATTGGTCTTTCACTTTTCAGGGCTGTCCATTGCCACATTCATCAAGAAGTGACTGTAAAACAAGGAAGGTTACATCTTTCCCATAATCTCTGTCACATAAAAATCTTAAAAGAGCAAATTTCTTTCCATAAAACAAGGCATGACTTTTACACACAGAAAAAAATAACACCTTGGAAAAAATAACACCTCCCCCTCAGGGCAATCTATATTACACCTATTTTATCTATCGTAACATTTATGGTAACTTGTTCCCAATGAGCCTGGTCTTCTTGAAGTGCCAGTGCAGTGTTACAAACTCAGGACACAACCATCCTGACTTCACGTGATAGTCCCAGTCTAGCTCAATGAGTGGCACTCAGTACTGAGTGGGTGCTTCATGTCATCCACTTTTCTCTGTCCCAAAGGTACCCGCAAGAATGACCTGAAATGCTAGACTGCAATCATATCTAATGTCCTTTTTGTTGTAAAATATAGTACCTGTATTTTCTAACTTTTTTCATAAGCACAAGGAAAACTTATGAAAATTCTCTCTCTCTCTCTAGACTTTGACCTAGAGATAGCTCACATTTTGGAGTCTAACTTTCCATGAGCGTGTGTGTGTGTGCACAAGTGTGAGTGTGTGTACTGGCATGATTGCAAGTCCAGGCTCCTGAATCTCTGCCCTTTGCAGCCTGACAGGGGTAACCTTAGGCAAGGTGCTTCACCCCAGTAGCCCACTGCCTCTTCTGTAGCTGATGGGACGAGGCAGAGGCGTAAAGGAGATGAAGTGTGCAGAGCCGTGAACCAGGCGGGTACACAGCAAGTGCTCCATCAGTGTAGCTGCTATGATTTGTGTTTCCAAATAGGAGCTGCAAAACAACTCTGGACAACTTCTAGCTTCGGCTGGGTAGCCTTCCCAATGGCCTGCACGGGAAGTGGGTACACCTGCATCCATTCCCAGTGAGGGGGCGGGAATCAGGGAGTTGGAGGGGGGCGTGCACACGGAGGTGGCCTCTGAGTCACAGCCCAGCCCCTCCCTGCTACATCCCTTTGTTCTCTGGGGGCTGAGCTGTGACTCACAAGGGCTCCAGTCCTGGCCTGGGCCCATCTGGCCCGGGGACTGGACTGGCCTGCCCGCAGTCACTGAGAGCATTCCGTGTGCCCAGCCTGGCTGGGTGATATGCTCCTGCCAAGCCGGACCCCAGCCTGCAGCGCCAGATCTCAGAGGGACCCTCTGGGCTCTTGTGGGTAGTTTACCCCTGCTCCACACCACCTCTTTTTGGTCTGTGGCTGCTTTTTTGCTGTGTGCTCCAATTTGACTTAACTCTAACCTGTGAAGAAAAAGTCCAAGAGACTCACCGTGATATTCACACCCATTTCACACCCTCTACCTCCTCTGACACTTTTTGTTGTTATAGGAAAATACACATAACATAAAATTTACCACTCTAGCCATTTTTAAATGTACAATTCAGTGGCATTAAGTACATTCACAATAACCATCACCTCTATCTGCCTCCAAAACTTTTTCATCATCCCAAGCAGAGACTCTGTACCCACTAAACAATAGCTCCCCATTCTCTGCTTCCATGGCCCTGGTAACCTTTGGTCTATTTTCTGTCTCCAAGAATCTGTCATTCGAGGAATCTCATATAAGTGGAATCATATAGTATCTGTTCTTTTGTCTCTGGCTTATTTCACTCAGCATGTTTTCAAGATTCACCCCTGTTGTAGCAGGTGTCAGAACTCCCTTTCTATGGCTAGTGATACTCCACTGTATGTAATTACCACATTCTGTCTATCCATTCATCTGCCAACAGACACTTGGGTGGTTTCCACTTTTTAGCTACCGTGAATAATGCTGCTATGAATATGGGTGTGCAAATATCTGTTTGAGTCCTTCTCTCTAAACAATTCCCCTGAGGTGGGGTGTGATTATTGTCATTCTCATTTTACAGACAAGGAAACTGAGGTTACCCCTGTCAGAAGGCAGTACCAGCGTCTGAACCCAGATGACATTTTTACAGTGTTTCTCAAGTCATGACAAAGACATGGAGCTGTTCTGCCCACATGCATTTTATGCCCTCAACAGTTCCTTCCTTAGGTCTGTAACATCCTTCCTTGTTCTGGCCTAAGATACACTGAAAAAAGGAATGAGGGAGAAGCTCCACTGTTGAATTAGTCTAGACTCCCTCCTTGCAGTGAGAAATCCAACTCCATCTAGACTGGATTTGTTGGAAGGATAGCAGAAAAGCTTAGTCAAGTGACTGGATCCAAAGATGATGTGCCCAAGCAACCCTTCCCTTGTGCTGTCACCACTCCGACTCTGGGGCCCTGTCCTTACTGCTCTGGACCCGGGTGTTCTGAGTATCTTCTCTGTTGCTTCTGAGCAAGTTAGGGTGAGCTGGGAGAAGCCCATGGCCTGGCCGGGCTGGTCCTCTATGTGGCCCTAAACCAGTCACCATAGCTGGTGGTGGAGACCATGATGGGCCCAGCCTGGGCCATGGTCCCCACCCAGGCTCGGGAGAATGGAGACTCCTTCCAAAGGAGAGGGAGGAAGGCTTGGCAAATGCCCAACACAGCCGCTCACTGTGGTGTAATCTACAATAGTAACAAACTGGAAGCTGCCCAATAGTACTGAACAAAACAAGGTTAAATAAATGAAGTTGCTACATCCACTCAGTGAAACATTATATAGCTGTTTAACAAGTAATAATCATGAAGATTACCTAGCAACTTAAAAAAAAAAAGTTCATACAGGAATGCCTGGTGGGAAAAGACAGGAGACACAGACACACACATATAACTACCTATATGAACAATCCGCAGGTAAGAAAAAATACAAGCAAGGGGTGTATCATAATAGAAGAATCATAAATGGCTTTTTATCTATTTTCCCAATTTTCATTCATTGGTTCAATAAATATTTACTGAGTGTCTACTTGGTGCCAGGTGAGGTGCTGAGGATATGGCAGAGAAGAAAACAGAAGAAAAAAACCCTGTCCTTGTGGAATTTACATTCCAGTGAGGGAAGCAGACAAAAGTCAAGATGAATAAGCAAAATATCCCCTATGCTGGATAGTGATAGGAGTAAGGAGACAAAATAAATCAAGGAAGGGAGAGAGGGGTACTGGGGAGAGTGTTAATAGTTTAGACATGACAATTAGGGAAGGTGATATCTGAGTAAAGGCTGAAGGAAGTGAAGGACCAAATTATGTCAACGTCAGGAGAAAAGAAATCCCCAGCAGAGGGAACAGGAAGTGCAAAGCTCCTGGGGTATCCAATTAGAGGCGAGCGTTGAGGCTAGTATGACCAGCTGGGGTAATGAGGGGAAGAGCAAACTAAGGAAGGAGTAATAGAAGAAACACGGCCAGATCGTGGGGGTTCTGGAGGCCACTGTGAGGACGTTAGTTTCTGCTGTTAAGATGGGAGCCCTTCGAGGGTTTTGAGCAAAGGAATGGTAATCTGCCCACTAAAGGTCCCTCTAGCTGTGAATTGAGAACAAGCTGGAAGGAGGTAAGGACAGGGGCTGGGAGACCAGCAAAGAGATCGCCAGTCACTCAGGTGAGAGGGGAGGGTAGCTCGGACAATGGGTGAACAGTGGGTATATTCGGAAAGTACACACAGTGGGATTTTCTGATAAGAGTGGGGATAAAAGATTCAAGAGTCAAAGATGACACCCTAGGTTTTGGGTCTGAACAATCAGAAGGATGGAGGTGCTGTTAACTAGCAGGTGGTTAGAGGACCAGGAGAGTAAGGCACCCTGGAAGTCAGGTAAAGAAAGAGCTTCAAAGAAGAGAAGATGACCAACGGTGTCAAACACTGCTGGTTGACAGGCTGGGTGGGGGTGGGGCCAGAGGCTATGTCACTGGGATGAGCAACATGGCACTCAGCACAGACCTGGGCAAGAGGTGTTCCTAAGGGGAACCCAAACCTGGCTAGGAATCATGGGTTCCCAGGAGAGCAGGAGAGCAACATTATTCCAACCCAACTGTCCTTCAACAAATGGATAATGGATAAACAAAACGTGGTATATACACACCATGGAGTATTATTCAGCCTTAAAAAGGAAAGGAACAATGACACCTGCTACAACATACATGAACCTTGAAGACATTATGTGGAACAAAATAAGCCAGCCCCACATACAAAATACAAATACTGCCTTATTTGTATTGATGCCACTTACACGAGGTATCCAGAGTCAGTAAATTCATAAAGACAGAAAGTAGAGTGGTGGTTACCAGGGGCTGGAGGGAGGGAGAGACGGAGCATTGATGGGAACAGAGTTCATCACGAAAGATGAAAAAGTTCTAGATGTTGTTGCATAACAATGTGAATATGCTTAACACTTCTGAAGTGGACACTTAAAAACGGTCATGATGGTAAGTTTTATGTTATATGTATTTTATCACAATTTTTTTTAACAGTGAGAAGGGAAGGGAGGCAAAGAAGTAGAGTCCGCAAGTCCAAACAATTCTTTCAAGAAGTTTTGCTCTAAACTATGAAGAGAAATGGGGGCATAACTAGAGGGAGAAGTAGGGTGAACAGAAGGTTTTGGTTGTAGGTTTTTTGGGGTTTTTTTTTAAGTTGGGAGAAACAACAGCATGTTTATTTGCTGATGGGACTGATCCAGCAGGCAGTGTTCTCAAATGTTTTAATTACTTCCAAAATAAAAGCTCTATTTTGGGGTGAGGAAAATGCTTTGGAATTGGATTGTTGTCATGGCCGCACAACCTCGCAAATATACTAAAAACTAAGTCACACACTTTAAAAGAATCAGTTTTATGGTATGTGAACTATACCTCAATAAAAATCAGAGAAAATGAAAAAAATAATAAATTTAATATTGTCTAGATACCATGTACTCATAGACAACCTGAGTTCACACCCAAACAACCCCAGAGAGTTCCTGCGGCCAGTGAGCCACAGGTCACTGGGTAGCTTCTGGCACAGGAGAAGGGAGCAAAGTCCTCCAAGTTTAGGCTGAGCTACAAATGCTACATCAGCACACAGCCCCTACAGAGAAATCCACTCAACAAGCCCCCGCTGGCTGCATATAAATGGCTCTATTGACTTGGATCCATGAACTCTCAGGTCTCTGGTCTAAGAGAGAAATGGAAGAAAAATCCATTCAACTCAAAGCAAGAAAATCTGCACCTGCCACCCCCTTCCCATCTGCAAACCCATGCTGAGCTCCTCTAACTGCCTGGGAACCAGAGGTGGGCTTATTTGGCAATCAGTCATGGGAGAGGGAGTTCTTTCTGAAATGTCCTCATATTTGTAACAATATCACACTCAAGCTTCCCACTGCCTTTTTCCTTTCTTCTGAACAACTCCAAACAGTATCTTACTCTGTTATGCTTAATTTTATGTGTTAACTTGTCTAGACCAAGTGCCCAGATATTTGGTCCAGCATTATTCTAGAAGTTTTGGGAAGGTGCAGGTATTTTTTTTTTTTTTGGATGACATTAACACTTAAATCAGTAGACTGTGAGTAAAATAAATTGCTTGTCATAATTTGGGTGGGCCTGATATAATCAGTTGAAGGCTTTCATAAAACAAAGACAGACCTCCCCTAGCAAGAAGGAATTCTGCCAGGAGACTGCCTTTGGACTTGAACTGCCTTCCCTGCGTCTCTAGCCTGCCAGCCTATTCTGCAGATATTAAATTTGCCTAGCCTCCACCTTCACATAGGGGGATTGCCACTTCCTTAAAATAAATATAAATCTCTCTCTCCCTCTCTTGCTCGGTATATGTGAGATAGATACACACACACACACACACACATGCTGTTGTATAATAAATATTATGTAACATATTATACATTGTACACTTCATATATTATATGTATATACACATTATACATCATTATATAATACTATGTAATACGTATTATATACTTTTATATATTATACATCCTGTTGTATTTGTTGGTTTTGTTTCTCTGGAGATCCCTGACTAATACACCTCCAAAACAACTGACTTTCCATCAGAAATTATCCCTTATTATCCGTATTTACATGAAATTTCAAGTCATCAGATGATTAAGAAGATAAAAATAAAAAACCTACATGGGGCGCCTGGGTGGTGCAGTTGGTTGAGTGTCTGACTCTTGGGTTTAGCTCAGGTCATGATCTCAGGGTCATGGGATCAAGCCCCACGTTGGGCTCCCTGCTCAGCGTGGAGTCCGCTTGGGACTCTCTCTCTCTCTCCCTCTCTCTCTGCCCCTCCCCACTCCTGCCCTCAAAATAAATGAATAAATCTTTTAAAAAAATAAACACCCCACAAAATACAGCAACCAAGGAAGAATAATATCTATGTATTGATCAAAGCCATCATAGTGGATATATGTGTTTTTAAATGCAACTTTAAGTCAAACAAGTAGTATTAATTTTGTATCTATTTTGTGGCTACCTTTTCAATATGTAACAACTGATTAGGATATTAATGAGCACCAGGTTGGCTCAGTTGGTAGAGTGTGTGACTCTTGATCTCAGGGTCACGAGTTCAATCCCCACAATGGGTATGGATTCTACTTTAAAAATAAATATATTTTTTTAAAAAGGATAGTAAATTATACCTTCTTCCCTAATTGTTACGGGAGACAGGTACATGACCTGGGTTCGCACCATGAACTTGTAATAGGACTTAGCCTTTCAGGGTTCATTCCCAGCTCACTACTCACTCACAGTGTGACCCTGGGCAAGTTACCTCTCTGTGCCTTTGTTTCCCCATCCAAAAATGGGGATAATAATACCCCCTCCCTGAGGTTTTTGAGAGGAGGATTAAATGAAGTAGTACACGTAAACACACAGCAAACTATCTAGCATAGTGTTTTTCAAACAGTAGGTTTTGCCCTATTCATGAAATAAATCTACTGGGTCTCAGAGCCATCATTTAAAAAAAAAAAAGCATTGGGCGCCTGGGTGGCTCAGTTGGTTAAGCGACTGCCTTCGGCTCAGGTCATGATCCCGGAGTCCCGGAGTCGAGTCCCACATCGGGCTCCCTGCTCAGCAGGGAGTCTGCTTCTCCCTCTGACCCTCTTCCCTCTCGTGCTCTCTATCTCTCATTCTCTCTCTCTCAGATGAATAAATAAAATCTTTAAAAAAAAAAAAAGCATAAATTCACTAATGTAGAAAAGAATGGTCAGAGGACATTAAACGTACATAAGGTAAGGGTTGTCTCACCAAACTTTCATTTTGGATACGCATGTGCCTGCATGCACTCTTGCGCTCACACACACAAACACACCAGCTGATAGTCTAGATTTATTTCTTACAGTCAAACACAGCTAGGAAAGGCCGGACTCCGCTGTATAAGAAGTGCTCTATAGCATTTGGTAGCATCATCATTAGTATCTCATTCGGAAAGATAATAAAACTTTCTTTATTAGCATAATAAAACAGAGTTGCTCCCCTTCGTATCAGCTCTGCCACTCATTTACTGCATTGCTGTTTAAGAGTCACTCCACCTCCCGAAATCCACTTGCCAACTCTCTCTCCTCAAAGGCCTAGGCGGTCATTTAAATATTTTCTGACTCACAATGCTGGCCAAGGATTAGTGAGGCCCTACCCAGCCCAGAACATATGAAATGTGAGTGATCTGTTGAGAAAACCACTTGAGTTTGCAAGACTGCACAGGGCTTTTGTAAAATTAAAGCCATGCTGGAGAGAAACCATCCCCAGCACCCCCATGGGAGATGTGTCATAGAAAAAGGTTACACAAGGGCAGCTAAGCTGCATCTTCTGAGACTAGAACTTCAGCTCCGTAACACGCTTCCTTGTTCTGGGCCTGGGTTATATCATTGTGTTTTTCCCCTAACTTTCCATGTGCACATGCATGCACACACACCCCTCAATAAAGAATGGAAATAAAATCCCTATGAACTGCTTGATCTAACAGATTGGGTAAAGGGAACCTGGTAAACCACAGGAACTTGGGTTTTGACGATCTCAAAATAATTTCCATTGCATATCATTTTTTCCCCTCCAGAAACAAACCAGAAACTCTACCCAAATTAATACTTTTTTAAATTGCTTTTTTTGGAACAACAGTGATAAACAGCTCCAATCTCTCACACACAGTAGCACCATTTTGTTTAAAATGGAGCCCCTCACCCCAGCGGAGAACATGCTGAGGTGGAGTGCATTTGTATTTCCCAATGTAGTTTTCTGGGTTGTTCCTTCAGTTTGGAAAACCAGAATCCTGTTAACACACATATAGGTGCTTCACTTCTTAATTTCTTCTTCTCTACAAATACAATTGTGGACTTGTGCCAAAGCATGACATCTGGAATGCATAAGTGCAGGCAGAGGTGTAAACTAATCTTCTAATATGTGATAGTATTCCTTTCTTATTTTTATTCCATTCTTTAAACCATGATGCCTGTTTGGGGGAAGGAGGCTAAAATTGCTTTAGCAGCAGCACCCTTTCCTTAAATGAAATCCTACCTCTGCTCAATAGATAAAACAAGTTAAAATGCAGCCTTATCCAATACCCTCCACCACTCCCTGGTGCCTCCATGGCTCTGGGGGGCCCCAGTTCTCACCATGATTCTCAAGCATGGAGGCAGGGAAGTATGGGAGGATCTCTAGGGATCACCATCATGCCCTCAGATAAACAGAAACCAGGTCTGCCATAATGCTCAGTCCATGCCAGAGGCACTCCCATTTCACACATTCAGGAGTCAAATGTTTTATCCAAGGTCTCCGGACTTAGATTAGACACTACCCTACACTTATCACTTTCTTCAACAAAGTAAAGAGATGCTGATGTCCCTGGGTTTTTGTCTTTGTAACCTGAAAGACAGAATGCTGAGGGTCAGCCAACCAATGAACGAGTGATGCATTGGGACCTGGACTTAATATTGTTAAGCTAGCAAAACTCCCCACTGACCTTCCAATTCAACACAGCCCATATTAAAATCTCAGCTACCTTTTTCACAAAAAATTGACAAGCTGACCCTAAAGTTCATATAGGGACCCAAAAAGCCAAAATAATCATGAAAAAGGACAAAGTTAGAAGACTCACACTTCTTGATTTCAGAAGTTACTACAAAGCTACAGTAATCAAGACAGGAGTATGGCATAAAGATAGATATATAGACCAATGCAACAGAATTAAGAGGCAGGAATAAACATGCACGTTATGGCTAGTTGATTTTCAACAAGGTTGTCAAGAGAATTCAATGGAAAGAATAGTCTTTTCAACAAACAGAACTGGGACAACAGAATATCCACATGCAAAAGAATGAATTTGTACCTCTACCTCACACCACATATAAAAATTAACCCAAAATGGATCAAAGGCCTAAATTCAAGGACTAAAAACTATAAAACTCTTAGAAGAAAATTAAGGCATAAATCTTCATGAACTTGGATTAGGCAAACATTTCTTAAGTATGACACCAAAAGCACAAGCAACATAAGAAAAATAGATAAATTGGACTCCATCACACTTAAATCCTGGGCTTCAAAGAATACAACCAAGAAAATGAAGAGACAACCCATAGAATAGGAGGAAATATTTGAAAATCACGTATCTGATAAGGGACTGAATCTAGAATATACAATTACAAATCAATAATAAAAAGAGAACCCAATTTTTAAAAAATTGGCAAAAGATCTGAAAAGACACGTCTCCAAAGAAGATATACAAATGGCCAAAAAGCACATGAAAAGATATTCAACCAACACAATATTAAAGAAGAACAAGTTGGAGGACTGCCGCTACCAGACTTCAAGACTTATTAGCAAAATAAGAGACAAACAGATCAAGGGAAAAAAACAGAGAGCCCAGAAATGGACCCCCATATATGTAGTCAACTGATCTCTGACAAAGGAGCAAAGGCAAAACAATGGAGCAAAGAAAATCTTTTCAACAAATGGGCTCGAACAACTGAATATCCACATGCAAAATAATGAAGCTAAACACAGATCTGACACTCTTCACAAAAATTAACCTAAAATGGATCAGAGACCTAAATATAAAATGCAAAACTATAAAACCCCTAGAAGATAAACATAGAGAAAAATCTAGATAACCTTGGGTATAGTGATGCCTTTTTAGATATAACACCAAAAACACAATCTATGAAAGAAATCATTGATAAGCTGGACTTCACTAAAATTGAAAAGTTCTGCTCTGCAATAGATAATTCCAAGAGAATTAGAAGACAAACCACAGACTAGAAAAAATATTTGCAAAAGATACATCTGATAAAGAACTGTTATCCAAAACATACAAAGAGCTCTTAAAACTCAACAATAGGAAAACAACCTGAATTGGAAATGGGCCAAAGACCTTAACAGACACCTCACCAGAGAAGATATATAGAGGACAAGAAAAACATATGAAAAGATTCTCCACATTATATGTCATCAGGGAAATGCAAATTAAAGCCATAGGATACCACCCCATGCCTATTAGTATGGCCAAAATCCACAACACTGACAATACCAAATGCTGGAAAAGGATGTAAAGTAACACAAACTCTCTCATTTGTTGCTGGTGGGAATGCAAAATGCTTTAGTCACTTTGGAAGATAGTTTGGTGGGTTTCTAACAAAACTAAACATACTCTTACCACACAATCCAGCAATCACACTCCTTGGTATTTACCCTAAGTAGCTGAAAACTTATGTCCACACAAAAACCTACACATGGATGTCTATAGCAGCTTTATTCATAACCGCCAAAACTTAGAAGCAACCAAAATGGTCTTTAGTAGGTGAACGGATAAACTGTGGAACATCCAGACAATGGAATACTACTCAGAACTAAAAAGAAATGAGCTATCAAGCTATGAAAAGACACAGAGGAACTTCAAATGCATGTTACTAAGTGAAAGAAACTAATTGCTACGTACCGTATGATCCTAACTATATGACATCCTGGAAAAGGCAAAACCATGGAGACAGTAAAAAGATCAGTGGTTGTGGGGGGTAGGAGGGTGGAGATGAATAGGGAAAGCACAGAGGATTCATAGGGCAGTGAAAATACTCTGTATGATATTATCATTGTGTGTATAATTATCATTATACATTTGTTCAAATCCACTGAAGGCAAAACACCAAGAGTGAACCCTTAGGTAAACTATGGGCCTCAGATGATCATGATGTGTCCATGTAGGTTCATCCTTGGTACCAAATGTACCATTCCGGTGAGTGATGCTGATAATGGGGGAGGATGTGCACGTGTGGGAGCCAGAAATATGAAGGGAATCTCTGTACTTTTCTCTCAATTTCACTATTAAAAGAAAAACTAAAACTAAAACGGCACTAAAAAAAATTAAGTTAAAAAAAATGATGTTCAACACCACTAGCCATAGGGAAATGAAAATCAAAACCACGATGAGATACCACTTCACACGCACTAGAATGGCAATAGTAAAAACAAGATGGGCAGTAACAAGCGTTGGTGAGGATGTGGAGTCATCAAAACCTTCAAACACTACTGGCGGGATTGCAAAATGGCGCTGCCACTTTGGAAAACAGTATGGCAGTTCTCCAAAATGTTAGACATAGAGTCACCATATAACCTGCAATCCCACTGCAGAAAGAGAGATAGAACTGAAAATACACGTCCACACAAACTTGTACTCTCCTCCCTTGGGGGAGGTGAGGGTATAAAAAGAGGGGAGATGCATATAGACAGAGAAAGCACTCTTGGACATATAGCTAAATGAGGAAAAATTCACTAGAGAACAATACATATAAAACGAGCCCATTAGAGGTGCCTGGGTGGCTCAGTTGGTTGGGCATCTGACTCTTGGTTTTGGCTTAGGTCATGATCTCAGGGTCATGAGATCAAGCCCCACATGGGGCTCCGCATTCAGCGCAGAGTCTGCTGGAGATTATCTCCCTCTCCCTTTCCCCGGCCCTCCTCTCTCTCTCTCTAAAATAAATAAAATCTTTAAAAATTTTTAAAAATGAGCCCATTCTGTTGGTTTTTAAAGATATTCACAGGTACACACACCTGTACATCAAAACAGAAGAGAAATATACAGCCAACTGATCATAAATGTTCTCTCTAGAAGCAAGCCAGGGATGTGGGAGGAGGAAGTTCATTTTTTACTCCACAACTTCTGATTTGTTTGCATTTGTGTACATGAAGAATATAACCAGGTTTCTTGTGCAAAGGAGCATTTCTTTTTCTAGACAAAAGGGAAGGAAAGACAGAAGAGGCCACTGGAGTTGGGGAGTGTGGGAGGTTCGGCAAGGAGAAAAAGAGTATTCCAAGTAGTAGGAACAGCAGGTGCAAAGCTGCGAAGGTGGAAAATCCTCTGGGGCATTTGGGGGGCTGTTGGGTTCAGCTGCATTGGAGGGTCCAGCAGGGGACCTGGGATGGGGTGTGGGGAAGATGAACCAAAACAGTCCACCAAAGTGGCCAGGTTCTGAGGGCCATGGGGACATGGAGGCCCCCACTGTAGCGGGAGAGGCCTGGAAGAGGCCGTGGGACAGGAGGGTGGACCACGGTGGGCAAAGAGTCTCATGCCATTTCCCACCTGGCATCTGTCTCACAATAAACTTGCCCTCAACTCCATTATCTAGATTTGGCTCAGAATACAATCGTTTCCAAAAAGCATAGCACCAGCCCCTGGTGAAGTCTCCAAATCCGAATGGAGAACTCCCAGTGTGTTTGAGCAAACCTTTCTGAGCAAAATGCAGTGACAGAGTGACCTGTGTCCATTTTAGATCACCAGATAATGACCACAGCCATCCCTTCCTGCACAGGGGCTGTGACAGGGGTATGCTCTCTGTGCATTAACCTTCACAGCAAACCCATAAGGTCCAGTCAAGCACAGTCCCCATGTACAGATAGGAAAACTGAGGCTTGGAGAGGTTAGGCACTTTGCCAAAGGTCACTCCACTAGTAACTCAATGCTGGAGCTGAGACTGGAACACGGGAGCCCAGCCAGCACTTCTACCCTCCAGACATATCAGTTTGCCTTAAAGCCAGCCACTGCACTGGATCACCACCCCAGCTTCTAGGAAAATATTAAGCTCAGAATGGAAGATGAATTCAGGGCTTGGGGTTCTATTCACAGGAGCAACAAATCCCGACCCATAAAGTTATCATATGCTGGTTGGAAGTGGAGGTCGGGTGTCGGGACAAATAACTAACTTGGGCCGTTAAATAACTAGTTTGGTCTTGAGCTAGATGAGCCAGGCAAGGCACCAGACTGCCTGCTTGGTCCTTCAGCTCTGGCTAAGGTCCCCAGCCTCTCTTATTGGAGCATTCGGTTTTGACCTGGGCCCCATGTCCAGCTCGGCCCTGACTCTCGGGTCCACCCTGGAAGAGTCAGGAGACACCCGGGGAAAGAAGGCAATGGCCTCCTCCCGCCTTGTTGTTCCGTGGCCACCAGAGACCCTGGAGCATCAGCTTAACCCCCAACAAATCCTCCCTGTGCCAGGGACTGAGCAGTCGGTGGGGGGCAGCCCCTGCCCTCCCAGGGCTCACATTCTGCAGGGGCCGTACACCAAAGCAAGGCCTGTCGGAGATAGTTAAAAGCACCCAATTCTCTTGACATCACTGACTCAATCTTCTGGAAGATCCCCCTCCCCTTGACCTCCCCTGATACAACTGAACAGAGCTCCAGAAAGACACAGTTGGCAGGTTATTCACCACTTCCCACCTCACTTTTCTTGGTCAGAAAGATGGGGATACTGAGAAGACCTGTGCCATAGGACAGTTCTAGCTGATCTATGAGGATGCCAGTGCAGAGCCCAGTAGCACAAGGCATAGCCATTCAGATCAACTGGCATTTACTGAGGGCTGCTACGTCAGTTCCTTTTCCACAGAATACTCCATGCATGCGTACACACACACACACACACACACACACACACACACACACACACAGCTATAACCGATGAGACTCTGACATCATTTGAGAACTGGTAACTCTTCATCTGGACCTTTGCACATGCTGTTCTCTCTTCCTTCCATCCCACCCCACCTTCTCAATAGAAGTGACTTGTAGCCATCCCTTTCTTTTCTTAGATGTCGCTTTTTCCAAGAAGCCTCCCTGTCATACCTCTTTCATGCTTCGTTAAGTAACGTCAAATGATCAAAAAATCAACCACTCAACGGAGAGAATGGGAAGCATGCATCTCCCAGCCCACGATCCTATACGTTTTCATCACTTCATTTTTTCCCATCAAAGCTTCACTAAGTAACTACCTTCCCTCTAGGTGGTTTCCTCTAGGTGATGAGGTGCTTGTAACCAAATGACACAAAAGAGGAGGGGGCCCATGGCCAGAACAGGTGAGGTGAGGCCAGTCTTACTATGTGTAGAGTTATACTTCCGGCAGTGCCCCGAGGCTCATACTCATCGCCCAGGTGGCAGTTTCAGGAAACATCATCACTCCAGGTCCCGCTGGAAAGGAAGGCATTAGCCTCCTGGTCAACCACGAGAGCACACAGTGCCGAGAGCTTACACCAGCCACGTGCTAGGATCTGCAGAGGAGGTGAGGGAGGTTCTGCCCACACTGCCTCACTTCCCCTCCCCCTTCCCCAGAGAGACAGACCATGTCCAGGGCTCAAAAGGAATTCAACCACAACCCTGGGGTCCACATGCACGGAACTATCTTCCCCCAGATATCCACATCCGTCATTCGTCTAGGTTTCTGCTTGAATGCTGCTTCCTCAGAGAAACCATCCCTGACTTAAACCAATGCTGCCTCCACTGCAGTCACTCGGGATCCCCCTCCCCAGCTCCATCTTCTTTGTTGCACTGACCACACTCTCTGATACCGTATTATAGATCGAGTTGTCAACTGTCCATCTCTGCCACTGGGATGTAAATACCACAAGGGAGGAACACTGCTGGTCTCCTTGACTGCTCTGTGGCCAGTGTCAGAGCCCTCCCTCCATAAGTGATTCTAGAATAAATGGAGTAACAGGGCTGAGCTAAGGGGCTAAGGCACATGTGGAGATACGACTCCAAATAACTATAATCTTCCTCCTTTCTTTAAAGAAAAAGTATACCCATTTTCATAACTGAATGAACAACGTTCACTAAAGTGAAGAAGAAGGCAAAGCTTATCTCCAGACCTCTCCACAGCAGACCCCACTCCATCCACCACACAGGGGATCTCCCGTGTAGCAATGTGAACTGACTCAATTAATCAGAATCGTATATAAAAGCATTTCATTTTCACTCGTTTCAACCTGCTCAACCTGTGCAAAGTAATCTGAATCAGACAATATTTGTACAAACCATTAAGATAATGCATCCAAGGATTAATTTTTTTTTTAAATCTATCTAGGGCCAGGGCACCTGGCTGGCTCAGTCAGTAGAGCATGTGACTCTTCATCTCAGGGTTGTGAGTCTGAGCCCCATGTTGGCCATAGAGCTTACTTAAGGAGAAAAAAAAAGTTCTTCAGCTCACCACACTTTACTCAGTGGATGCTCATTCATTCTGTCACTAAGGAACATTTATTGAGCAACTACTGTGTGCAAGGGGCCAGAATTCAGTGGTAAAGAGGGCAACACCTCTACCCTCTTGAAGTCTACATTCTCCTGGGTGGATGTAGACAATAAACCCATAAATAGATACATGAGTATGACCATTTCAGGTAAGCTCCATGAATAAAATACTACAGGAGAATGTGACAGGTACCCATAGGGGGACAGGCTGCTTTGGACAGAGTGGTCAGGAGAATCTTCTCTACAGAAGAGACATCCAAGCTAAAGATCATGCCAGACCTGAGAAGAAGTGGCAGAAAAGTGTGCTCAGCAGAAGGAAGAGCATATGCAAAGACTCTGAGGAGTCTCCTGACAATCTGAGCTCCAATTTTCATGAACTGTATCCCAACCTAATGGCCTCACCACAGGCCAGGAGCCCCTACTCCCTCAGCTTGCCTTCTCCTTTCTCCAGTTGACTTCTTTATCGGATTTTCTCAAGTTAAGGCAGACCTGAATTTTCCACTGGAAGGTGTGCCCTGAGCAAGGGTACAAAGCATCACGAGTGCACTTTCACCTCTGGGAGACAGAGGTAATGTTGACAACTTGGGCCTGCTCCTGTGCAAGGGGTAAGAATATCCCCACCAGCAGCTCAGAGTCCCCTTTTGTGGGGCGCAGGCCCTTTGCAGAATATGATGAAAAGGGAACGCTCTGGAAAAATATACACCTGTGCTCCAAGCATATCTCATCCACGTTTCCAATCTCATATACAGTTCAGGAGATTTCTGGAGTCTCCTGAATCAGAACTCCTGTCTGTGGGCCTAACACGAAAAGAAAGAAGCTAAACTGGTGCAGGCTCCACTGATGCGGGGGACAATCTCCTGGAGGTGAGTGAATGGAGGGGAGGGGACAACATCAGGTCTTTGGGCCCCTAACTACACTCCCACACTCACAGAGATCAGGGTTGTCAGCCTATCAGGGGACCCAAGGCCTGAAGGAATTCAAGTGGAAATTTATCCACTCCCCCTCAGTGAGGCAAATATCCAGTCACACCCTAGAGCTTCCAGAGAAGGTTTGAGACCCCCATTTCCCAGCAGTGTCCTTGACAAAGGTCATCTCTAATCCCCTATTCTGAGATACATTTTGCAAAACGCTGCTTAACCACAGGAAACATTACTGCAAAGCCCAAGTGTTTCAGCACTGAAGGGGACACCACTGTGTGAATAATTTGGGTTCTCAGCAAAGGAAGGAGCAAGAGTCTGCCCATACCCACCTCACTAGGGAGCTAGGCACGCAGATGCCCTGTTAGACAGATGTCAGCCATAAAAAATAACAAGAACAACATAAGTAAAACTTAGCCTGTATCAGGCACAATTTTAAGAACTTTAACCTTACACAACCCTTTAGGATTTGTACTGTTATCACCCCCATTTTACAGCTGAAAAAAACTGAGGCAGAGATGGGTGAAGTAACTTGCCTGAGACTCTACAGCTATGACAAATTCACAGAAAAGCTCTCCTCTTCCACACCCCAGCCAAGAAAGAAGGCGGTTATACCTTGTGTTGCGCATGAAATGCTTTAAAATAAGTTTCTGCCGGTGCATCCAGGACAACTACTGTTTGGCAGTTCTCACATCTCTGCCCAGTGCTGGAAGCAAGCCTGGTTCGGGCATTAAATGGAGAAAGAGTCCTCTAGGAACAAGTCGCTCTGTTTCAGCAACGTTCAAGTCCATGATGAGGCTGAGCGTGCAAGCGCTGCTCTTCCCAAAGCCCAAAGGAACCCATTTCCACCCGGCTCGGTCAACTTCCACACTCAGAAAATGCTCACAGGTCTCTGGCTTTGAGGCACCGAGATTCACCCTAACCCCCTGGTGTCTGCCTCCCTCGCCTCTATCTCAAGATCCTCTGGCCGCGCAATTTAAAAGATGCAGCCGCCAGCACAAGGGCCCCGGGCGGGCCCGGAACCACGGCCGCCGCCCTGCGCGCTCCAAGCCCGGCTCCTCGCAGCGAAGTGACCGGCAGCCCTGCGAGCCACTACCAGCAGCTCCCGACGCGACGCTGACCTGCGGGCGCCCCACCAAGGCTGGAAAAGACACCGAGGGAGAGGACAGGTGGCGCCTCCCTCCCCGGAAGTGGCTCCGGGAACTTTCGCTTAAGAGCTCCCAGGGACCAAAGTCAGGGTCTCCGGCGCGAGCGGTGGTGGCACTACCCACCTGCGTGGCGCCCAGGAGCCCAAGTGCGCTCCGAGTGCCCGGGGCCGGAGAGCGCGCAGAGCCTGCTTCGGGCACCGGGACGGGCGGAGGCGACCTGGAGGTGGGGGTAGGGGTCCAGCTCGGGGTAGTAGGTTAAGGCAGGGAAGAAGCCAGCCCCCCGGAAAGTGCCGGGCCCCAGGGCGTCTAGCGGGACCGTCCAGCCGGGGAGGGTCTAGTGGGGGCGGGGTTCCCGGCCAGCCTCCCTCACTCACCTCGGCGCGCAGCGCTGGCTCGGCCCGGCTGGGCTGGAGAGCGCACCGCGGAGACGGCCGTGGCGGCGGCTGCTCGGGGGCGGCTCCCCCGGGCGGGGCGGGGCCGGGGGCGGGGAGGCCGGGCCGGCCACGTGGGCGTGAGGCGGGCGGGGGACCCCCGCTGGCGCCTGTGCCGGGTGGCCCGAGACCCGGACGCAGTCACGCCCGGCCGCTGTTCGGCACTCCCCCTCCGCACGCCCCGCCGGGGTCCCTGGGAAGACTAGGAAGGGAGGACGGAGGGAGAGGATCCGGGCCGCGGGGCATCCCCTGTTACCTTATCCAGACTCTAGCGGAGAGAATTTACCGGGTCGGGGAAGGGGTGTGCAGAAGGAGCTGCGGACCCCCTGGGGTAGGCCCGCGGGACGAGTATCGGAGCAGGAGGGGACTGGCGACGCAGGGGCCGCCCTGACGGGCGAGGGCCGGAGCCTGTGCGTGGAGCCTCGGCCCGCCCTAGGCTGACCTGCCGCGCGTCGGGACTTGCCCAAGCCTCGCTTTCCTGGACGGTGCGGGTGAAAATGAGGACGAGCCGCAAGCTGTGCGAATCCCCGCGCGCGCAGAAAAGCCTCAGGAATCGCGGGTTTGGGAGCATACGCGCAGCCTGAGAAAGCAGCCGCCTCCAGTGGCCTGGGTCATCCTGCGGAAAGAAACATGCGAATCCAAATAAAACTGTTTTCATTCATTCAACAGATAAACGCTTACGGTCCTCAGGACCTCATACAACCAGAAATAAAGAATGCCCTACACTGTATGGCTCTTATGAAAGTATAAACCATGACGGTAAAAATGGAAAACTCATTTGTAGTTGCTTTCATAGTGTCAGGTGTGCTATTATTTTTTTTTAGGATTTTATTTATTTATTTATTTGAGAGAGAGAGAAGCACACTTCCCGCTGAGCAAGGAGCCCTACCCGGAGCTCCATCTAGGACCCTGAGATCATGCTCTCAGCCAAAGGTAGACGCTAAACCGACTGAGCCACCCAGGAACCCCTGGGTGTGCGTTTTAAGTGTTTGATCTACTTTTAACACTCACAGCAGCCTTGTGAGGTGTAGGAGTTGTGCGGGCCCACTTCCCAGATGAAGAAACTGAAGCCTGGAAAAGTGAAGCCGGCCCCGAGGTCAGAGGAAAGAGAATCAGCCCAAGAATTATGGCTCCTGCCAGGCTGATCCTCCAGTAAGTGGCAAGAGCAGCCTGAGGGGACCTCCTCAGTCTCTAACCACCACCCCCGCATTCACAGGAAGAGGGGGCTGTTGAGGGCTCCTTGGGAGGCACCTGTCCTGACAGCAGCCTCTGGGAAGCAGACCTCCCAGCCCATGACTGGCAGGAGGTGTTCAGAACTGATCTGACAAAGCTGAGACTCTTCATTGCAACTCCTGTGTCTGCCAGCACACGACTCCTAGTTCTGGGTGGCCTCTTCCTGGCCTGCATCCTGCCTTTTGGGCCAGAAACGAAGCGTCTTGAGCAAACCAGCTTTCATTTCAACAGCTGCAACTTCATTCCACTACAACTTGAAGGGGACTCCTTGACCTCAAACCCAGGGCCTCGTGACCCACACATTTCTTGTTCAAGGAACACAGACCCTATGCAGTACTCTGTTTCTGAGAGCAAAACCTATATCCAGACCCCTAGTCCTCAGCCTTTCCCCAAAACCTCTTTTGCTGGCCTCTCCCCTACCCCCTCCACACTAGAGAAGATCCCTATTCCTACCAGCTATATTAAGTATTAATATTAAGTAATAATAAAGAACTTCCACTCCCCCCATGAACCCAGAGCTCAGCAGGGGCTTCAGACCCACAAGTCAACACCTGGTGTTCTATCCAGGCAACACTGTCAGAGATAAAAGTTTTGTTTCCATTAGATTCCATTCAAAAACGATTTGAGCATCTGCTACATGCTATATACACTGTGCTGGGCTCTGGGGAATAGTTGTGAATCTCGGTAAGACACACAGTCCCTGACCCTGTGGCGCTCACAGCTGATGCAGGAACAGTCAGACCCCTCACTGGGCAGTTAGGGAGCGGGATGTGTAGAGAGATACACCTGGGGAGGCGCTGGCCCTAATTCAGGCAGAGAGAATTCCTGGGGAAGTGGGCTTCAGCTGAGCCCTGACCAGGCAGGGAAACCAGGCAGGGGGTGGGGGAGAACAGGCGATGCAGAAGCCCAGAGGTGGGAGAGCACAGGGCCCACTTCTGTGGAAGTCTATGGAGAGGAACAGGTGGGGAAGAACAAGACTAGAGAGGCCTCGGTGGCCAGGGTGTGACACCAGACCTTGACCATTGAAGGGTTCAGGCAGAGGTGATGGGACCCCACTGCTGCTGAGTGAGGAGCGGATGTAGCAGGGGAAGGTCTCCTGAACACAGCAAAGGCACTGTGCATTATTATCCTCACTAAACTCTTTGACTTCCTGTTTTATACTTCAAGGTTGCCAGAAATGAGAACAGACCTGCAAGTAGGATATGTAGACTAAAACAAATCAATGTCATCCCACAAGGGTTTATAGGCGGCAGCCGTCCCCTCCCACGCACACCATGCTTGGCCCTGTGGAGAGGGTGCAGGGGAAAGGACCTGGCTCCTGTACTCACTTGAGGAGTCTTTTGGGGGAACAGAAGATACACGCAAAGGGAGTCCTTTGGTGTGGGGGTGGAATGGGGAAGGAATGGCAAGAAACGTGTGTTTCTATCCACCCAGTTTGGAAACTGGC
The DNA here is from genome assembly GCF_003265705.2 of Callorhinus ursinus. Classification (NCBI taxonomy): domain Eukaryota; kingdom Metazoa; phylum Chordata; class Mammalia; order Carnivora; family Otariidae; genus Callorhinus; species Callorhinus ursinus. The sequence continues at coordinate 13,192,394 of NW_027397077.1, forward strand.
AGAAAGGCCAGAAGACATTGATGATGAGCCAGTTTTTCTCCTTGAAGCAGTTCAGGAGGGCCTGTTCTTGAATTCAGCCCCATCTCCTCTAACTCTGCAAGACAGGATGGAATGGGGCCAGGGCAGTCACCTCACTATATCTTCAACTGGGAAAGCCTGGTATCGGCAAGAGGCCCCCACATGGCCTGCAGCAGGGGGCCCCGGCGAGGCGCTGGGTGGCACAGTTGGGGAAAGTGACCGCGTGCGGAGGCACCACGGAGGACGAGAGCGAGGATGAGACACCCCCCACCCCGGCATCCCAGCGCCCGCCCAGTACCATGAGCACGGACTGTCGTGTGTGACCGGACGGTGAAAACACTCTGATGATGTCATGGCACTTATCATAAAACAAGGTAGAGGGAAGCCTGGCTGGCTCAGTCAGAAGAGCAAGCGACCCGATCTCAGCGTGAATTCGAGCCCCACATTGGGCGTAGAGATTCCTAAAAATAAATAAATAAAACTTTTAAAAACTGTAGAAAATATTGACAGGTTTAAAGAATAGCATAACACTCACCCACAAGCACACCACCTAGCGATAACCGCTGTTGATTTGTGTCCTTCATTTTTCCCTCAACCTACTGTGAGTCTTTTTCCTTTGTCACGAAGTATTCTTCCACAACATGATTGGTAAGGGCCACTTGTATGAATGTGCCTTCTTCTTATAATCGGTCTGACTGATACTTGGTCTGCTCCCCATTTCTCAGTATCCAGGATAAATAATGCTTGGCAATGAAAACCTGTGCACAGTAAATTTTGGCACACATTTCTGGTTATTTCCTAAAGATAAACGTGGAAGTGGGTTTACGGGGAAAGGCGTTCAACTCTTCTGCATGCAGCACCTTACGGACACATAGAGATCCCTTTTGGAAGGTGTGGAGCACCCAGCTGATGAAGCAACACTCACCTGGTGCAGTCCTCACCCAGGGGATGGGGATGCCCGTGCGAGGATTAAGGTGTTGGTCTTACTGTTTGGACCTAAGCAATGCTCTGCAAGTGGCCAATAAAATGTTTCTTTGAAAACAGACCCTTTCTGTTCTCATAATCTGGGTTAGAAGAAAACCTGAGAAGCAAGCCTGAGCAGTGGAGTGGAAAGACAGAGAGGGGCCAAGTTCAAATCTAACCTGGGCCCTGCCCCGATGTAGGATTCCAAAGTCGCACCAGGAGGATGTGATGTAGTCAGGCAACAGCACGGTGCTTGGCAGAGTCGCAGGCACCCAACCCACAGGGGTGATTCTTTTTTTTTTTTTTAAGATTTTATTTATTTATTTGACAGAGAGAGACACAGTGAGAGAGGGAACACAAGCAGGGGGAGTGGGAGAGGGAGAAGCAGGTTCCCCGCTGAGCAGGGAGCCCGATGTGGGGCTCGATCCCAGGACCCTGGGATCACGACCTGATCCGAAGGCAGATGCTTAACGATCGAGTCACCCAGGCGCCCCAGGGTGATTCTAATATATGCCATGTCACCGACCAACCCTGTGTCTACAGGAATCTAGGACCGACAGGCAATGAAACCCTGAGATAATGCAAGTCATTCGAGGGGCTCCCAGCCCTGGGGATCATGGTAAATGACCAGGCACCTTACCTCAATTTGCAAAGTAAGGAATAGATGCGGTTTACTCCTCCAGGAAACCTTTTAAAATTTACTAGTGGGCTGTGGGCTTACTTACTCTTGATGACATCAGAGACAAATATTAACAGTTTTGAGCACCTGCCATGTGCCAGGCACCAGGCTATGCCCTCTACCTGCTTTATCCTCATAAGGCAGATGTATTTTTACCCACATCCAACAGGTGAGGAAATTGAGGACCAGGAAGATGAAGTGCCTTGCCCCAGTGACTGCTGAGTGGTAGGGCTGGGATCCCAAGCTGGTTCAAGAAGTAGAATCTGAGTGAGCACTGTGAATTGTGCAAGACTGTTGAATCACAGATCTGTACCTCTGAAACAAATAATGCGATATATGTTAAGAAAAAAAAAAGAAGATAGCAGGAGGGAAAGAATGAAGGGGGGAAATCGGAGGGGGGAGACGAACCATGAGAGATGATGGACTCTGAAAAACAAACTGAGGGTTCTAGAGGGGAGGGGGGTGGGAGGATGGGTTAGCCTGGTGATGGGTATTAAAGAGGGCACGTTCTGCATGGAGCACTGGGTGTTATGCACAAACAATGCATCATGGAACACTACATCAAAAACTAATGATGTAATGTATGGCGATTAACATAACAATAAAAATTTTTTAAAAATTAAAAAAAGAAGTAGAATCTGAGCCCAGCCCCAAAGGAAGGACTCTGTAAGTGACACAGCCGTCCCTCAAGGAGCAGCCATTCTTGTGGGCAAGAGGGCCCATCACATAATCACACAAGCTGAGCTAAGTTCTCCTCAAGGCATGTGTCAGGACCTAGACCAGAGTGGACTGTGGGGTGGAGGACAGTCAGGGAAGGTTTGACAGCCAAGGAGGGATGAAGACAGGGAGAGAGTGTGTTTCAGGCAGAACAAATAATGTATGCAAAGGCTCCAAGGCAGGAACACACGAGTGAGGAATCTCAAAAAATTCTGGTATGGCCATAGAGAAGTAGGGGAAGAGGTTGGCAAGGGGCCCGGTCAGAACATCAAGGTTCACTTCCAGGGCTACTGGCAGTTTCAAGCAGGGAGTGACATCTAATCAAGTAGGCATCTGTCATGGAGATCACTGCCACCTGCTTTTCAGAACGAAGGCCTCCTATGTCTATAGGAATTCACATTGGTTATTTAGCCCATCAGCCACCCAGCCAGGGCCGAGGGAGACATTTAGGGATCCCTTTTTATTTTATTTTTTTAAGATTTTATTTATTTGACAGAGAGAGAGAGAGAGAGAACAAGTAGGCAGAGAGGCAGGCAGAGGGAGAGGGAGAAGCAATCTCCCCGCTGAGCAGCGAGCCCGATGCGGGGCTCAGTCCCAGGACCCTGGGATCATGACCTGAGCCAAAGGCAGCCGCCCAACCGACTGAGCCACCCAGGCACCCCGAGGGGATCTCTTTTTAGAGCTGCACCCCCTTAACCTGCCCCAGGTGACCACATCCCCACAGGCAGAGGGGCTTACCGCATGCTAGGCTCTGTACCCAAACTCCGCCTGGCCTCACATTCAGCCCTGTGAGGTATTGACCAATGACCTGTCTTCCAGATGTGGGAACTAAGTCCTAACCAAGTCAAGTCACCTGCCAGGGTCACACAGATCTAAGTTCAGGGTGCCTGAGACCAAAGCCCCATTTTATTCACAATGATAAAAAAAATTAATACTCTTGCCAATGAGAGTGCACAATTATACACACATGTGCAGGGTCGTTAAGTCTATCTAACTTCAGGTTCACAAACCAGAGGCAGGACCGGCCTGTTTGCATTCTGCGGCCGGGGAGTGCTTGCCTTTCTTTGCTGTGAGTCCTCCGTGGCCGGCCTTGCCCAGACTGGTGGGAAGCATCTATGGTTTGTCTGAAAGCTGACACCTGCTCACTACCTGGAATGTCTCTGACCCAGAGCAGGAATCCCCAGGCAGGACCAACCAGCCTGGAGGACCACTTCTCTTCTCCACCCCCTTCAACTTCTAAAAAGCTGAGAATTCCCCTAAGCTATTACCGATAGTTAGAGAAACAATCCCAGCTTTTGTTCACATCTTGAGTAGGGCGTGTCCGTCTGCCTGGCACGGGCTCCTTGAAGCAGCAAGTCTAGAAAAATGTGTCTTTATTGGGGCTGACAGGTGACCAAGAGAAAAGGAGCCTGGTGAATGGAACATGAGCAGATCTCAGAGACCAGTCAGCCGACACAGGCTACATACGTTCAACTACCAAGAACCCCACCCAGCATTACTGTCTTCATTTAATTTTGCCGGGAGCACCTTCCCCTCCCCAACTGCCAACCCATCCTTCCTGAACCAACACCTCAACAGCCAGGCATGGATCCATTCTCTTCTCTTAGGGGATAAGATGCTTAATCTTAGCACCTGACAAAGTCCCTGGGCTGAAGCTCCTATGAGCAGGGAACTGTCTCCCGCCCATCTCATTCTGACCCCCACAGAACCCAAGTCTTCCTTTTCCACAGAATGATTACTAAGTCACTATTTACCAAGTGCCAGGCACTTGCCAAGCACGGCCATGGGTGCTTTATAGACCCCATCTCATTTGATCCTCACAATAACCTCCATGCAGTCGGTATTAGTCCTGTCTTGCCGATGAACAAACAGGCTCAGAGCAATTGGGTGTCTTGCCGACACTCCCATATATACAATGAGGTGGACTCAGGAGGGAAGGGATCATGTTTGCATCTTACCCATTACTGTATTCCCACTACATACTTTAGACTCTGAGATGTTGTAAGAGGGTTGTGTCATCTATAAATGTGAAAACTGGTGCAACATCCCCCCCAGAAAGAGGCTAGGGAGCCAAGCTCACTGATCTGGCATTACTTTCCATTAATCCCAAAGACCCTATTTGAATTTTGTTTCATTGCAAAAGGCCTTACCTCATGTTTGTGTCCTTCTCTCCTTCACTGCACCCTCCACCTACTACTCTATTCTGGGACCACTTCTGATTTTGTTCCTGTGAACAGTGAGGACAGGGTATGCTGGAGGTAGGGGCGGGAAACAGACATTTATTGAAGACCCACTGATGCCCAGGACAGCAAAGATGTATTTTTACATCTCCCTCCTCCATCTGCTTAGCTTATTGCCAGTAGTCCCTTATTCAACTAAAGCAAATGAAATTCTCCTAATTAAAGCCTGCAAGGGAAGCTGGTCTTTGCTACATTTAAAGTTTGCATTTCTAAAACAAAGTAAAACCAGTGGCGAGGCCACACAGATGTTGGCAATTATAAGAACCCCAAACAGGAGTGCCTGGCTCAATCCGTAGAGCATGTGACTCTGGATAGTGGGGCCATGAGTTTGAGCCCCATGTTGGGTGTAAAGATTACTTTTTTAAAAAACTGAAAGAAAAAGAAAATGAAGCAGGTGTAAAAACAGACTGTTTTCTACCAGTGTGGTAAAAATTAGGGTTTCTCTGCTGTCCAAAAAGGAATCTCCCCCAACCCCACTAATAGGAAAGAAAATACTTACTCCAGCATCTGCCTAATCTTCCAATTGAGTCTCTCCAGATCTGTTTGCTTAAGCTGTGTAACAGACTCTCAATATTTAGATAAGGGAACCAAGTCACCAAAACTTGCTACCCCAGGTCTTTTCTTCATCCTATAAACTATATTGAGGTGTATTGGTTAAGAATGAAGATGCTTCAATCAGACAAATGAATGTCTGTGCTGCTGATTCCTTGCTTGTGCTCTTGGCAAAGCTACCTGATTTCTAGGCCTCAGACTCTCAAAAATTGGGGTGCTAATAGTACCTTGCGTGTTGGGTTGTGGTGAGGAAAGAACCAAAAAGCACTCAGAGCAGGAGCGAGAATCCCGTGGTTGTCCTCACTTCCTTTCTTCCACCCACCCAAGGTTATGGGAAAGCTCTCTATTGCCTTTGACCACATGGACACTTTCAAGTCCACCCCTACCTACCTGGACAGCCAGACCTTTACCAAGGGGACATGTGAGCAGCCTAGGCAGGGCTTTGCTGCGGCTTCTATCCCAGCTCTGCTACTATCGAGCTGTGAGATCAGGAGTAAGACAGAGCCTCTCTGAGCCTCAGTGTCCTCATCTGTAAAATGGGGACAGTAAGATTAGCCACATAGCAGAGTAACTGATAAAAGTAAATGGGACAATGGCATGTAAAGCACTGGGCACTCAAAGGTTGGCTCTTAAAAATATGGAGAAATGGCAGAGAGCACAGGAAAGAAAGAAATGGGCAAACCATGCAGTCTCCTGAGTGAATATGAACAGGAAAATGACGGTTATGCCAAAGATTGGAGGCAAGAACATGACAGAATTTCCTCCTCTTGGCAACCAGCAGTGCTTCACTCGGAGCTGTTTTTTAACCACTCCGGGGTGGGGTGGGGGGTGGAGGACAAGCAAACAGGGAAAACCCAATGCTCCCAAGACCCAGCACTTCCACCACGGTCTTTCCAGGCAATGGCTAGGAGGCTTGTATTCTGTGTCCTTCCTATTTCTTACCACTCGTTGTCCCCTCCTGGGACCCTGTCATTTTCGGAGCACCAACTATGTGCCAGTAAGCACTTCACATTCACCACCCTGTTCCATTCACCACCCCGTGAGGGAGCGCCTTCGACTGGCCCATTCTAGAGATGAGAAACTGAGGCCCAGAAGTGCAGCCACAGGGTCACAGTGGCAGAAGCAGAGCTGAGAATGGACCTCAAGACATGAACTCACAGAGCAGGGGCACACAGGAGGTGAGAGAATGTCTATCAGAAGAATGAGAAGGCACTTTAATTGGATGGCAGGGCATTCGTGGCTCCCACTCCTTTTCAAAAATTTTTTAAGATTTATTTATTTTAGAGAGAGAGAGAGCAGGGGGAGGGCAGAGGGAGCAGCAGACTCCCCGCTGAGCAGGGAGCCCGACAGAGAGCTCCATCCTGGAACCCCAGGATCATGACCTGAGCCGAAACCAAGAGTCAGAAGCTCAGTGGACTGAGCCACCCCGGCGCCCTTCTTTTCAAATTTCTGAAAAGAAGGTCCATTTGTTCTGACAGTCGACTTTCTCCTTGACATGAATATCCCTGTTCCTGACCCCACACAGGCAATACACAACTGCCCGCCGGAGGGCAAGGCAAATGGTCAAGGCAGCAGGTTTCCCGAGCAAGACGTACTGGCGGCCCTCGCCTCCTCACCCTGGATCTCTCTTCTTCTCAGAGGCAGAGCCCTCAGAAAGCTGTGCCAGGCACCCAGCTCCTCAGCAAACAGGAAAGATGATGCAGACTAATGAACCACTGCGATCTTAAAACATTTTATTTGGTGCAGAAATTCTAAGGTACAAAAACAACATTTTGCAGATGTCAGCTGTGACCTACTGTCACCTATTTACAGTTATGTACAAATCAAATAAGACATCGTTTTCAATGTAAAAATACAGCACACTGCTACAGTCTGTCAGTGCTCACTATTCCTCCAAACCCCACCAAGGACAATCTTAAAGATGAAACAAAGACAATGACAACAATCACCATGTTCACGTTCCACAGGCTTCCCCCCCACACACACACCCAGAATGTAGTAACAGGGAGCTTCTGTAGTTAAAAAAAAAAAAGAAAAGAAAGAAAATAGAAGTTACCTACCCTCTAAATGAACACATGTGGTTTTTACAAAAATTTTTGCTCTGTCCAGACTCACCATGTTTTTTCTTGAGGAAAAAAACAAAACTTTTAAATAACAGTTACAGGTTTGTGTGACACGATAATTTTTTTGTCTTACGGATGGAGAAGCCAACTTTGTCCCCATCGTGTACAAACAGAAGAATGCTTCTTTGAATCTTCTCGACTGAAATTTTATTTGACATAAACATCAGATATGATCATAATTGGATTGCTTTTGTCAGACTTCTGATTGTGCAAACACAGTGCTGAGTCAATTCAGAGTCATGGCCCCAGCCCTTCAGAACCCAGGAAAGCTCCTGGGGGAGTCTGCGGTCCCAGCCGAATTTCAGGGAGGAACCAAAGAACAGGAGGGGAGGCAACTGGCCAAAATTGCCAAGAGGTCCTCCCTCACTCTCTTTGCAAATTAGCCCTTAGCAACTGCTCTCGATCCTGCCAGTGGTTAAACTAATATTGTGAGTCACGAATTAAAGGTGATGTCTAGAGATATGTAAAAATAGAATCTATAATTGGGAGGGCGGGGGAGCTGCCACTCAGAAGGTGAGAGTTGGTCTTGAAGAAGCTCAGGAATGGCATTAAACACATCAGGAATAAGTACCAAGTGACTGACCACAAGAGGGGGAGGAAAACATAACAGGCTATTGCTGGGCAGGGCAGGGGTGGGGGACCGGATGTGGCGATCAAGTAATCCTCAAAATGAATACAGGCAATATACCACTTTCTAAAAGTGCCACTATAGTTTTAAGCAGTAAGAGAAGCCAGGCACGTGAGGATTTCCCTGTAATCCCCATCCTGAGCTTGGCCTTCACAAGGCACCAACGTGAGTAAGGCACCATGTTCTGTTTGCACAACCAAACTGAGCATGAAGCCGAGACACAGAATAGCAGTGAAAATTATCAAGCCCTTGCAAAACAAGAGCTATGAAGAATGGTTTAAGTAGGTGGGATTATTCACCACTGAAATAAAAACACCAGGGGGATGACTTCACTGCGGTTTTCAAATACACGGAAGGTAACCAGCTGTTCTTTTTCCACAATGTGCAGAACAAAAGAAGGCTGGTTTGAATTTCTGTAAGACGTACAAAGAACTATCTGATCAGCAGGGTAGGTTACTGAATTTCCCTCCCTGAAAATCCAGAATCCCATCCATAGCCATATGTCTGAAATAATTCAGGCTCAGCCCCGGCTGACACCAGCGGGGGGAAGACATGCTAGATAATCCAAACTTTCTCCCAGCTCCAAAACTCTGAAATTGGAATCCAAGCTATTGGTTTACAGTCAGACTTCCTTTTGTTTATTTCCACCCTGAGCCTGGAAAAGAGGTGAGACATAGAAAGGATGACCCAACACCCCACGAGGACTCCTAACTGATCTCTCAGTATCAGGAAAAGCTTTTCTCCGTATACTGTTTCACAGCTCCAAAACAGAGTCAATTCACAGATCATTTCAAACAGAAGACAATGCAAGTGGCCTGGCTCTAGTGGACACTCGGGGATTCCTTGCCCCATTCCCTACAATCCCTGCTTTTCTCATTAAGTCTTGGCTGAAGCTCAGAATTGCACATCATTTAAAAAATTATTAAGCCAAGAACTAAAACTATAAATACGTCCTGTAGGTTGTGCAGTTTAAATGAAAATTGTTCCAAGTGTTATGTTTTTTAAATTGGAGAACATAAATCTGATTTTTTTTTGTTTTTTAAGGTTTTATTTTTTTAAGTAATCTCTATACTCAATGTGGGGCTTGAACTTATAACCCCAAGATCAAGAGTCACACACTCTACCAACTGAGCTAGTCAGACGCCCCTTATAAATCTGATTTTGAAATTAGTAACTGGCTTGCCTTTCTCTTAAGGCACCATGAAGAGTAAATTTTATTTCAGTGGTAAATAATCCCACCTACTTAAACCATTCTTCATAGCTCTTGTTTTTGCAAGGGCTTGATTTCTTAGCTTTTTTTCTTCCTTTGTTTCTATGTATATTATCAATATACATTCACAATCATATCAGACTTCTTTGGGGAGCAAGGTGGGGAAAAAGCAATCCAGCCACCAGCTGCATTTAGCAAGATCATTTTCTGGTGATACCAGACAACTGTAATTACCATGAATGCTTTTCATTTCAAATCTTACAAGGCAAAAGTGGCAAACTGGCAGCTAGTGGGCCAAATCAGGCCCACTCATGTGTTCTGCTGAGCCTGAATTGAAAAAAAATTTAACTGCCAATACTTTAAAAAATTGTAATTTTTCATATAAAAATTCAGATTCTCGGGGTGCCTGGGTGGTTCAGTTGGGTTAAGCGTCCGACTCTTGATATCAGCTCAGGTCTTGATCTCAGGATCATGAGTTCAAGTCCCACATTGGGCTCCACGTTGGGTATGGAGCCTACTTAAAAAAAAAAAAAAATCCATACTCTAAGCTTCTCTTGAAAAATGGAAAAATCAGTAAACACTGCATGTCCACAACTGACTGGAAGAGCTGCCTTCCTACAGGTGGGACAGGAAGCACTTCAGTTTGCCACAGTCCCCACCAGGCCCTATGGTCTCTCTGACACAGAGAAGGCAGGTGGTTGCCATTTATCACCACACCTTATTTATCATTACTCCTGGCCTGTTGCACTGGCACCCCCTGCAGACACCTGCTATAAGAACAGCAGTCTTCACAAACAACAGAAAACAGAAAAGGCTAATAACCTTCACATTGGTATTGTCCACCTCTCTCCAATAAGGACACAAAGAATAATTCTCCCCTAAAAGAGCCAAATTAGTGCTGAGGCTATTGGGGATCGTGGGGTTTTCTTTAAGAGGAGGGTGTATCATTTCTTAGCATTTTTCTTCCTTTGTTTCTTTTAGAAGATGCTCAATTCTGAAAAAAGGGCAAGTTCTGAAAATCATGTAACTCCACACTTTTGGAGGGACAGTCTTCTTGTTTATCTGTGCGTAAGTCTGGGAACCTGAGATGAGGGGTTGGTTTAAAAAAAAAAAAGAAGAAAGAAAAAGACATTTGCAGCAATGAAGTAGCAAGACCGAACATGATATACAAACATACATGAACTTCAACTACTACACATTGATTCCAATGATGTCATAGTTGCTAAAGACATTTTTTGAACTTGTGCTCTGGGACTGTCTTCAGTTATTATTAATGTGTCAACCAAAGCCTGTCTCATGACTTTAAGGCCCCATCTCATTTTTGGCTCAAATGCTATTACCTAGCTGGTCACCCAACCCTGGGCCTGGACCTCAATGACTTCCGATTCTTTCTGGAGACCAATGTGCCTCAAAGGCCCAGGATTTGGCCCTCTGGAGGACACTCGGCCCCCATTGTGTGGCTGGGCTGGGTCTGTCCAGGTGGTTCTTGTTGCCTGGAGCCAACCTCTGGTAGAAAAGCACACCTTTACCTGGGCTTCCAGCTCCCTGATCCCTCCCCCTCTGCAAAGCTGACTATGTCCGATGCTAAGTCCTTTCTGTAGGGTACTGGTGAGTTAAGATGAACGACTAGCTCCCTACCTTCAACTCCCTTTCAAGACTTGCTTACCTGGTTCCTTGTACCTACCTCCGGTCTGCGGCCCAGAGGACACCAACTGTCTTAGCCACACAATCCTCTCATTCTCAGGATCATGGCTTTTCATGGAGACCATCCCTATATTCTAATTCTTGTAGCCCCAATTTCTAAAAGCCTGTGATTTGGCAGAACTTTTATCTGAATTCTGTCTTATCATTTCCCTTATCTGGGACAATGTCAGTCAAAGAATGCAGCTCTGCTTAAAACAGATGTTTTTGCCTTAATCTGCAAGGCAACTGTTCTCATTCCCTGCACGAGATGGAGAGGGAAGAAGAGAAGAAGGAGGAGGGGGAGGGGAGGGGGAGGGAGGGGGAGGGGAGGGGAGGGGTGAGGGAGGTGAAGGGGAGGGGAAGGAGAGAAACTAATAAGGCAAAACCACAAAGTTGGGACACCTCAACTTTGCCTGACTTAGGCATTCATACCATGGTTTTGCTACTTGGTATGTTAGAATCTGATTGTGTTGAACATAAACATTAGTACTTAAAAATAGGTATCCAAACCCTAAATCCAAACTAAAACTTGACCTGATTTTTGGTCTAGCACATTTTTTCCCTTGCATTTTCGTAAGAAGTAAGTTCATTTAGCAACCTCTCTGCCCACACTCATGGAGCTCAGCCAATGGCTCCCCCCCAACCCCCAGTCCTCCATGCTATGCCGGGGCTCGCTTTCTCACAGATGCCTCATTTTATGAGCAAAGCCGAATATCCTAAAAGTAGCTCCTAGCGGTTCCTTTGGAGCATGCACCATTTCTTGGCCTCAATCTCTCTGATAATGCTCCAAACGAATTTTAATGTTAGCAAGTTTGGACTGACCAATCTCCATTGCAGAACTTATCCTGATGGCGGAATGGCAGGACAGTCACATGGGGGCAGAAGCTCTGCACGTGTCCCAGATTCCACAGTGACATGGAACATCTCTTCTCCAACAAGATGCCTGGTTTCATGGGGGAGACAGTTCTGCAGCTCACTTGTCTCCCCTTCAGAGCAGCTGCAGGAAACTCGATGCCGGAGAACAGACAAGCACGTCCTTCTCCCAAGAAGCCGTCAGCTGCCTTTCCAGAACATGGCATTTGCATCAAAAATACACACACATCTCTTCTTTCCAGCAAGGCTGCAGGCCTTCCCTTCCCCACCTGCCAAGCATGTGCTTGGATGGAAAAGTCATGCCCCGTTCCACCTCCCACCCCTCCTTGAGATGTTCCTTAGTATCTCCCTTGATATTGGTCCTATCTGCTAAAGGAATAAAACCCAGGGTCCCCTGTGTGAGTGCTGAGTAAAAGCAGGGTGCCCAAATCCAAAGGCACCCATGAAAAAGGTGGAGAAGGATGCTCACAACCCCTCAAGGACATGGGGAGAAGGGTTTCCACAGGGAAGACCAAGGCATCATTACCCACACACCTAATAGACCAATAGGATTTGAACAACTGTTTTCCCTTTTGGAAACAGAAAATCTGTAGAAACATCATTCACAGAAACAAAATATTTACTTTTCCTTCTTAAAGCAAATTCTTTCTCCCTAAGCTCTTAATAGCTATTTTTGGTAGAAGAGAGCACAAGAGACAAATCTTAAACTGGGGAAGTACAACAGAAACACACAGTGAAACATGATTCACAGGCTGGGTTGTTGGGGGGTAGGGTGGGGGGAGAGTGCTTTAAGATTTAAGAATTCAATGACTTCAGGTCTCCTGTCTTCTTCAGATGCTATTAGAAGAGCACACTCAACTTTGTGACAGTTCTCTCCCTCTCACCTTCTTAAAATGAGACTTATTATTAGTCGAAAGCAGTTCAGCAAAGTAAGCAGCCGCCACCTGCATACATGGCCATATTTCAGTTGATCCTGGTCCCTAATATTCTGGACACAGCTTTCGATCAGAAGCCCACTGGAGCATGAACTCCAGCTTCCAGTAAGACAGCCCAGTTGGGTATTCGTCTTTTAAAAATAAACTTCCAGGCAGCAACATCTGAGATACTGCACAGTAAATGGAACCCAGGGAAACTTGGCAGGCAGATCTGGCCCCCACATGATGCCTACTCAGACCGAGAAGTGGTCCTGTGCTCTGAGTTTTGGTGCTTTCTGCACAATGACCAACCTATGTCAGAAAAAACTCAGTTTGGTCAGCCTGACCCCGCAGCCCCCACCTCAGGCAGCCAAGGTACCCCTAATACATAAAGACTCATTTTATGAAAGGTGGTCATATACTCAGTTCCCTTCTGGACCTTTGACTCGGAGCTTTTCTGACATCCATAGCACTGTAAATTCTACACCAAAACCAGACAAGAACATCATCCGTAACAACATGGATTCCAGATAGACTGGCACTTAATTTCTGTGGCTAGAATGGTACTAAAAGTGCTTCTCCCACAAAGCATTTCAAATCAAAGTAGCCAACAGCAAACAGGCAAAGTTTGCAGAGATAAATAAAATCTGAGTGATCAGTGCAGGTATGTTCCTGTTTCTCTGTGCATGTTTCCTCCCTACCTCCCCGAACTGGCTCTAATCCAAGGTCTGACCTAACGGGACAAGCTGCTGTCGGACCTTACGGATATGCCTTTCAGAGATATCCATATGATTTTAGAAAATTGGAGACTTTGCCAAGATAGCAGGTAGAGGGATGGGGCAAGGAGAGCAAGTACTGGCCCAAATTTCACTCCAAATATCCTTGTCGGAGACCTCAGCTCCAAGTGGACTGCACAACCAGAGAGAAGAGCTGGGGGACCAGAGAGAGGCAGCAGCTAAAGTGGCAATGCTTAGACTCTTCTTCCATTTTGTTACAAAGGGGCGACCACGTGGAGTTCACCAGTGTAGCTGCAGCAACCAGGTTCTGCTTTGCATGCCCCAGAGGCGAGGAGCTTGGAAGGGAAGGCAGGAGGATCCTCCTCACCTAAGGAAAGAAGACAGGGCAAAGCCACACATCATTGTACTTCACCTGGCCGGGGGCTCAGGCCAGAATGTGGCTGAATCTGGGTTTGGACCATGGGCTTTATGAGTGAGGCAAGCCCCCCAACCAACTCAAGACAGGGCAGTCTCATCCTGCTGACAGGTTCCCTTAGTTGAAGGTCAAGGCTTTGCATGCATGACTCCAGCTAGGCACAGGCACTGTAAGGAACAGCTCCAGATGGCATCCTGCTGGTGCTCCCCGGGGGGGGCCGGGCTCTCCAGAGGGCCCTCTCACTTGGCCTTGTGCTGAGTGAACTGTGATGGAGAAAACACTGTGCCCATCAACCCCAGGATCATTAAAAGATGTGGCTTTTAAAGCATTGGCATTGGTAAGGGGTGGCAAACACTACAAATCCCAACAAAGATACAGGTCCAGAGATGCTCATCCAGTACCTCTGGGGCAAGCTCTGTCTTGGTAGCCAGAGGCCTGTGGAGTTCAGGGGCCGGGCAGCTCACCCTAACTTAGCCTCAGTATTCCTACAGCTCACACATGTGAACATCCCCATTGCCTAGAATAAATTGATACTATCATTGGAGTCTTGGTACTTCCCATAAGCTTCATTGCCAATGAGTCCGCACCCAAATTAGAAAAACACTTGCATGGATTTGGGAATTAGGGACAAAGGCTGTGGCCTGTATCCGGAACCCAACCCAAAGGCACTGTCGGCTCCCACGCGCCTTACCCAGGCCGGAGGAGGACGACACGCTCTCTGTCAGCGAAGATGTTTCTGTCTGATCTGCCGAGAGTCCTTCCATTAGGGGCAGGGACAGCTCCGAGGAGGGCACTGACGAGTCGTAGATGCCCGAGTCCCGAGGCATGTCTGAGGGGCTGGCGGCTTTCCCGGGGTGCAGCAGCGGCCGCAGGACCGAGCCACCCCCCGGCCCGGGCCCCGCCTCCGCGTCTTGGTCCAGGCCCAAGTGCGGGCCCTCCGAGGGCGAGTCGGCCAGCGCCCCGGGGACCGCGGCCTCAGCCTTGAGGCAGAAATCGCCGTCGGGCCCTGGTTTGCACACGACATCATTTAACACCAAGCCCGAGTCAAACTTCTCCAGCACCGGCTCCCGGGAGTGGAGGGGGGGAGGACGGAGGGGGACGAGCTGCTTCTCAAACCAGTCGGGCTCCTCGTCGATAAACTGGTGCATGTTGCATATGGCGACGTAAAGGGACCGGCCGGACTTGCTGCGAAAGTAGTTCCTTCTGCTCACCTGTCCCGGGTACTGCCCCGGCTCCGGGAGGCCGTGGTCTCGGGAGTGCAGGTGGGAACAGAGCTGGGGAAGGTTGTCCATGAGCTTGTACTTGGTGCTCAGGTCCAGGATGCCGGGAACATCGCCCTCGCAGGAATAATCGAAGTAAACGGCGATGAACTTGCTGAGCTGGGCTGAGGAGCTCTGCTTGGCCTGGCGGAGCTTTTCAGCTATGGCGGACATGGCCACCAGGAAGAGCTCCCCTTTCCCCGAGCCCCGGCCGCTGCCCTTGTGCTTGCAGCTCTTCTTGTCCACAAAGTACTTCATGCCTTTGGAACACACCACGATGATGAACTGGGACTCGTGGATCTTCTGGATGACCCATTCTCTCTGCCCTTCTCTGCAGAGGCTGAAGTCCTCCCACAGGTCCAGAGCCACCTGGAAAGAGAACACAGACCTCATTCACCTACACAGCCTGGGGAGTCGGGTAACAAAAAACAAGAGGGTTACAAGAAGGTCCCATCATTTGTCCTTTAAGTATTATCAGCCTTGCTGCGTGCAGGCTCTGGGATGCTGGGATCTGGGACTAGCTAACATTCTGTGGGTGATAGTCACATGCCAGGTCCTCTGCATTGTGCCCTTGTTTCAGCCTAGTGTGGGGGCCATTCCTGCTCTCACCGTATGAGGGAAAAGATGGACACACAGAGCTTCTAGCAACCTGCCAAAGTCGCCTATCCCAAGTGAGGCCCTCAAGGGACTTTGAGTGTGCTAGTGAGCCCCTTGAATGGGCGCCCTGGGGTCGGTCTACGGTGGTAAGTGCAGCAGATCCTGAAGACAAAGCTGGAAGGTGATGATGGATGGGCCTGGGTGAGGGACCCCAAAGCAGGCAGAAAATGGGGCTGAGATCTGGATGTCAGAATTGCCCATGATGCTGGCTGACTCACATCCAGACAGCGTGATGGACAAAGAAGATCCCCTTGGCCACTCTCACAGCCCCAGGGTCAACTATGCTGTTTACCAGTCTGTCAATGGCCAGAGAGGAGGGTGGTAGACTGCAGTAACGCAGCCACTCTGGTTAGCTCACCTGTGAGTGACTGGCACCTCCCACCATGATTTCATAGCAATCTATGGGGGTCATATCCATATAAGACCTTTAACCCCAAAGAGGTTCCAGGAGCTGGGGGGAGGGGCACCAACAAAGGAAAGAAAACCAGGCATGCATGTGCCCCTCAGAGGGCTTCACCTTCTCAGATCATTTTCATCTGATTCTGCTGAAAACGTCTCTTGGCAGTTTTATCAGCCTCTTTCCTTCTGCAGTTCAAAAATGAATTCTCTGTGGCTACGCCTGAATGGGAGCCACAGTCTCTTACAGAAAAGGGGGTTCTGAAATAACTTTGTCTTCCTCTTTGGCTCTAAAGAAGGTCCCCAAGATCCACCCACTTGCCAAAAACAATCCTGAATCGTCTTATACTCCCTTAATTCTCACTAGCATTATACATTCTAAAGGCTAACTGGGAGTATATACCAAACATTTTTAAAATGTTTCTATCTTTGACCCAGCAATTCCATTTCCAGGCTTCTAGCTCTGAAAAATCATCAGAAATGAGGCAAAATTGAACTAATTGAAATAACTCAATTAGAATGAATTGGTATTATGGATCATGTGGTTATTTAAAATTGCATGGTGCAGCCACTCTGGAAAACAGTAAGGAGGTTCCTCAAAAAGTTAAAAATAGAACTACCCTACGATCCAGCAATTGAACTACTAGGTATTTACCCAAAGAATACAAAAATACTAATTTAAAGGCTGATGTTTATAGCAGCATTATCAACAATAGCCAAATTATGGGAAGAGTCCAAATGTCCATCGACTGATGAATGGATAAAGATGCAGTGTGTATATAGATACAATGGAATATTATTCAGCTATAAAAAAGAATGAAATCTTGCCACTTGCAATGACATGGATGGAGCTAGAGTATTATGCTAAGCAAAATAAGTCAGTCAGAGAAAGACAAACACCATGTGATTTCACTCCTATTTGGAATTTAAGAAACAAAAATGATCCTAAGGGGTAACAAGGGAGAGGCAAACCAAGAAACAGATTCTTAACTCTAGAGAACAAACTGATGGCTACCAGAGGGAAGATGGATGCGGGGAAGGGGTGAAATACGGGATGGGGCTGAGGATTAAGGAGTGCACTCGTTGTGATGAGCATTGGGTGTTGTATGGAAGTGGTAAATCACTATATTGTACACCTGAAACTCATATTACACTGTATGTTAACTGACGGGCTTTAAATACAAACTTTAAAAAATAAAATTGCAGTTTACATAGAACTTTCAATAGTATAAAAAGTTATTAAATGAAAAGACAGAAAAAACATCCTAATCCACCCCAAATGCAAAACTGTATGCATGAGTTCATCGATGTAGAAAAAAACTGGGAAGGAAATATACCAAATACTAACTGTGCTTCCTCTTTCTCCAGGGTAAGATTACAGGCCATTTTTGGAGTCATCTTTTTCAGTTTCAAAAATTCCTACAGTAAGTACTATACTCATAATTGGAAGGCATTTTCCCCCTGAGGCTAGTTAGTTACAAAGCAGAGCACATGGGTCGTCTGAAGACTGTGGCACCAGCTAGAGGTTGCAGTTGGTTTTTCAGTACCCATTTGGATCTGCCTATCTCCCCAGCTTCATGTGTCAGCCTTGTAATTAGGCGTTATGGACACTAGGGGGCAGCCTTGCCACGTGGAGAGACTAAGAAACCTACCAGCCGCAGTATCAAAGCACAAATAACTTTCATAACAGTTATTGTACAGTTCTTGCAATGGTAAGAAACAGAGTATGCCTTCCATGAGAGCTTCAAACTTCCCTCTAAAATTAGCACTATGACATTATAGAAAAGCTACAGATTCATAGCTTAACTCAGGAAAACAGACAAGAAACTGGGAGCTGACCATTTGAGTCCTTGACACATTATTGTTCTCCCTTCTTAGCAAAACTCCTCCAAAGTATTGTCTAAACCCACTGCTTAATCTTCCATCCTCTCTTTGACCTGTCAACGTTCACCAAGATGTCTTGAGTGACCAACTTCCCCCTGTTCCTGTTCCATGTTCCCAGGATACATGCCATTCCCCTCCATGCAATTGCACGGTCTTCTTGATGTTTATCAAACTTCCTGCCAGGTAGGTGCCACGAAAGGCTTTTGAGCAGGAGTATGTCAGGGTTAGGACTAAGGGTTAGGAAACATTTAGTGCTGGTGATGGGCAGGACAGACTGAAGGAGGAGTGTGAGGCTGACCCCAATTTGGAAGGGAGCTAGGCACCAGAGGAGGGCAGGTGTCACCCAAGGAGGCCTGGAGGGAGGGAGAGATGCTGAGAGCATGGGGGCACATGTCCTGCCCAGGGAGAAAGAAGAGACTTCAGATCCCTCACCTCACAGCCACAGAAGTCCTGGAGGAAGTAGGCAAAACACCGGACGACGTTCATGTGATTCTGGCCATCTTTGCTGGAATAGCAGAGGAAGACCTTTGGCCTCGGCCGGAGCCTCTCCCTGGGGAGCGCCGTGGTGTACGAGGAGGACTCAGAACTCTCTTCATCTAAATGTGAATATATATTTTCTAAATTGGAAAAGAAGATAGGGTTGATGCCTACGAGCAATGCTTTGTCCTGTGCCTTAAGACTCGGGACCTAATGCCATCTTCAAGAAGCAACAGTTGATACTCCCAGTCCCCAGCCCCTGGGGTCCCCACTGGAAACAGGACAGCTGATTTCTCCAGTGGAGCAACAAATACCTCGGGTAAGCCAAGAAAACTGCCGGGACCACCCTGGTCAGCAGAGAGCACCCAGAAGCAGGTCTTGCAACCAAGTGTACCTACCAGACCCATTAAGCACTGTCAGAGCTCACCTTCTTTAAAAGAAAAAAAAAAAAAAAAGACAAAAAAACAAAAGAAAACCCTTTTATTGAGGTATAACTTACAAAGGTAAAATGCCTAAGTCTTAAGAGTAATCTCAGTAAGCTTTTATCTAAGTATATACCTATGTAACCATCACTCAGATCAAGATAGAAAACATTTCCAAGGTCCCCAAAAAGTTCCCTCCCAACACCTGCCTTTTATAAGTCATTAAGCCCTGCCTCTACCCTTACTCGTACTTTTAGACTTCATTTACGTTCTTGAATTGACTATCCTGAGTTTGGGAACAGAGTTATGGCTTCATGTTCACAGCTCCTGAGGCTAAAGGTCAAGTATCTGAATGGTAGGAACTACAGGACCTATGTGGTCTCCCAGATGCCCATTTGGTTGGGGGCCAGGGTGGGGCGGTGGTACCAAGGGCCCAAGGACTCCCAGGCTCCCTCGGTTGGCCGATGTCTTGCCAACCTGGGGGGGACACACCACACAAAGAGATACCTTGCTGTTTCTTGCGGCACATCACAGTGAAGAGGGTTGCAAGGGCCGAGATGACCACCAGTGGCACAGTGATGGCGACAGCCCTAATGGGCCCCGCCCACGGGGAATGCGCTGGGAAGTGTCAAAGACAAGGCTTGAAACAAGCAGCACAAGTTCGAGGAGAATTCTTCCCCCCCCCTTTTTTTTGTTTTTAAAGATTTTTTATTTTTAAGTAATCTCTACACCCAATGTGGGGCTTGAGCTCACAACTCCAAGGTCAAGATTCCCACACTCTACCGACTGAGCCAGCCAGGTGCCCCTCTTTTCCTCTCTTTAAACATAAGCTGTGTAACAGGTTTTGGGAGCCCTGACCACATTTCTCTAGTTAGTACTGGTCCGGTGATTATAAAAGGACTCTTTTTAAAGAGTTGTAGAATACTATTCAAAAGTTAGAGTTGCTGGGACAGTAAATACTTGTGAGTGAGAATTTGGCCCTAGGAAACCTTGCCTCCCACCACTTTTCTTCCAAGGACAAGTGACTATTTAGTTCCAGCTACACAGACACACACCAACCACAGTGGCCTCTGTGTTCTAGGCATCGACGTTAGGATGGAAGGAAAGTCAGCTTTGATGGAACATCTTTTTTTTAGAAGAGTGAGGTGTGGGGGTGCGCAGAGGGAAGAGAGACAGAGAGAACCTTAAGCAGACTCCCTGTGCTCAGCATGAAACCCAACACAGGGCTCAGTCTCACAACACTGAGGTCATGACTGGAGCCAAAGTCAAGAGTCAGACGCTCAGCCGACTAAGCCACCCAGGCACCCCTGATGGAACATCCTTTAAAAGAGAGGAACTCAAATGCTGTGTTTTGATTTTGTAAACTATGAAGTACAGAATGTATCAAGTAACGTGGTCTACTGTAGTCCAGAGCCAACATTTCACACAGGAAAAAAAAAAAATCATACCTGGTTTTAAGGCATAATGCATCACTTTTCTTGTTGTATTAGTGTCATCCACCAGCTGCAAAACAGAGGATGCTGTATCATTATTTTTTTTTAAGTGATAACATCTCAACAGATTTCATTCATTTTTCTATCTGTGGACAGTGGGGGGCAGGAGAAAGGAGAGCTGCTGCCTATGATCATTCATGAGCTGAGACCTGACATTAAATCAGATAAATCTCTGCTGTACCGACACAAAACTCTCAACCTCATCACCTTCCATGAATCAAACGTTGTTCATTCATTGATGAATTCAGCTGGTGAGTTCCACATTCTAGCACTCTTCCGTTACAATGGCATCCTACCACTAATTTTACTGGGCTGCCATTAATGCTTTCAGAGCGTGTGTCTGTTCAAAAGCACATACTGCTATCAAATCATACAACCAGTGTTTCTCCCAAAATGTTAAGACACGTTGATTGTCTCTGAATAGCAGGGCTATGGACAAAATTTTTCATTTCCTTTTCGATTTTTCTTTTATCCCTTTTTTTGTAGTGTGTTTGATACTGGAAAAGGAATCTAAACTAAAAGAAGAAAAATATTATCATTTGCTTGCTTTCTTCAGTGGTATTTAGAACTTCATGTATACTGCTACAGAAAATGTCAGCAGAAACCTAGAGAAGTATAGGCAGATATAATGGGCAGAACTTTTCCTTTCTGTTTTACTAAAAGTTTTTAGGGACACCTGGGTGGCTCAGTCAGTTAAGTGTCTGCCTTCGGCTCAGGTCATGATCCCAGCGTTCTGGGATCGAGTCCTGAGTTGGGCTCCTTGCTCAGTGGGGAGCCTGCATCTCCCTCGGAATGCCTCTCTCTCTCTGACAAATAAATAAGTAAAATCTTTTAAAAAATAAAAATAAAAATTTATAAATCTAATTTTTTTAAAAACATATTTTTGTAGTATGACAGTGTCGGAGCCCAGGGCAGGTTGCTCCAGTAGGTACCACAATGGCCTACTGATAAATATTTTGTAATGAAGCTACTGGAGAAAGAAGTAGTGCAAGGAAACTCAGACCCTCCCTCTGTCCCCCTGAAAGCAGGAAATAGATCTCCCATATGACAAATACCCTCACTGTTCTGAGAAGTAAAAATGACATCCTTATTGTATGATAGGGACTTTAAAGTCGAGAAAACTGTAGAAACGAACCTTGTTACTTTTTCTAATTTATTATCTCAGCCTAAATTCCACTTAGAATTCCCTACTAATTAAAGCTCCCAAACATCTATTTTTCTTTATCCTGCCAATTCTTCACAAATTTATTATCTCTTTGTCCAAAAAGCGTAAGAACTGTGCCTGCCTTTGTCATTTCTTTGGGTTTCAATTTCATTATTGGGCCTCTGTGCACACTCAGTAAGAATCTGGTTTTTTTCACCCCTTAATCTGTCTCACGTCAATTTAATTCCTAAACCAGCTGGAAGAACCCAGGGAGGAAATAAGGAATTTCTTCCTCCCCTACAAAGGAATACTGTATAGAAATTCTAAATCATGGCTATGTGGACTATCTGGTTTCATAAAAATATTTATATGAAATACTTGAAATACTGAATGAGAAAAATCAAAGACTAATTACATATAAACTTTTTAAAAAGCATGTTAAGGGCCATGTAAAAATATAACTGCACACCCTCAATGGCTTGAAATTTTAGTGTTGTAAACAGTTGAAATTCTTCATGAACTAGATTCATTCTGTAGAATTAATAATAGGGCTTTCTTGAGTTATACATACCTCAATTATATAATCCCCAGGAGAAACATTTTGAAGGAGGCAGCTGGTTGTCTCTGTATTTTGCTCCTGCAAAGAAACAACACAACACTTTTAAAACTCACTTCTTGGATAAGGGTCATCCGGACCTCTCTTCCCCCAAAGCTGAAGGAGACTTGCCACCAGTTTTGACCATGTTCAGAATATATCAATTAGATCAGAAAGCAACCATATTTATCTGCTACACATGATCTGAACTTCACTCTGATAAAAAGGCCCAGGAAAGCCCAGGACCCCTGTCAGAGTCTATACTTAGTGGTGCCCTCAGCAGGACTATTTCATTTGCAGACAAAGAAACTAGTTAGAATACCCTTTATTTATTGAAAGGGTGAGAAAAGAAATTACCTGCCCATGTCTGTGCATATTTTATGTGCCGTAATTTTGACTTGAGGTCAATGACAGAGGTGAGAGCCTACAGGAAAGCAAAACTCAACAACATAGAAGCATGTCTAGGAAGATGCTAGGTTCTGCTCTCATGAGCAAAAACCTCTCTTGGTGCTTGCTGAGGCCATCTAGCTAGCAGTCCTGTGCACTTCCATAAATCCCCCTCTTGTTGACTGCCCTCAGTTTAAGAACTTGGTTGCTGAGTTTCTACTTTGGTCTATGTACAATCAGTAAGCCACTGAAATCCTAGTGGCTTAGCTCCTAGATGTGGTTTTTCCACTGACTAGCTGTGTGACCTTGAGCAAGCCAGGTGACCTCATGGAGCCTCGGGTCGCCCATCTGTAAAGTGGGGCGACAGCAGCCTCTGTTGCATAGAGTTGTAAGGATTCAGTGAGCATCAAGCTTGGTGACCGGCACACAGTGAGCACCCAATTAATGTTTAAAATAGAGCAGAATGAACTAGAAATACTTAATTCTTTTGGTTCCTTGGTAATACCTTTCCCAGGCTTCATCACCCTTGGGATAGCTGGGGTGTAGATAACTGGAAAGTGAGAGTTGTCCCTGAGACACAACATTCTGGAATGTCTACCAACTGCTGAGATAAAGCCTCATGTTCACAGGAACCTTCCAAATTCTGGGCCCAGGGGTCACTTTAAAACATGTCGTAGGGGCACCTGGGTGGCTCAGTCAGTTAAGCATCTGCCTTTGGCTTGGGTCATGATCTCAGGGTCCTGGGATGGAGGCTGCATTGGGCTCTCTGCTCAGTGGGTAGTCTGCTTCTCCCTCTCCCTCTGTGCTCTCTCAAAAAAAAAAATAAAATCTTTATTTTTTTTAAAAAAAGATTTTATTTATTTATTTGAGAGAAAGAATGAGAGAGAGAGAGCATGAGACTGGGGAGGGTCAGAGGGAGAAGCAGACTCCCCACTGAGTGGGGAGTCTGAGCGGGGAGTCTGATGCAGGACTCGATCCCGGGACTCCAGGATCATGACCTGAGCTGAAGGCAGTTGCTTAACCAACCAAGCAACCCAGGCACCCAAAAAAATAAAATCTTTAAAAAAACAAACCAAAACAAAAACATGTAGTATTCCTTAATGTACATATAGCAGCTCACCTGTTTACAGGTCTTTCTCTTGAAAGGCCCTTCGTGCTTGAGCTTATAGTGAAGATAGAAGAAACGGAAGCCAAAGGTGTGTGGCGCATGATCGAAGGACACCTGCATGTCCAAACCGTGCTGAGTGATGTTCAGGTTCCGAGGCTTCCAGACTGGGAGGAGGAAGGACCCGGAATGAGCACCCAGAGGCCACCCTGACACCACCATGCAGGCAAGACCTGATGGACGGGAACAGCTATACTTACAGGGCTTACAGGCCAGGTTGTCCGGCTGTAGCAACAGGTCACAGGCTATGAAGAAAGACACATATTTTTTACTTTTAGTACAGTTTGGCATTTTCCTTATCCAATAATTCAATAAAATACAAATACACGGTGCTGGGGAGTGTTGGGAAAAGTATAAAATGCATCAATTCAGCAATTCAGTATGGTGTAGTTAGATCTTAAGAAAATTTAAATTGTACAATATAAAAATATGAATGCGGTTCATTTTACGCCAAATAAATGGAACCAGTGTCAAGTCACCGAGACTCTTGAAGCTTGTCAAGCATGACAGAGGGGTTTCAAGGCCAGCAGCCAAGGGCAGCAGGACTGTGTTCAGGCTGCTACCACAGGGAAGCTCTGGTTTAGCCGTGAACAGAAATAAAGCCAGCCCCTTATCAATTGTACAGGGGTTTAGGCCCAAGAGAACTCTGGAGTGACGCTGGTAACTGTCTTGGGATTGTTGTAACCTTTGCTAGCAAATGCTCTGATGGAGTCTAAAAATGGCATGGAGACATCTACTAAGTAATAGCACCAAAGTCAACAGGGCTTTGAAGCAGGGCTTAAACATGATGCTAACACAATGAGGCCAAACAGCCAGTCCAGGATGCCATACTGCTCACCCAGGGAGAACCCTCTGGCAAATGTCCATCCAATGCCAAGAAAAGCAAAGGTGGCATCAAGATCACAGGGCACCGGGGCGCCTGGGTGGCTCAGTCGTTAAGTGTCTGCCTTCGGCTCGGGTCATGATCCCAGGGTCCTGGGATCTAGCCCCACATCAGGCTTCCTGCTCCACAGGAAGCCTGTTTCTCCCTCTCTCGCTCCCCCTGCTTGTGTTCCCTCTCTCGCTGTGTCCCTCTTTGTCAAATAAATAAATAAAATCTTTAAAAAAAAAAAAAAAAAGATCACAGGGCACCGAAATAGTGATAATCGCATCTCCCGCCTCTGCCTCACCCCCAAATAGACACATTGATTCTGATGGGAAAAATTAAATTACACTAGTTCTGATGAAGCCAAGCTTTTCATAAACGTATTTGAATCCTCTAATTGGTTATGTGTCAGGCATTGAGATGTTGTAAAATGCACCTAGTCTTCGCCCTATGGAATCATATTTTAATTAAGAAAATGAGACCAACTGTTATAAAATAACTGCTGCATAGAAAATAAAGTTTAAAAAAAAAGTAAGAAGGGAAGGGAAGGAAGGGAAGGGAGGCTGATCATCCGGGGCCTGGAAGGCCAGACAGAAAGCCCAACCAGGAAGGCAAGAGGGAACAGCTGCAGGTTTCAGGATGCCTGGGCACCAAATCTGAAAGCAGGGATTCAGGTTGAGGAAAGACCCACCACACCGCCTACAGAACAGATGGCAAAGGGAACTCAGCACAGTTGGCTGCAGAGTGTGGACTCCAGAGTCAGACTTCTGGGTTCAAATCCCAGCTCCCACCAGAGGCTCTGTACCCTCTGGGTGTGTAATTCCACATCTAATAAGTGGACATGGGAGGATTAAATTCTCTGAAGGGTTGGTATGCAGGTAAACTGAGTCAGTATTTAGAAAGCATTTAGAACAGGGCCTGACACATAGGTGTTAAAACAAACTTTCTAGAAAGAGGCAATATCAGGGTTACTGATTAACTGTCTTAATGTAATCCTGAAAACAGGCAATCACAGAAGCCACTTTCCTGATGACAGGTCAAAAAAGATGGAATTATTTCATGCTCTACCCCTCATCTCCAAAATCAACTTCTACTGTTTTAGTCCTGCTTTTTTTTTTTTTCCAAATGGTTTTAATATATGGCTGTCTTACAGCAGCTGTACCCCTCCCCCACCCAAAATAAGCAGCATCATGTCTACTCTTGAACAAGTTGGCAACTGGTGTCTCTGGTTAGGTGAACTCTGCCTAGGCCAAATCTTAATTCTAAGAATTGCTTTTCTGGATACTTTTGTCCTCACCATGCTAGTTTCATACCAGTATTTGGTGGGCTCTTGAATATATTCCTTGGAAAAGTCATTAGGATCAGGAGCAGTCTCAACATGGGAACCAGGCAAGCAGGCCATACTCACCACGGGTTCTAAAGAAGAAAGGGTGGTAATTGCTTTCATTTTTAATGGAAGGAAAAGGGACAATCTTCACAAAGTAATCCGTTTCAAATTTCATATTCAGGAAAGGTTGAGATTCCATTCCCTAAAAGGGAATAAAAGCAGACACAATATCATGAAGAAATCATCCACCCCTCCACCTATACACCAGACCTTCAGGCCTCCCTGACGGTCACCCACACACTCTGCCAGACCTGGAGTCTATTTTCTGGACCACCTTTAACTGAAATAAAAGATCAGCAAGGCTGCCTGTTCTTTGGCAAGGAAGCCACGGCTGGTTAACACAGACCCTCAAAGCTGGTGGGGAAGAGCTCACATCCTCTTGAGAGCACAAAGCCACCTTCCAGGACGTGTAACCCGAGAGGTGTGTTTACCAGCAAGAGGTGCTGGAGGGATTCTCTGGGTGTGGAGCAGGCTTGAGGTGTTGCCGAGCTATTTTTCACCCACCTTGGCAGGAGGGGTGGACCCCACAGCCCCTCCTTCTCCAGTTTCACCGACATTCAATAGACCATTCAGACTCCCAGAACAATGGCATGTCTTCAGGAGCACATTCTCTGCATGCGACTTACGGTTCTTTTGAAGCTACTGTTGAGCTGCTTTGGGTCCTTTAGAATCAGTTGTTGGCACCGTCTTCCCTCCGACTTCAGCTCCTCCAGTATTACTCGAAATCCTTTTAGGAATTCGATGCCTAAACAAAGCAGAATGCTTTTATGAAAAGCAGACCGAATTACTTTTGAACACACTTTCCTTCCTTTGCCAAGATTACCGTCCTTCCCACCTACATAGCAGAGTTAAAGGAATTCTAACTTTGGCCAGAATATCTGAGTTTTACAGAAAGGAAAACCACATGCCCTGCATTCCTCTGGGACAGGCCAGGTGATTTTCTCTGTCCCATCATGACTCGTTAATTAGCTCTAATTCAGCCAGCCATTTCACAAATGCCCACTGCCTCTGTGACATCAGGGTTCAAATATTTAGGCTGAAGTCACAATTCACCCTAAAAGTCTAGAGTGGAATATATTAATTTCTAGGTCATCAGACAGGGTGTATTCAGCTGATGATAATTCCCAATGCTGACCAGGAACTCCCCCCAAACCATGTTTCCACTTTAAGTTTTCGTCCTGTATTTGCTGGCATGGTTCACTGAGTCATGCACAAAATTCCCAACAAAGTGTATGTCTGCACCCAAGGGGTTCCTAGGCTTGAGATTAAATAGTTTAGAATGCCTATGTGATTTACAAAGCAGTTCTTGCTCTAATCAGGCCTGAAAGGCAGACACCCAAGGGGTGCCCAGTGTGTGCTCTTCAAACAGCCCTCAGAGGCCCCGAGACGCCCACCGTGCTGCTGAAAGGCACCGGCCCAGCCTCCTGCCACCTGAGGAGTAAGCTCCGCTGATCACAAGAGCCAGTACCAGCGCTCTGCATCCCATGGAAACTAGCTAGAGTGGTCCAACTGCAGCTGGAGATCCCCAAAACCAGCCTCAATTGGCGCGGTATCGGTTTCGCATGCTTTCTGAACGCTACACAAGGAGACAATTTCAACCCTTCACTCGCAGGGCAAAAGTAATGACATAGGATACAATTAACCAGGTGGGAAAAGTATTGATGGCAAAGGACAGGTAAATCTTTTTTGAATCCCATCATTATTTGATGAAGAACATATATTTTCCAGTGAGTAGGGCAAAGGAGTTACAATGAGAGCTTCACATTTTCGGGGGTCACAGTGTACAATGTGCTGGTACTGACTCTTCCACGTTGTTTTTTTTTTTTAAGATCTTTATTTATTTATTTGCCAGAGAGAGAGCACAAGCAGGGGGAGCACCAGAGGGAGAAGCAGGCTCTCCGCCGAGCCGGGAGCCCAATGCGGGGCTCGATCCCAGGACCCTGGGATCATGACCTGAGCTGAAGACAGACGCTCAACGGACTGAGCCACCCAGGTGCCCCCGACATTGCATTTCAAGTACAAAGCTTCCTGTGCGGGTGAGAGCCAGCTGACCCCCAGCCCAAGACTCAGACATGCTAACAAGATCCAAGGTCTTTGACCAGAGACCAGTTAGCAGATCTCACAGGAACTTGCCTTTTGAGATTAAAAAAAAAAAAAAAAAGTTGAACAAATCCTTATTATTTATACTAAGATTTAATTCATGCCATGTCCCCAGAGCTCCTATTTAACAAAAGCTGGGTGATTAATAGGATTCAAGACTGTGTATCTCACAGTTTCATAAAAATTCATCAGCTGAGGTGGGAGTGGGTGGTTCTAGTCCTCATTTTTAAAAGACCTGCCTGAAAAACCTATGCCAAGTCTGGGTGGGGTCGGGGTAGAAGCAGCAAATGTAAATTTTTTTTTTTTTTAAGAATGTATTTATTTGACAGAGAGAGAGCGCAAGCAGGTGGAGCAGCAGAGGGAGAGGGAGAAGCAGGCTTCCCACCGAGCAGGGAGCCCAATGTGGGGTTCGATCCCAGGACCCTGGGACCATGACCTGGGCCAAAGGCAGATGCTTAAGCAACTGAGCCACCCAGGTGCCCCAAGCAAATGTAAATCTTATAGTAACACCTTTATCACAATACCCTGAATGAATGCCTTATAGTTACATGTGTAGCAACTTCATAGAGCAGCTTCCAGTGATGGAACTTATTTGCTCCTTTCCATCATTTAAAGCTGGATGAATCCTCCTAACATCCATGGGAGGAAGGTATTATCCCCATTTTACAGATGAGGAAACAGCTATCAAGACACTGAACGACTTGCCCAGGATCACACAGGAATTAAACAGCAGACGTGGGATTCAAACCCCAGAGTGTCTGGCTCTAAGCTGGTGCTCTTAACCCATAAGCTTCTCTGTCTCCCACCGAGTTTCCTTGATAAAACCTGAAAAAACCTTATAGAAACAGATAGAACCTGTCCACCCACAAATCATTGTGCAGGAAAAGCACCACATTCTGCCCTCACTGCTCCACCTGTTAGTTCTCCAACCACATGCTCACATCCCTTACTTTTAAGGAGCCTGCAATTTGTCAGGCCAACCCCTCCACTGTATAGCCTTACATGGAATGACCACTTCCCGTTTATCCACAGAGAATGTTTTTATCTTTAAATGTTAAGATAATGTTATTTTTGGAAAACCCGCTGCGTTCAGACCCAGCGGTATTTACATAGATAAGTGAGTCAGTCCCACGGCTCTGATCTATCCTCCCTCACTCTGCACTCACCTCCCCTGCCGTCGGATTTTTCTGAGATTTATCCTGTTCAGATGAAGAAATCCAGGCTTTTATTATACTTTTCCCTTGGCCAGATTTTTTTTTTTTTTTTTAATTCTAAGATTCAGTGGCTATGTCAAAGGAGCAGGTTTGAGGACCAGGTTCTGATGATGGTAACAGTAGCCACTTTTTTTCCCCCCGTTTTGTTTTTTTCTTAAAGATTTTATTTTAAAGTAATCTCTACACTTGATGTGGGGCTTGAACCTACAACCCCAAGATCAAGAGTCACATGCTCCACCGACTAGGCTATGCAGGTATCCCAGTAGCCACTGTTTTTTAAGAGCTCTTTCTAGGGTCACCTGGCTGGCCCAGTCAGTGGAGCAGGCAACTCTTGATCTCAGGGTCATGAGTTCAAGTCCCACATTGGGTGTCAAGATTACTTAAATAAAAACTTAAAAAAAAAGAAAAAAAGCTCTTTTTAGAAATATACTGCATGTGTGTGTGTCAGGAAATCTTATAACCAACCAAGAGGCAGTCATCTGCCCATTACAGATGGGGAAGCGGGGCTCAGCCAGGGTTAGAGGCCTCTTGTAAAAGTTAGAATCTGGGTTCACACCCAGGCCCATCTGAACAAATGGACCCTGCCCATGTCCCACAGCCAGTTATCCCATCCAATCATTAACTTGTTAAAGAGGACAAGCAGACTCTGCCCTAACCTGAATCTGGCCAGATAATGTGGATTTGCTTTTTCCTGTTTCTTCATTTTGTTTTTTTGTCAGCCTACACAGTTTAAACAAATTCAGTTAGTTGTCAACATTTAAAAATTGATTTTATGGGGGCGCCTGGGTGGCTCAGTCGATTAAGCGTCTGCCTTTGGCTCAGGTCATGACCCCAGCCCTGAGCCCTGGGATCGAGTCCTGCATCCGGCTCCCTGCTCAGTGGGAAGCCCGCTTCTCCCTCTCCCACTCCCCCTGCTTGTATTCCCTCTCTGTTTCTCTCTCTGTCAAATAAATAAACAAAATCTAAAAAAAAAGAAAAAGAAAAAGAAAATTGGAATATTCCTGAAAACTTACAACATGTGCCAGTGCTGTGCTTGGGTATCCATATGGGCACAGAGATGGCCGATGCTGGATGCTGAGGCCATTACATCCTTGGACAGCTCACCTGTCCCCCCGACTACTGCTGAGACCCAGAGGCCAAGCATTCAATGTGATTTATCACCACACACTATTATTTTGTAAACCTACATCTCTCTCAGTAACAGCCAAGTGAATAAAAGATGAGCCGTGAGGCCCAGCATCAAGCTGCATGCCTGCCCAGCAAGTATACGCAACAAAGCAGGCAGTGTATCTGAGCCCAAGCCCACCTAAGCTACACTTATGTCAAGACCTGCCCGGCTCCTGGAGGTTGTCACACTGGGACCCCTGCACTGGTCACCACCCACACCAGCCACGTGGTGGACTCCATTTGACCAACTTACCAAGAGCCCCTGGGGACCAAAGAATGGTGACTGCCACTTGGTCGTGACAAGCGTACTGACTGATGGTGATGTTCTGGGCATCAGCAATCACATGCTTCCCCACTGGATTCAAGTAAGTGGTGCAGTCTAGAGAGTTGGGAGAACAAAGAACAGTTAGATTAAGACATTTATTTTTTGAGGTCCACGTTCATCTTCTCAAATTACACAGAGCCGTCTGGAGGCGGCCAAATCCGTTCTGTTTAAAGACGTGTGCTGCATAAGCCCAAATAGGACATCAAAGATTGAATGTTGGGGAAACTGTAAGATGCTGCAGTGGGGCTTATTTATAGCACCAACACCACTGCCCACCCTTCGAGTTCAATTCTAGGACAGCATGAGGAGGATCATATATAGTGCAGCTGTATATGTTTATACATAGACAGTTGAACTATGTATCTGGCATCGACTTCTTTACTATTATGACACTTTACCTAAATCAGTAATTATTTACACCGATTCAATTGTTTTTCAGCATTAGAGAGTGATCTGAAACAAAACAAATGGCTAAATAGTCTGGCGCTTGCTTTTAGAAGAAACCTGGAGGCAAGGTGAGCAGGGCAAGGAAGCAGGATGAGGCTGGGACTCACCAGGGAGCGGCTCACTGTAAGCCTGTTAAAAAATCCAATTAGTACCTACAAAAGAGACTCGCTGACTTCATGATGAGCAAAGTACCTTCAACATTAATAGCATCTCAAAGGTAAAACTTCTGTTCCCAAACACCATGTGTTAGCAAAGGCACCCACAATGCCCATCAAATTCAAAGAGCTCCATGTTGCTCAAAAAATGAAGACCAATTCTCTGATGCTGTCTAAGGACATTACGTACAGCCATGTGTCAAGGCCACTACAACCATGTGAGCAGCTGTGACACCTGGTATTGCTAAAGAAACCTTCAAAGTCTACAGGATCCTAAAAAACTGCTGGAAGCTTCCAGCCAGACTTGGAATGGGACTCCAGAGAATGGCTGTGGGCTGTTCTGGCCACTCATGCAGGGAGAACCACCAGCCATCCCTGGCAAATGCCAACTCATGATTCTTACACTGCTTCATCTCCATTTCCTTCTCAATGATTAAAATGGAAAACTCTTGCTGGTATCTGCTGCAAAAAGTCCTCAGTTCCATCAAATGTCCAAACCGACTCATGATGCCTCCAAAAGCAGGGTGTTTTACTTTGAGGTGAAGCAGTCAGGGGGATTTTCTAGGTTCGGTGAATCTGCTGCACTCCCCCTGCCCCTGCTGTACATCACACCACACACTTCCCATTTGTTTTTAAGATTTTATTTATTTGAGAGAGTGTGAAAGAGAGCACAAAGGGTGAGGGTGGGGGCAGAGGCAGAGGGAGAAGCAGACTCTCCACTGAGCAAAGAGTCCAACATAGGACTTGATCCCAGGACCCGAGATCATGACCTGAGCTGAAGGCAGGCACTCAACTGACTGAGCCACCCAGGCGCCCCCACATTTCCCACTTTTAGGACTAAAAACGTTCCCTGGGTATTTGAAAATTACAAAAGAACATAAGAAAAATGTAGAAGTCATCCATGCCCTCCCACCACACAGGTAACTAATATCAACTTCTAAAAAACATCTTTCCAAGCCTTTTAATGGGCACATAATATTCCTCCTTTTTAAATTTCTTACTAAAGTTCAACACACATGCACTACAATGCACCCCTCCCACTTTGGTAACTCCCAGCTCCCACACTGCCTTGGGCCCTACTTTCTTGCCTAACTGCTCTAGGTGGACCCCATTCCATAAACTCCATCTGCTTAAAAAGCAGCCACCTCTACATTTCAATATTACTTCTTTTAAAAAGATGTTAGTGGGGTGCCTGGGTGGCTTAGTCGTTAAGCGTCTGCTTTCGGCTCAGGTCGTGATCCCGGGGTCCTGGGATCGAGCCCCACGTCAGGCTCCCTGCTCAGCGGGGAGTCTGTTTCTCCCTCTCCCTCTCCCACTCCCCCTGCTTGTGTTCCTGCTCTCTGTCAAATAAATAAATAAAATCTTTATAAAAAAAAGAAAAGATGTTAGTAATTAATAAAACCAAATTCTACATCTAATGAAAACTATCGAAACATTTAACATATGTTCTCTGGGTGCAGAAGAAAAATTTTTCTTTAAATATCTGGTTTAACACCCACAGTGTACAAATGAGGAAATGTTTTGCAGCTAAGAGACCAGCTGGGTGGCTTCGGATTCCACTGCTGACCAGCCCTGGGTCAGGACAGAAAGCAGCCTCGGATGGCTCATGCATGGCTCTTGCCATTCTATCCTCAGCACAGAGATTATTACCATAGTAAGTTCGGAATCAGAGGTAGTCAGCCTGCAAAAAATCCTAACTGAAACTAGCTTCCCAATATTTAAAAAAAAAAAAAAAAAAAAGACAAGATCCCATCATACTTGTCAAGTTCAAGCTTTTTTTTTTTTTAGATTTTATTTATTTATTTGAGAGAGAGAGCATGAGCAAGGGAGGGGCAGAGGGAGAGGGAGAAGCCGACTCCCCACTAAGCAGGGAGCCTGACGTGGGGCTCAATCCCAGAACCCTGAGATCATGACCTAAGCCAAAGTCAGACCTTAACTGACTGAGCCACCCAGGTGCCCCAAGTTCAAACATTTCCATTTATTGAAACCTCTGATTTAAACAGCTTTTAGGAAAAGATGCACAAATAAGAGCAAATCATGTTTCTTGTCCTTTGTTCATTCCTAATGCCAAAATTAGCACTCTCCAGGTTTCTGTAAATATAATTATGCAAATATAAAGTCTAAGAATTAAGAAAATGTATTACAACCTACTCAGGCATTACCCCCTCAGAGCCTGAAGAAGAAACGAGAAATGCAACGTGAAAGGAGACATGGAGACCTATGAAATTCACTTTTGACTTAATGGCAAGACATTTTCTTTCTTTGTAACATAAAATGGCAAAGGAGTAGAAAAATAAGATTTTGTAGTTTTGTGCTTTTGATGAAAACCTGGTAATTTGTTCTTAGCTATTTCAAACAGAACTGGTAACCAGTCAACAGAGCAATAACAGAAACTTCCTTGTGGAAGAGAGAAAGAAATATCTTTTCAATGGAAAACAATGAATAAATTTTTTACACAAACCTGGATCCAATTATTAGGAATTCTAACATTTTGGATTCTGGTTACCAAAAATTTATGCCCAAATGACATTCTGCCAAAATGCAACCGAGCTTCAGATGTCTCGGGAGTCAATTCGAGTTGAGAATTAAATTCTAATTAAATGCTGAAGAATAAGAAAGAAAATAATGACTAAGAGACAGGCATCAAGCACGTGGGCCAAATATTTAGTCCCATGAAGAAAACAATAAGATACTTCTAAGTTTTACAGGTACAGATCCTCTTTCACAAAACCCCATATTAAATTAGAGCTGCAAATACTTGTTTGCAGCTGACCAGAAAATTTTGAACTCTTGAATGTAATACAAGATCTGCCAGGACCAAGAGCATATATTAGAAATTAACTTTGTAGCTCAAAGAGAGATCTCTAACACATGTCTTTACTTAGCTGAATTAAGTATCATGGACTTGCAAATCTTTCATTAGCTTTGTAACATTTATCCAGAGAACATGCACACACCACTAACATGAAATATCTGTTTCAAATATAAGTCCTCATTGGTTAACTTAAAGTACTCACGTCAGCAACTGTGGGCATAAATTTGACACACATATTTGTATCTTAAAATTATTAGATTGTATACACGACCTCAAACATCTTGCTTTAGCAGTGATCATTTCAGAGGCCTCACTGTGACCCACACCCATTACTTACATGGATTCATAATCCTCTCCAAGAGATGAATCAAATGTCAGGAGTTACTGAACAGGAGTCAAGCTCCCTCTTGTTAACATTTTTACATATAAATTATGGCTCATAAGGCTAAAATGCTCACAATTCTATATAATTACCTTCTTAGCATGAAAGCAGCTGCTGAGGGGGAATTCTATATGCTTAATCAGAAAAAAAAGTACCCCACCCTGCCCTTAGGAAACGACTCAGCCAGATAAAGCCACATTTCCTTGAGAGAAAGGGCCAAAAAGATGCTGTATTCCAATTCCGGTTGGAATAACTTCTAGTATTGGCAGATATCAATTACTGAGTGCACATCAGGCCAACTAAGTTGAGCAGTTAAAAGCATTACCTCATTAAAGCCTCGACATGATGCTCAGGAAGAAACTAATCTTTACAGGCCTTGCAAGCTGAGGCTTAGGGAAGTCAAGTGGCCTGCCATAGCTCACAGCTGACAGGTAGGGCACAGGAGTTGGAACCCAGGCCTACGGAGATGGCCAACTGGAGACCCCTGGGCCAATCTGGAACACACATTCACTTGGCCCACTCTGTGCTTGTGAACGTGTTTAAATAGATGCCAATATTAAAAAATGTTCAAACAAACAAACAAAAAGTGCCAATGTCTCTTTCTTCTTGCAAATCACATCTGGCTACCCTCAGGGCCAAGGCACAAGGAGCCGGAATGGAGAAGCCAGACCTGGGCTGTCCAGTTTGCCACAGTCCCTACCGTTCCCTAGCATCCCTGCGCTTGAGTAGCTTCACTCATTGGTCTGCTGCTGAGCCCCTACAGGCATCTGCCTTTGTTCTTAAGGACATGGTTATATCTTGAAGACATCAGGGGAGGTGGAGGTCTCCATACACAACTTCTCCCAACACTATGGAGGACACTTGACCTATTCAAGCTCCCAAATACTTGAGTGGCTTAATTGAGACTGAGCCATGTTAGTTCCATTGATAAACCTGAGCAGGTTGAGAAAATTCCTCAACCCCAGGACCTGCAGTGTCCTTGATTAAGCATGACTATGTAAGCTGTAGATCACTGAAAGGGCTCCATTCTTCGGCAGTGAAGCCAGTTACTTACTATCATATCTGAAGGTGATGTTGTGTAGCCCGCTGTTTCTGCTGGCTGGCCCCACTCCCTGTGGGAAAACAAGAGAACATGATGAGGAGAGAAGCCAATGTGCTTTTCCAGCACACGTCCCCATAGAGTCAAAATGCACACAAGACTGCGAAGACCCAGGGTCATGCCAGATGCTGAGCGATATCTACCACTCTTCCCACCCACCCTGTGTCCCTTCTCCCCCACTGGCTGCCAACTTCCCTCCAGCCCAGGAGATTCCTAACTGCCAGGCCAGGAGCATCATGAGCACTCGATTCCCCCAAGACAATAGGAGCATGCTGTTCTGTGTTTGGGGGTTAAATAATAATTCATTAACAGTAAAATTGGGAGAGAGACCATGAGCTGCCAGCTGGAGCCCTTCCAGTTGGATCCGCTTTGAGCACTGATTGGTTATAAAATTTGCCTACCAGACACTCTCGTCCAAAAGCTCTATTAAGCCACAACAGATAGGCAATTCCTCAAGTCTAAGGAAACAGGTTTCTCATTCCAAGACCGGGAATGATTGTGGGAATAAGCCATTACTTTTAATGAGAAAATTCTTCACTGCATCCATACCTATGCTTGGAATATATAGGGTGGGTCATAAAAGAAAAAGAAAAAAGACTTTAAAAGGCCTAACTCTAACTTTTGGTGATGTGGCCATTAGCCATCTGCACTCTTAATAGCAGGGGTAACAACTCCGCCAGACTCCCCACTTTAATTACAGCATCCACAGAGGGAGCACCGGAATCCTCCCATTGCCCCGCCTTTTCCTAACCCACCACTTATCCATCATGGGAAAGAGCAGCTACAGATCTGCCGACTCTGGTTTTAACTGTTTCTGTAACAATCGGCAAATGTGCCATTCAGCATTAATTGCAGAATTCTCCAAAACAGTTAATTCTGAAATGCTAAATGATGGGAAAATATTCTAACCACACAACTAAAGTTTCCACTCAACCAAGGGAATGCTGGGGGAAGACCATCTGCTGGCAGCCCAGTATTTAATGGGCAATTGTCACACTGAGACACAATGTGCAGAACCCTTCTGATGGAGCCCAGGGTCTCAGGCCACAACCCCGTCACATCCATATGCTGGAGGCATGTTCACACTGCTTATCTGAAGCCAGCTATGCCCAGTGAAACTCTATCCCTGAGCTCGGATAAACATGGACCTCAGGAAAGCACAGCTGTGCAGAAAGGGATGCACACAAGCATGCACGCGCGCACACACACCACAATTCTAATTCAAGTGAGAAATAAGCACAGGAAATCTAAATCGACGTGGTACATTAGCCCATGATCTACTGGGGCTCCCCTTCTTCCTGATGTACCTTCCTTCTCCAGCTTTCCTGCTTCCATCCTCCCTTTTCCACATACACAGGATTCTGGATTTCCTCCCCTGAGCTGAAACACTTTGGAAAGGGTGGTTTTCTTATGGAAATCCTAAAGGCCTCCATGATTCCTTAGGGAAAATCCTCTAGCATACCACTAGAGGTCCAACTTCCAGATGGCCAAGAGCGGGGTGCCGTGACCAAGCAGGAGACAATGCCATCCCTCCAAAACCCCTAGGAAATGCCCAAAACACCCAAACCACACCCTTCTCCTCCCTTGCAAAGCCCCAGGATAGAAAATCACTCACCATGTATTATGAGTCAGACATTATGCTAGGTAGAGTGGTGAACAAAACAGCCACTGTCCCTGTCCTCAAGAGCAAAGTAACTCATTCCTTCAAAGGAGACTAATGGGGTATGTGGATCACATGTAATGTACATAGGCAAATTTCAAATCACACCCTGACCCTCCAAGAACACTTAGTGTGACATAAAGGTGTATGTAGCTCAGCTGAAGAGCCAGCCATAAGTAAGCATCCAGCCTACAGGTACCACAGGCAGCACCTCACAAGGGATGATTCCAGGGTGAGGACAGCACACCCCCGGAAACTTGAAAGAAGGAAGGATAACTGGACTAGAAGGGAGAGAAAAAGGGAGCATCATGGGAGGGAAACAAAAATGCAAGGGGGCCAAGGTAAGTACCTTAATCCTTCCATTCTCGGGCTGGTGACCATGGGCATGGTCACTTCACTCCACCTGGTCCAAGCCTCCTCAACTATCTTCCTAAAAAGATAATTTGCACGACTTTCCCCTGGGAAGGGGTTTGAGGAGGACCACGTGAAGCCCTGTAGAGAAAGCGCTTTTCAAAAAGGAAATGCATTTAATAGCATGCTCTCCAGCATGTAGGACTCTAATGACCAGTCACCTTCCTTGCAGGACTGTCAACTTTTCACTTTGTTCTTGTTCTCCCCATATTTCTAATGCAGCATGTTTTTCTTTTAAAGATTTTTATTTTTAAGTAATCTCTACACCTAATGTGGGGCTTGAACGTACAACCCCAAGATCAAGAGTCACAGGCTCTACAGACTGAGCCAGCCAGGGACCCCTATAGCAGCACGTTTTTAACAGGTATTTATTGGGTGCTTGCAATGAGCAATGTATTGTGGAAAGAAGCCCAACATCGTGAGATGTGCTCTATCCTGCAGACAAGAACTTAAATCCCTCCAAATAAGGTCTGTGCTGCATGCAGAGCTGTTCAGAAGGGGGCCCAGTGAGCTGGCCTCAAAGGACAGTGAGGCTTGCATATAGCATTGATTCACTACCCACAGAGCATTCCACCTGTACCCAGGCCCTGCAGGGCTGGGCACTTGGCCTTGAACCAGACCTGGGTCCTAATCTAAAGGGACTTTGGCCACCAAAGTGATCTCCTAATGTGTAAATCTGCCCTCACTCTTCTGTTGCGAGCCCATCACCAGCTCCCTGTCCCTTGTAGAATATTCCGGATGTGGTTCCTGCCTCTCTTCTCAGCCACTTCCCTCCCTACCTGCCAGACTCCTCCAGGCACTGCATTATGGCTCAGCGCATGTTCTGGAGCACTTCCATATCCCAGAATGCCCTTCCCATCGGCCAGGTCCTGTTCCCTTCATAGGCTTTCTGCCTTAGTGTAGCTCCATCACACTGTGTCCCTGACACATAGATCCACCTGCATACTTACTTGATGGGGGTATGATAATACATCCCCACAACTTGACCGGCATGGCACTTCTGCCAATGTACATGCAAAATGGTACTTCTAATTCCACAGAAAATCAGAGACTAAAAGACCCTGTGACCAAGCCTGGTACTTGAGCTCAGAGGGAACAGAGCACAGAGCTCAGTTCCATGACAAGGACTTGCTCCCGTGTGCACTGGAAGACCTTTCACTCTTGGAAGTCATCCAGGGCCCGGTTTCTCAGCACGTGCATCAGACAGATGCTCCACCAGACTGTCCTCAGTTCACACCCAAATAATGCACCTGCTGCTCCAGAGCCCTCGGAAACCCTATCAGAAATGGTGTGCCCAGGCTAGCCCACAAAGCACTACTGTTTTCTTTATACTTTGTGGTAGGCAGACTCATACCGCCCCCCAAAAAAAAACATGTCCACATCACAAGCCCCAGAACCTGTGTTACTTTACACAGACAGCAAAAAGTACTACATAGATGTGATTAAGTTTAAGGAACTTGAGATGGGGAAATTATTCTGGATTATCCTGATGAGCCAAATGTAATCACAAGCGTCCTTCTAAGTGGGATTCAGGAAGGTCAGAGAAGGAGAAATGACCACAGAAGTAGAAGGCAGAGAGACCAACACCGATTTAAAGATGCTACACTACTGGATTTGAAGATGGAGATAGAAGGGGCTAATAAGCCAAGGAATGTAGGCAGTCTCTAGATGCTGGAAAAGGCGGAAAATCAGTTCTCCCCTAGAGCCTCCAGAAGGACCCAGCCCTGCCAACATCTTGAGTTTAGCCCCACAGACTCATTTCGAAATTCTGACTTCAACAACTATAAGATAATGAATTTGTGCTGTTTTAAGTCACTAAATTGTGATAATTTGTTATAGCAGCAACTGAAAGCTAATACATACATATACTTTTAGCCGCATTGTTGAAATGGATCTCAATGTCACACTCGCCCATGTGCTGTCATTTTTCCCTCCCCACACCCAGGGCAGACTGACTGATCCCTTGTCACCGCACTCTATCCCACCCTGGCTGCAGGCAGACATGGGACACTGACCCAACAGAGCTAGCTGCTTCAGATTCTGCCATCCTAGATATAGGCTTCTGTGGGCTAGCCTTGGACATATCTGGAGTAGAAGAGTGGTTAACAGAATGGGCTGTAGAGCTGTACAGATGTGTGTTCAAATCTCCCCCTCTCAAGCTGTGTGACCTGAGACAAGCTTCTAAACTTTCCTGAGCCTCCTTTCCCTGAGCTCTATAAAGTGTTTGAATAAAACTTCCTGGAAAAGCTCGGCGTGGGACTGTGTGAGATGACACGTACCAAGCGCTCTGCACAGCCTGTGACACGTTGAAAGGGTGATGGCACCATTCCTGGGAAGATTCCTGCCCTAATAAGCAAGGAGAGACCTGTGCAGCATGGGGGTATGTGAAGTAGAAAAGGACATGCTCACAGGAAGGGGCATCTCCAGATATGATCGGTCTCAGCATCCAGACCTGGGGGGTCTGGCAGATGGATGGACAGTTCAGGGCAAGGTGACAAGGGCACTAACCACCAGACCACGGAATGGTCTTGGTGGGAACTGGGCAACCCAGTGATCCCCATCTCTGGTGAGTGCTCAGGTTGGATCTGATGGGGAGAGACTGAAGGCAAAGTGACCAGAGCAGCACCCCTATTGCCCTCATCCTCCCCCCACCTTGTGCCACAGTCCTGGGCCTGGCCCATAGTCAGCCTTTGGTAAATATTAGTTTTCTGCCTGAGTAAATGAACTCATGATGAAACCAGGTAATGCACACCAAGAATCCAAGAGGACCTAGCTTCATGTGACAGGGTGATTTATGGGCTTGGAATCAGGACTCACACTAAGAGAACATGTGTAAGCGACTTACAAAGCTGTTCAATGGCTTTGGAAGCTGTTTTTCAGTAAACAATTCTAAACTTTTAGCTACTATACCCATTTTGATATTTAATGAGCTTACAATTAAGAATATTTGTTTGTTGCCTATTACTTAAAATCTATAAATACCAATGCCGTGGCCTCAGGGTGTCACATTCTTAGTTCATTAACCACCCCCATTTGCTGCACTTAGGGCAGCTTTTAATTTGTTCCAATGCTAGCTGCAAAGCAAGCCCCAGGTGCCTGGGGCTCTGCTATGAACACTCTATGGTGAGCAGGGACGGAAGAAGCAAATGGGAACATAATGGAGAAAACATCTTTTACTCAGGAAAGGGGGAGGGAACGATAACCTATAAGTGCTCTAAAGGAATAAAATTCAAAACCCATACCATGCTCCACCCATATGGCAAAAAGGCAAAGGCCTGGACACAAAGACATCCACAGGCAGGGATCCCACACCGAGCAGCCACGAGGGGCCATCTGGGGGCCCACTTCCTGAGGGGCCCTTGTGGGTTCTGAGCCCATTGAAGACACCAACTTCCCAGAGCAACATTTCCAATCCAGCTACAAAACAGCTTAGCTGCCATTTTGGAAAAATGCATTTTGAAAAGGACTGTGCTAATTGTAGTAACCCCCTTTCCAGTGGAAGGCAGGCCAAACAGTAAGATCTAAACAAGACTGCTTTCAAATTAGTTAAGGAAGGACCTCTCAGAAAGCTGGTAATGTTTTAGTGAACGGAGTTCGAGTTCGGGTGAAAATTTAAACAAGAGTATCCATCAGAAAGAACTGAGATAATGGGTTTGTAAAGGCACATTGAGCGACTACTTAAAAAACTAAGGCCAACGTACACTTTCTATTTTCCCTAACATTTCCTCCACCTTGGGTTTCCAGTGTGTCAATGAGATGTGAAAGATAGCAGACAGCTCTGTGAGGCTTAAAATGCACAACAGGCCTGACATTTTTGTCTCTGACCAGTGGACATGGTGAAGGCAAGAGGGAGAACATGGGTTCAATTTATTCTGCACAGGTTCAGTTCAGATGGTCTCATAAATGAAGTCAGATCCCACTTCAGTTCAAACCTTTAACTAAAAAAAAAAAAAAAAGTGTGGGGGTGGAGAGGGGAGGAAGAAGTCAGCAAAAAGCAGAGAAGCCCCAGGTGATGTAAGCGGAGGAGAATGCCGGCAAACCCAAAACACAAGGCAAATAAATCACAAAGCCAGCAGCTTGGGTCTGGATCTATTCAAGATATTCTTCTCAACATTCCCGGGAGCTGTTCTCTCTCTCTTTCCAACTCGATGCAACCAACTTCAGGAACGAAGAGTGCCCGCTGTCTGATTTGGGGAGGTGAGGCCTCGGGTGCCTAGTGGGGAACACACAAGCTCTGGGGGAGCACCGGTGTGTTCCCGCCAGCAATTACTGCGTCGGCCGAAAAGACCCAGAGATCTTAAGCTAATTAGAGAGATTTGCTCGAGGAGGTAGGAAATCACTACTCCAAAGCATCGCCTGTGTACCAGACCAAATCCGTAATCATGATTCATCTCTGACATGTTGCTAATCAGCACACACATGTTCCTAATTTCACGGTCCCCAAAGGAAAGCTGAAGGGACAATTGTTTCTGAGTTCTAACATGGAGCCAACCGATGCCAAGTGACCATGTGTTCTGCTTATCAAACCGAGAGCTCTAGTTTCCATCTAAGTGGCTTTTTACCCCTCCTCCCCTCCCCCACCCTCATGCCCAAGGAAATCCATTCACTAAAGATGTGTTAGGGCATTTATAGCAGTTGTTTCTCAGATAGCAACTTTTCTTTTTTTTTTTAAATTGAGATAGAATTGACATATAACATTGTATAAGTTTAAGGTATACAATGTATAGATCTGATATATTTATATATTGTAATAGCAACTTTTCTGACAGGCCTAAATGGAATGGAATGTATTTTTAAATGTCTTTCCCTGCTCCAGACTTTTTCTTATTGCTTTGCCACTGGAATATACACATGCAGTGAAAGCCCAGAGATATCAACACACACACACACACACACACACACACACACACACGCACACACACACACATACACACCCCGCTGACTCTTCTCCTGTGTTTAAAAAACAAAACAAAACTCTGCAGCCTTCTTAGTTTTCACAAAGCAAAAAGCCCAAGTACTTTTTCCAATTAAGTCTGTTAAGGATCTGGGCTGTGTGTTCTCCCATGGCTGACACTCACAAATAGACAGGATTGTTCCATTTTTCCAATTCTCAAAATGTTAAAAAGCAAGCTATAAAACATGCCTCTGGCTAGAGAGCCAGACCTTTTCCCTCAGCTGCGCACACCACTCCCATCCACTCAAATGAGAACCGCATGGTAAAGAACTGGCATCTTTAAGGTAACCGTCAACCCATCTGCAGTTTCAAGAGCACACACACAACTTCGCAGACACAGATTAGCTGGTTTTCTGTAAACACTGGGTACGAAGAGGAAGCAAGCAACCAACCACCCAAACACCCACCCAGCAAACCAGCTACCAGCTTGCACCCACTTAGCTGTTAAAGGTAGTTATAAAAACTTCACTCCAGAAGCTCAAGAAAGTATCTTCCTGCAAGGGCAAAACAGTGATTAGACAATAGGGGAAAACTTAACGCTGTACACATGATTGTTATGCCTAAGCTCAGAGGAAATGTTCGGATCAAAACAAAACTACTAATAAAAAGGCTTAGGACCACACAGAGAGCGTGCACTGAATTATGCCACTTCAAATACTGTTTCTGAGGCCTGGGGACGGAGTCTCCAAATACTGTATCACATCTGGAATTCTGCTTTTACAGCAGAAATGCCTGCAGAAATGGATTATGACGTTGCCATGGGGACCCAGCCTCCTCCGGCCAGGCAGGTCCCCGGCGTGCCCCACACATGTGCTTCCTTCAAGGTGGATTTCGCATATTTGGAAATTATGGAAGGCCGCCCTTTTAGGTTTTAGTGTTAATCAAAATATCACAGGCCACACTCGGAAAGCAAGGCGACCCCTTCTGTCAGCCTATTATTTCTGTCCACATGGTGGTCTCGGAGAGCAAAACCTCCTTAAAATAACAGTGGGAAGAAGCAAGTCAATATTAGACCCCTTTGCAAAAATTATCTGTGGCTTTTCCCCCTTCCTCTAGGAAGGAGACAGGCTTCAAAAGCATCCCTTTTAAACTCTCTCATTCTCTGGCTGCAAAAATCCAAGTGAAGTCAACCTGTGCACACAGCTGCCTTCCATTGCTGGCCTATGGGAGGGACCCCAGGCTCCAGCTCAGTTGCTTGCCATCGCAGAAAGTGAGCCACTAACACCATCCTGGCAGGGCTACTGGCCAAGGCAGGGGGTCTTCACTCTGAATTGTTGTCCAGGGGAAAAGGTTTCTAGAACCCATAGGAGAACCCTGTGAGAAACATTCCTTACCCAATTTCCCCCAGAAACGTTCTTACATAAGTTGGGGGCATTCCCAGAACTCTCAGAGGAAACCCAGGGCTTCACAGGTCCCAGGTCCAAAGCCATATGTAGACACGAAGAATCTAGAGACGCCACTTAGAAATAAGGAGGTACATCTGGGTTTCCCCACTTCCCTGGGATGCAGCTCCACCAACCGACCCCTCTAGGTGTGGATTCATACACATACACAAATGCAACCCCGCTTGGGTGCTGGCAGGTGTCCCCAACCACTCCTCATCCTGACACTATCCTACCCCCCAAGACCCCAGGTGGTTCAAAACAATGGTCAAGACGCTCCTCTCTCTTTCCCCAGGAGCATTCTCCCAACAGTTCTAACTAGAATGTCTCAAGCCAAAGCAACAGTGCCTCTTCCAATATGTATCTGCCCCTCTGCAAGGTCTGGCCATTCCCTGATTTCCTGGGGGTAAGGGAGGGAATTGGCCAGCCCAGAGGTGAAGCACCAGTCACCAAGCCCCGTGAGCAGATCAAGGGGGCTCATGGGAAAACTGGTTCTCAGCCTGCCCTGTTCAGTGTGACCTCCAGCCTGAACCATTTCCATCTAGTCTCTTCGATACCACATCCCAAAATGTCCCCCTGAGATGCAGCTGGGATTTGTGAATGTGTGTGTCTGTCTCTGTGCGCACCCAGCCACACAGAAGGAAAAAAAAAACACCAGGAAGTCGGCAGCTCAGCTCCAGGTGTTAACACTTAGCGCATCCTGCCCAGCCCCCTCCAGCTTGAGGCCGGCCGCCTGGGAGCCGGACACAGCAATTAGGCCCTTCCCGGGCCAGGCGCCTTTGTCCCCTCGCTAACATCATTAGTGTCTGACTTCCTGTGCACAACGGGGCCTCCCGGGGGGCAATCGCAGGCTGACCGGGGCAGGGCATTAG
The DNA here is from genome assembly GCF_003265705.2 of Callorhinus ursinus. Classification (NCBI taxonomy): domain Eukaryota; kingdom Metazoa; phylum Chordata; class Mammalia; order Carnivora; family Otariidae; genus Callorhinus; species Callorhinus ursinus. The sequence continues at coordinate 13,237,260 of NW_027397077.1, forward strand.
ACTTCCTTTGTCAAAGACCCTCAAATGTTAACAAGCATGTGAACAAGACTCTCCTGCCCACCCCCCCGCCCTGCCATCCCCCCCCAATCCCCTCCCCACCTCAGCCACTCCTCCAGCCCACCAAACACTCAAATCTCAACAGCCTTGGTTCTGCACGACTGGTGGGAATCCGAGTTACTTGAGAGCAGTATCAAGACTCTGTGTCGATTGAGCAGAGCTTCTTTTCTGCAGAAAAGGTCGACAAATGTGATTTTCTAGAGCCGGTCCCCTACAAACATGCCATTTCCATTTATCGAGTGCCTGCTGCTTACCAGGTCCGTGTCACTGGTCTGGTATTAACTAGGTGAACATGAACAAAGATGAAGGTGCTCAGACATGAGTCGCAGGCTATGCAACACCCAGTTCAGCACCCTTGTCAGCACAGGGGTTCCCTTCACACGTGCTCACAGGCTGAGGCACAAGATTGTCTCAAGATGCAAGGATATGCTTGAAGGTTTGAGTGATATTCCCAGGCTTTCAAACACTGATCACATCTGAAACCAGGGGAAAGTATGAGTTGCTACACAGGTACAACACCACTGTCACCAACCCTCTCTCAGTAACACTCTCACCACCAGGACCAACATCACTAAAATCCTCTCATTTACTCCTCCATCCATCTCAACAGAGGGTCTCAGCTTCACATGTGGGGACACAGAGGTCTCTGAGAATCTGGTGAGGGCTGTGGCCCCTGTGTGTACACACAAGCATGCACGCAGTATTTCAGGAAGCTTCAAGACCCATGCAATCCACTGGGGGCCCCCACCAGCCTGCCTTATCCATAACTCAACAGCTTAACACCAGGTGCACAGAAGGACACCCTGAGTGGTTCAGTGATCCAAGGGAAACTTTGGTGATTTAAAAGCAAAATTTAAATGGCCGAGGGAGGCAGTTGGGAGTAATCACCTCAATTTTAAATAGAACTCTGGATTGATGCCTCAACTCTAATCCTTCACAGGCAGTATTTGTTACAACTCCGTAATGGAACACTTTGTTCAGGATGTTGGGACTCATGAACTTTACAAAGTAGCAACGTAAAAGACAACTATTTCTGCTGTTATCTGCACGGGCCCATTAAGTGGGCACACAGAATGCCTTTTAGACCACAAAGGACAACAGTCATGTCTGCAGTCAAGTCAGTTTCACCGAATCAAGTTAAAAAATAAACAATGTGGCTATTTCTTATTTCTTTTTTTACCGATATCAAGAATATCGAGAGAACAGCTGATTTCCCCTGCTCCTGCTCAGTTGCCTTGACAGTCTATGGTGTTTGTGGTCAACACACAAAATTGGGTTAGGTTTTGGATATGTTTTTAAATATTTGCCCAAGAGCTGCAGTGGAAGATAATCTAAAACTCCATTTTTTTTTAATGAAAATAATCTATGGCTTTGACTTCTACTCTAGACATACCAAACTCCTTCAAAGCTTCAAAAAGATGTTGGTAGACAGAGACAGGACATGAGCACTTCTGTAATGCCAAGTCCCCCACAAGTTTATTTTAATGAACTTTACAAGTTTCAAAAGAGTAAAGTATTTCACTACTGGTTCTGATTTTTACCTTTTGCCAAGCTAATTTCAAAATAGCAGGCAATCGGAAGAATATACTCAGACACTAATGGTCTTTGCAACTTTTATGTCTCCCCGCTTCTTGGATGGAAGCCAGCAGTCTGCCCTTAAACTATAAGCAATAAATCTAGAAGACTCTCCTAATTTCCCAATGAAGGAAATGATTGTGTTTGCCAAGAAATATTCAGCTTTGTTTTAAATTCCTTGAACAGCTAAAATGTCATCCTGAGAAGGAGGGCAAAGAATGATGTAAAAATGAAGAATCACTGTCTTGGTTGATTTCAGACTTAGATAAACTTTCCCGTGGGTGAAAGGAGGCGGTACAGACGTCCCAGGAATGAAGGCCTCCCTATAATACCTCTCTGAGGACTCCTGGCACAGATTGGTATAGAGGGGGAAATGAGAAAGCAGATTTGTATGAGGCAGACAAGGCAATGGCCCAGCAGTTAGGTGCACACTTCCTCCCTGCTGAAGTGGTCCTGGGGGTGGGTTCCAGCTCCTCTCCAACAGGGCTGACACAAGCAAAATGGCACACAGCACTTTCTTGGTCAGGCAGTAGGAAGAAATCAATACACCTTGTCCCCTTCACTAGGCTTCCCATGGAGAGACGTTTACAAAATCAAAGCAATATGGGGGAAATAAATTAGAAGCCTGTAACATTTTGTCATAAGGTTATGGTGAAACAGAGATTTACCAGAAGAAAAAAAAAAGTCAAAGCAGTGACTAAGTATTTCAAAAATACGAAAGGGAGGTCAAAGTTTCTGGCTAAAATGACTTCAATCTAAGAAGGAGCTGGGTCGATACAAGGCCAAGCTTCAGGCGAGTAGCCCTGTTTTATGGGGCACAGAGCCAGTGAATTCACAGGAGTGCTGAGGAGGAAAAGCCCCAGACAGGCATGGCTGCCCGAGGCGTGGTGGGCAGGAGGCTGGGGCGGGCACCGGGGTGCATCTGCCACTCTCCTGTCTGCCCAGGAGGGATGTGATATTCCCTAGTTCTCAGAGAACCCGAAGAGTGGGTTTTCAAGTTTCTAGGAAAAAGTGTAGGCTTTTCTTTAGACCAGGGCTTTATTATTTTTGTAAATATAACATGGCAAAGGAAATTTGAGTATAGACAATATGAAAATCCTCCCCAGTCAACATCAACACTACTATATCGTATAATTCAAAATTGCTAAGGGACTAGCTCTTAAATGTTCTCACTGCAAAAAAGAAACGATAATTATGTGACTTGATAGAGGTGTTGGCTAAAGCTTCAGTGGTAATCATACTGATACATTTAATGTAATCAACATATTGTATACCCTAAACTTATGCACTGTTATACGTTAATTACATCTCCACTGAAAACAAAAAAACCCTCCCCAACATCCTTCCTTCTCCATCACTTTGACGACTCTTCTGGACTCTCTCTATTGCATGCATCACATGGACTATGGCTTGACATAAGTTAGATCCTAATATAGAGAACACTTATTCTGATAAATCTTCACCAGCTAATAATGAATGCAGTGCCTTTTGGGAGAAGTATGTGGGGCCGATGGAAGAAATAAAACAAAAGATCCTAATGAGGTAAGAATTAGAACCACTGGGCCAAATTATTTCTAAAGGTCCTGCCAGCTTTAATTATCCATCATTCTCTACCAAGAGAAAGCACCTATTAAAAAGTAGTAAGACAGGCCCTTTCACCTGTTCTACAACTGGTTGCATACATGAAAAAGGCAACAGGGCAGACACCTCGAGAAGGCTTCCCAGTGCAGTGCATACCTGTTACTATTTCAGTAGGCTGCCTGCTGACTTGGGTATCCTGGATGTGGTAACGCTGTTCTGTTGGGTAACCAAATTACCATAACTTATCCTGAAGGTCCTTAAAAATTACATGAATTTAGGGGATTTTATGATTACTTGGCTAGTCTCATGTAAATAACAGAACTGTGTAAAATGAAAAAAGGAAACTCTGGCAAACCCAAGAAGAGGGCTGACAACATCCTCTGGACTACACAGTAATCACATTACAGCTGCATAAAAGCCTAAGAGCTCAACTCTTCGGAGGAAGGCAGCTGGAAGAACACCAGCATGGGGAGATTCTACAGAGCAAGCTGAGGAGATGAAACCATTCATTTGCTAAAATTGTAAATTCTATTTTGCAATTAAAATCATAACACGTGTAGCCTGGGCATCGAAGAAGGATGATCTCTGCCTCAAACACTTCACCCGATCTAAAAGCAGTATTTAACCGAACCCCAAGGTTCTTGCTTCCTCATTTACTCATGAATAACCTCAGATAATGCCCTAGAATTTATCAACAGATGTTTTAAAGGCTAGAAACGTACTTTACACTGGGAAGGCCATTATGAGTGATTGAGAATGAATGTGCTAAGTTAGTTATGCGACTGAGCAAGTGTAAGAGGATTTCAGAGAAGGGAGTGTTGAACAGAAGAAGGCTCCCTGGAGAAGTGTCTTCAGAGTAGACAAGTCCCTAACTGGACCCTAGAGCACTGGGGGCGGCTTTGAGGTGGTGAATAGGGAGACTATTTCAAGCAAACACATGCACAAATGCACTTGTAACCAACTGTACCACCCCCATGGCAAGCATTCAGTAAATGGCCACTACACCTCGAGGTAGATGTGGAAACTTCCTCCTTAGTCAGAACCACCATTTTAGCAGTCCTGGAGTAGGTGACCAATACCCGCAGGCTTCTATCTGAAATACCCCAACTGGCCCGAAAAAATGGGCACAGGAGGGGCTGGGGCTCAGTAATGCATATGGTGCATCTTGCAGTCGGGCAAGACCAGAACAATGCGGTCCTTAGAGAGGTGAGCACAAACCTGATTTGGCAGGCAGGATTTCAGGGGAAGGGCCTCTGATCGGAGCCAAGGTGGGAATGGGCTGGGCTCCAGGTAAAGAAGAAAGAGGCAATAAAACAGCAGCTTCAAAGGATAAACCAAAGGACCAGAGAGTTGAATCAAAGGGATGAGGCAGACCCGAGGGCCTGCAGACCAGAGGCACCAGTGACAAAACAGAGAAGACCAAAGTGGGGTCTCATTACACCTGTCCTCTTATTTTCAGGATGGGCCTGACTCCCTGCCCCGACTATAGATGGAAGACATTCTGGAAGGAGCAAGGAGAGGCCTGGTCACCATCCACTTGCAATTTTCACCCCATCTTTCACCTCCATGACAAAAAATGTCACTAACTTTTGATGAGTGGAGGCCCAAGCTGGGAGTCTCCATCAGCACCCTCCTCATCTTCCCCAGCACCCCCCCCCAACATCTCGACTCTGTCTGCACCTGGGGTAAACCAGTGCCATGCTCCCAGGTAGCGTCCACTACATCCAGAGAAGAAGACTGAAACAAAGACCCTTTGTCTGCTTTTACCAACTCTTCAATGAATTTTCTAAAGACAAGAATCACTAAATATAATCTTGAAAAATCTAACATTGGCACAAAAGGACAAATAGTGTAGGATTCCTCTGATATGAGGTTCCTAGAGTGGTCAAATTCACAGAGACAGAAAATAGAATCAGGAGGCTGCGGGGTTGGTTGGGGGCAGGGAGAATGCGGAGTTACTCTTTTTTTTTTTTTTTAAGATTTTATTTATTTGACAGAGAGAGACACAGCGAGAGAGGAAACACAAGCAGGGGGAGTGGGAGAGGGAGAAGCAGGCCTCCTGCCGAGCAGGGAGCCCGATGCGGGGCTCGATCCCAGGACCTGGGACCACGACCCGAGCCGAAGGTAGATGCCTCACGACTGAGCCACCCAGGCGCCCCGCGGAGTTACTCTTTAATGGGCACAGAGTTGCAGGTTAAGAAGATCAAAGTTCTGGAGATGGAAGGTGGTGATGGTTGCCCAACAATGTGAATGTACTTAGAGCCACTGAATTAACACTCAAAAATGGTTAAAATGGTAAATTTTATCTTGTGTCTCTTTTTATCACATATTTGAGCAGGATTTTGAGGAGGAAAGTAACAATAATAAAATAGTGCTATAGCACATTTGCAGGAAGAACTAGGAAGGTGGCCAGTTGGAGCTGAGCTGAGTAGGCCCACAAGGTGGCCACTGCAGGTGTCCAGATGTGAGGTGGTACAGGTCATGTCTACGGGGCATTTTTAAGAACAAAAGGCGGGACTTTGGGACAAATGTGATACAGAGATGATGGAATATTCCAAGGTACCTTGAGGGCTCCTATTTTGGGAATTTGGGAGGCTGGTGATTTTTGGAGCAATAAAGAGAACACTGCAAAGGAAGAGTCCTTTTTTAAGGGGGATGTGGAAAAAAACTTAGTGAAGGTAAGGTGACTAGAGAGTCTCTTCTAATACCATATTTTTTTTTTTTTTTGAAATGTAGGATTAGAAGACAGAAAGTCATATGTGAAGTCATGTCACAGAACCTTAGGGATAGATGGGCTAATAGGAATGGAGAAAAGCAAAAGGTCAGGAACTAGGCTTTGTGGGACTACCCACAGTTAGGGCACGTGAGGAGGAAAAAAAGATAGAAGAAATGAGGTTGGCCAAGTAGAGGAGCCTGGAAAAGCCTTCAGGCAGTGAAGAATGATACAAAAATTAAAATAAAGAATATCAAATAAATTACATGTAAAAAATGTCAAAATGGATATTTTCAACACAAGAACCACCTTGCTGATGATACAAATCCCTGAGAAAATCATCATACCGGTGGATCATTTAGAATCACTCCTCCATATCAATTCCCAAGTCTTTTGCTGTTATTCAAACTCATCCCCTGGTTTCCGATAAAAGTAGAAAGCATATTAAAAGAACCATCTAAATAAAATCTTTTCCTATGTTTGAAAACTTAAGAAAACAAGTGATGATAGCACTGGAAAAAGGTACTGTAAGACTGCTGGTCCCCGCCAGGGTTTTGTGTGCAGGTAAAAGTTACTATGTAGGCAACTACCCTCAGAGTCAAGATCCTCCCAGGACAAGCCTCCAATCTCTCACGTTAGGGAGAACATAGGACCCCAAGTCACCGTACCTCCCAAGATCTGCTCAGTGCTTTATAGTTTGAGCCACAGTTAAATTTGTAAAACCTTTTTGCAATTTTTGAAACAATGCTATCTGAAAAATATAGAGGCAACCAACACTGAATTAACCACTAGTTCTAAATCAGGTCATTTTTTTAAAAAGACTTACTTACTTACTTCTTACTTACTTCTTACTTACTTACTTACTTATTTATTTGACAGAGAGAGACACAGTGAATGAGGGAACACAAGCAGGGGGAGAGGGAGAGGGAGAAGCAGGTTTCCCACTGAGCAGGGAGCCCGATGCCGATGCCGGGCTCGATCCCAGGACCCTGAGATCATGACCTGAGCCGAAGGCAGACGCTTAATGACCGAGCCACCCAGGTGTCCCAGGTAATTTTTTTTTTTTAACCAAATACTCCAACCAATTGGTTTAATAGCTAGCATTCCAAATCATCAACAATTTCCCAGAACTCTAAAAGTCGAAAAGATAAGCTAGAACATTATTAGTACGACTCAAAGCTATCAAATTAAATTTCGGTTCAGGCAAAACTTATTTGTCCAAGAGCTCATGAAAATGGTGAATTTTTGCACAAAGTCACAAATACAAATATTAATTTTCAGACTATTCTGTTTTGGACATTATCCAACACTTGTGGCCATTTGACAGATGTACATCCAATAGCACTGATAGGCTTTGTAGATCAATTTTGGCTTCCGGGGCTAACAACCTTCTTCCCTGAAAGTAAATGAATAAAGCCAAAGATTGGTCGAAACTTGCTTCATCTCTGAGAAGAGGATTACACTTGTACAGTGTATTTCCAGACACTCAGAACAGGTCTAGACAAAATATTCTAAGACGCAGTAACTACCACGCTGGTTAAATGCTTATCACTAATGAACATTTATTGGGTAGTAACAGAGCCATAACCCTCATAACTTAACCACACTACACTTCTATATTTTTGAAGGTACAACTTCATTTCATAAACATAATTTTTAAAGGCATACAAAAGAACTCCTGCAATCACCAGTTTGAAAAGAGCCATGTCATCTTATAAGTTCCCCAACATAGCAAATGTCTCATCTTGTGTTAAGAAGTTTCACACTCATTTAAACTCTTTTGAAATTCTCCCCATACTAGAAGATCCCCATGCCAACATCTAATAGACTAATATTAATGTAAGATTAGCTTCACTTTCTCAGCAACAATGAGTTTCTTAGAAGATTTCCTTTTTTTAGAAGAAAACAAACACTATCTGATAAAGGGAAGATGGATTCCATTTCAGACCTTTGAGCTCTCAGATCTGGAACATTATAATCTGATTGTATCTATATGGTATTCACTATGAGGGCAATGCATGGGTAGAACAGACCAGACGGACCAGGACTATGAACATCCCTGCCCCCTAGCCCCAGCAGAGCCACAGAAAAAAGAAAAAGTAATTTCAAAAGGGACACATGGATCCCATACCCCTCCCTTCCCCACCCCCACCAAAAATAACCAACCATAAACTTTTAGCACCTCTCAAAGACTTCAAGAGAAGCATAAAGGAGAATGTGTTGCCCTAGCTAAGGACCCTTAAATCAGAGCAATTTCTTTCTTTATAGTTTTATTAAAATATGCAAGCACAGTACTTATAAACAAAGGAGGCATTTCAGTTTTTGCTTAGAAAAATGGGAGCCAATACATTCCTTCTGGGAATTCAGGGTAAAAGCTTTACAAAAAGTGTCCAGATGTGCTTAAGACGTCAGTCTGTTCTTTCTTTTAGGGAAGAGTGAAGGGAAAAACAAAGGGTGGGAGAGACATTTTATTAAAAATTGGAAAGGTTATTAGTTTTTCTTGGCTGGCTCACTAACCCGCCCTCCGCTGACAAAACCACACAGGCGCACCTGAGGCTGAGGAGCACCTCTGTGGCCTCCGACAAAGTAGCAGGGAGGCAGGGAGGCAGGGACGGCTGATGGCAGTGAGAGCCTCGGGACCTTCTCTCACCTCCAGAACGTCCTGCGAGGCAAATGGCAAATGGTTCTACAGGGTGGCGATGAAATAGGGGAGAGACTCTGAAAGCCAAAGATCCTCAAGTGAGAATCAAGCACTTTTGCATTAAAAAATAAAACACCATTGGGACAAATCTTCACCCCCACCCCCCAAAAAAGAAAAAAAATATTCTTCCTTAACTGAAATGTTTTGTCAACATCACACGCCAGTTTTAACCTGGAAGCTTTGTGGAGATTTGAAGCTTCCTCTGCCCAGTGATTCATTCCCAGAGTCCTTTTCAACCAGAGAGATTTAAGGAGGGTGTCTGTTCTGCGGTGTTCCTTTGCTTTCAGAGCCGTTGATGCTGGCTCTGGGTACTGAAGGGAAAGGAGTGTTTCAAAAAGAGCATAAATAAGGGAGACAGAGAGGCAGGCATATATGTGAATAAAAAGATAATCCTAATAATAGTTTACATTATCGCGAACCAAAGTTTATATGAGCAGCTAAGCCCCCTTTCAAAGTAGAGGGCAGCTGCTGGTACGGCGGAGGAAAATGGTATGTCAGAAATGTGACCTACCTTCGAGTTTGTTTAACTCAGCTGTCAGCCACCGCTTCCTTCCGCCACCTTTCACCAGGATGGGGGTGGAGGCGGCACCCTTTTGTGAAGTGTTTTGTTTGCAAAGGCATGGAACTGTCTCAGGACTAGAAGGACCTTGTCTCCACTGTTCCTGGGCAATCCTAACAAAGGCCAGGTCACCCTCATCAGTCCTCCCTGAGGGTGAAAATGGTGACCCCCATCAGAGAAGGAGCCCTGGGGACGCCCTCCTACTCTCCCCCAGGGGTCCAAAGAACGTGTTCCGGATGAACAGTCTTCGTCCCTGGAGGCTGTCAGGAACCTTACGGAAAGGAGGCCGGGAGGCTCAAGGCTGTGCTTATACGAGGACCTGCCAAATCTTGAAGACCCTCCAGGCATCACGCACTCCCAAAAACGCCGCCCCCACATAAAACCCTTTCACCAAAAGCCTTTACGTGTGTAAGCTGAATATCTGTACTCAACAGAGTAATCCAGCCCTTATTCATAGCGCACGTAGGATATGTGGAGCTCAGGGCTAGGCTGTGCGGAAGGGTCTAAGAGTGACTGAGATGGGGGCCTAGGGCCCAGGGAAATGACATTCAGGCAGAAGTGACACACCTGTGTTAACTGTGTGACAACCGGGCAAAGGGGCACCTTTCAGAAGTAGCCAGGGTCACGTTTCCAAATTAGAACAGTGTTACATCTCTGGCCAAATGTATTTGGAGTTAAATGTTCCTACAGAAGCAGGAGGTACCTGAGAACAGGAGAAACGGTCCCCTGTCATTTATCTCCTTTTCAATTTGGATATGAAGCCCATTTCAAGATGTGTACACCCAGCCAAGAGCTTTCTGCGAAGGTTGAAGCTTCAACCAGCCCTAGGCAGAACAAGGGGTAGAGCCCCAGCAAAGAGTGAACTCCAAGGAGGCCACCTCCTCCCCAGCCCCCTCTCAGCCTCACCTTGGCAGTGTGGCTCATGCTGCTGAAGCACATGAATACACTCAGTGAATGACCAGCTGGTGGCCCTGGGGAGACCCTCAAATGATCTTGCAAGCATAAAGGAATGCCCATCATTCTTCTGGCAGAACACCACAAACCACAGGCCACGGAAAAGGGACCACCATTCATGGGGTGTTGGCAAAGGTTAGGGGAAGGTGTTCACAACCAAGCTTTCTTTGGGTGAGGGTACTTAGCAGTACAAGCTGCATGTACCATGCACATCTCAGACCTTCTCGTGGGGGATCAAGACACTGTTTGCTCTGCTCCTGTTGCAGGTGGAATCTCTGGTTTAAAACCATCCAGTCCTGGAGCGCCTGGGTGGCTCAGTTGGTTGAGTGTCTGCCTTTGGCTCAGGTCATGATCCCAGGGTCCTGAGCTCCCTGCTCAGCAGCGAGTCTGTTTCTCCCTCTTCCTCTGCCCCTCTGCCTGCTCATGCACTCTTGCTCTCTCTCTCAAATAAATATCTTAAAAACAAAACAAAACAAAAAGACATTCCATTGCTTCCCAGAGCTGTCATCACTCCTATCTAAGCTCAGGACTTCCAGAGTGTGTGACCCCTGAGAGAAGACTCTTCATCCCGTCAGCCTTCTCAGTACGCAGAAGCTGCGGGCCCTGCTGGTCTCTGAATGCGTGACCTCTTCCCCAGCCTCTCATGGTCCCTTACTCGTCTGGCCTGTGTCACAGACCCCTCCGCAGGTGCCAGTCTTCCTGACAGCCAATCGGGCATTCCTGCACATCAGAGGACACCAGTGCGAGCCAGCACGTCTCTGCTTTCATCTTCTCTCTCTACCCACCCATATATTTTAAGTCCAGGTCCTCTGCTCTGTGGAGGGTAGCCCAGACTCACCCTTATGGACATGGAGGGGTTGCTTTTATGGAGCTCTTCCAGAAATGTTCTTAGGGTATCCAAGGGACCCTCACTGGGGACCCACTAAAGCAACACTACCTCAACCTGGGCAGGTGGCAATCACTCAGGATGACAGCTCCTGGACCCGGAGGGAAACTGGGGGAGGACAGCAATGCCTGGGTGAGGAGCTAGGGTGTCTGTGTGTTACAAATTCTCACCTCTTTAGTGCTCTTAATAAGACAGCCTGGTGCAAATGGGGGTGCAAAGGAAACAACAAAAAAAAGTTAATCTCTCAGCTCTGCAATTACTCACATGCAGATTATCTGCCAAACAAACTATTTCTTATCTCTGATCAATCTTTATCTGCAGCTGCCTTTCCCCTGCCCCTGCTACCACCTAGCACATAACCCAAATCCTCGCCTCCCCCGACAGTTGCTGACAGAGTGGTCCAGGCCTCTAGGACTGTCAACACCCCGATGTAATTCAGGGCTCATGGAGTCTGAGGTAGTGCCCTTGTTTATGGATTCAGTGATTGATTAGGCCCTAAAAGCTTCTGGCCCAGAAGACTAAATGGGTTGAAATCAATCATTAACAGTAGTGTAATGTTAAAAAACAAGTGATGCAAAGGGGCTTCTGGCCATGTGAACAAGGTGGACAAGTGCACAGGAAATAAGAGGATGAAAGCACATGGACACCCCGGGGCCATAAACCCCAAAGGCAAACTGGCAACGGCCAGCGGAGTAGACGGGCACATTTTGTAAAAATTAAGTCATCTGTGCATCAATTTCTTTTTTGTCTTTCTCTCTTTTTTTTTTTTTGGTTTGCCTCTCTAAGTTTTTATCTAAATTCCAGTTAGTTAACATACAGTGTCATATCGGTTTCAGGTGTACGATAGAGTGATTCAACACTTCATACAATGCCTGGTGCTCATCACAAGTGCATTACTATGTCGGAATTTTTTAAAAATTCAAAACCTGTATGTGTGTGCACGAGGCAAGAGTCCAGGTGGAAACGAAAGTGATCACACTCAGTAAGGAGATGGGATAGAAAAAACTACTCCCTCTGAATGAAAGGTCTGAGTTATCTCAATAGAAATAACTGATTCTTAAGAATTCTAGTCAGACTGTCCTATTTTACAGGTAAGTAAACAGAGGCAGCGGGGCCTCATGCCCTGTCCAAATCACACTCAGCTGGCCTGGGACGCCCTCATCTTGCAGGTCACATTGATGTAAATGGGACAGTCTAATGGTGGCTTTTAACCCAAGACCAGAATTTGTGAGAACTCCAGTAAAACAGGATTAATTTATATTTTTTTAATGAGGAAATGTGTGATCAATCCAAAATTGACCTTGGAAAATATATAAATGAAGAAAAGATTTACTAGCCAAACTACTGATACAACTAGAATTCCCACCATAATGCTTAAATTCAACTATGTTCATAATATGCTACTAAGTCAGAAAGAATCAATATTCTCATTTTAAAACCCTCATTTAGGGCGCCTGGGTGGCTCAGTTGTTAAGCGTCTGCCTTCGGCTCAGGTCATGATCCCAGGGTCCTGGGATCGAGTCCCACATTGGGCTCCCTGCTCGGCGGGAAGCCTGCTTCTCCCTCTCCCGCTCCTCCTGCTTGTGTTCCTGCTCTCTCTCTGTCAAATAAATAAATAAAATCTTTAAAAAATAAATAAATAAATAAATAAATAAATAAATAAATAAATAAAACCCTCATTTATTCATTTAAACCTCTTCCCTAATACTCTCTACTAAGCAACATCTCATCCATACCTCACTTTAAAACTATCAGACTTAAGGGGCGCCTGGGTGGCTCAGTCATTGAGCGTCTGCCTTCGGCTCTGGTTGCGATCCCGGGGTCCTGGGATCAAGCCCTGCATCGGGCTCCCTGCTCGGCGGGAAGCCTGCTTCTCCCTCTCCCACTCCCCCTGCTTGTGTTCCTGCCCTTGCTATCTCTCTCTCTCTCTGTCAAATAAATAAAATAAAATCTTTAAAATAAATAAACTATCAGACTTAAAAGCAATAAAACTTACTCAGAAGGTAAATCAGGTGGATTTAGTCCTTCTCTAATAAATGCAGAATAAGACAAGTATAAGGTACAACCAAAATAACAAAGAATAAATAAGAATTATAAATGTCAATATTTTCTAGGATGTGTAAAAATGAGCACACATTCCTCTGATAACAGACTACCACCAATGACTAAGCACTTGCTATGTGGCCAGGTGCAAGGCAAAATGTTTTAAAGACAGTATCTTATTTAAGTCTCAAAACAATCCTGGGGGATAAACTCTTATTAACCCATTATACAGATGAAGAAATTTGCCTGAGGTCATAGTAAATGAGAGCAAACGGCAGAGCTGGGATTATAAAACCAAATTTGCCCTCTTCCCAAAATATAATTCTTCATCATTACACAGGGCAAACTGGCAAACAAACATGCGGTAAAACCTACAAAACTTTTGTCATGGTAATTCCAGTTGGGGGAATATATGCCAAATCAACAAACCAAAATGGCAAAGGGGGCAGGCAGGAAACCAATATGTATGAAGATGTTCAAGCAGCTTTATAACAACAGTGTGTTAGAAACAGCCCAAATGCTTTATCAATGAGGCTTAAGGGCCAAGAAAGGGGGTGCACACAACAATAAAATATGATATGGCCAGTAAAAGTGGCATGTCAGTGAACTATGTCAATACATGGAAATATCTCTAGAAAACAAATTTAACTAATTTGAAGGGATACATGCACCCAATGTTTATAGCAGCATTATCAACAATAGCCAAATTATGAAAACAGCCCAAATGTCCAACAACTAATGAATGGATAAAGACGTGCTATATCTAGACAACAGAATATTACTTGGCCATCAAAAAGAATGAAATTTTGCCATTTGCAAAGACATGGGTGGAGCTAGAGTGTATTATGCTAAGTGAAATAAGTCAGTCCGAGAAAGACAAAATACCATATGATTCACTCATGTGGAATTTAGGCAAACAAACAAATATGGGAGGGGGAGGCACACCAAGAAACAGACTCTTAACTACAGAGAACAAACTGATGGTTACCAGAGAGGAGGTGGGTGGGGGGGGATGAGGGAAATAGATGATGGGATTTAAGGGGGGCACTTGTCATGATGAGCACAGGGTGATCACTAAATTTTACACCTGAAACTAAAAACAAATTTAAGCAAAAAATAACCATAAAAAATAAATTCAGTGATTACAACCCTGTAGCAAGATGTATGTGTGTGTCCAAGAGTGGAAGAACCACATTTAATGTTCATTAAGCACCCCCATCCCTTTCTTTTGCATTAGCTTGAAGTTACCAATTTGTAAAGGCAACATAAGGAGACCCTGCATCAAGATGCTATGATTCAGAATGTCCTCTTCTGGATCCAAAGAAGTGGAAGTTTTCATATAAAAATAAAGGAATAGGGGTGCCTGGGTGACTCAGACAGTTAAGCATCTGCTTTCAGCTTGGGTCATGATCCCAGGGTCCTGGGATCGAACCTTGCATCAGGCTCCCTACTCCAGAGAGCCTGCTTCTCTCTCCCTCTGCCTGCCACTCCCCCTGCCTGTGTTTTCCCTCTGTCAAATAAATAAAATCTTTAAATAAATAAATAAAGGAATGGCTCCACTAATTTTTAAGCACCCCCTCATGGTTTAGGCACTTTTTATTTTCCAATTGAAGTATAGTTGACACACTAGGCATTCCTATTTTTAAATCAGATTAAATTGGGTTATAAGCCCTTACCTCATGAAATTTGTTAGCCATTTAGTAAATTTAAGACCTAATATGTCTACAAATTGGAACATAATTTTTGTCACCATTTGGTTTGTACTAATAAAAGGCCACTCTGAATCTTACTCTTTGATAACACATTTGAATATGTAACACTATTTAAGATAACGTAAATCCATGGGCCACGGAGGAGGGTAGTTTAAAAGTGTCTGAACATAATACGCAGGTTTATGCCCCGAATGCAGTTTTTATAGGATCTCATTCCCTGAAAAGAAAGAAAGATATGCCCACAAGGGTTCTTCACACCTTCTTAAGGGTTGGCTGGGGGGCCCAGCCCACCCCCAGTCAGGCCACAAATACTCCCTGACACATCGCTCCCTCAGGCCCTCCAATGGCTTCCCATATAACCAATCATCTCATGCTCAACTGAAGAGCATCCAAACTAACTGCTGCATCTTTGACGAAGAACAAGGTTGGGAAGTCCTGGGAGGAACTGGGCCAAAGTTGGTGCTATCTGATCCACACTAGAGAAAGAAAAGCAGATTCCTCCATTCAGCAAGAGTGTCCTCTGTCTGGGCAGATCCCACATCAGTCTTCATTCCAAGCTTCTTTTTCTCTGTCCTTCCCAACCTACACATCCTGTCCGTGTTCCTGTTTTGCCCTACGCTTGGAATGACTTACTATTGTCCCTCAAACATAAAGAACCGCTGGGGTCCGTGTGCACCTGGCACAGAGACAAAGCCCCCAATATGGCAAGGTCTGCCTCTAATGGCAAGCTGTCCAACATGGTAGCCTCCAGCCATGTGTAGTTATTCAAGTGTAAATTTGAGTAAAATTTAAAATTCAGTTCCTCAGTTATACTCGCCACATTTCAAGTGCTCAACAGCCACAAGTGGTTAATAGTTACTGAACGGCACAGTGCAGAGGAGAACACGTCCAACATCACAGAAAGTTCTACTAGACGGCACTGAGCTAAGAAGTTTCAGCACCTACCCACCTGTCGCTGCAATTCCAGGTGACATTGTCGCACAGCTGAACAACTCTTCCCAGCCGTCACCAGGCACTGTCTGTCACCTCATCTGACACCAAGGTGACAGCTCATTTCACCTGGGCAGCATTTTTTTATTAAGACATAGTAAAATGGACATTTCTATGAGTTTATACATATATCAATGTCTACATTTGTGTATCCACCACCACAATCAGCATACAAAACAGTTCCATCATCTCCCCGAAATTCCCTTGTACAGCCTCTTTGTAGTCAAATCCTGCATCTACCCCAAAAACCCTGGCAACCACTGATCTGGCAGCTTTCTAAAAAAACTCAGATTCCTGGTCTTCCCCTGGAAATCTCACTTAAGCAGGTCTGGGAGGAGGCCTGGAATCTGCACCCTCACCTCCGGCCAACCATGTCCCTCAGGTGATTCTGATATTCAGCCAGGTTTGGGAACTTCTAGGGTAAATTCGGAATCCTAGTTTAATTTAATTATCTGCAAAGTGCTCTCTGGTATCTAGGCTTGCTCTCTTCCCACCCCCATTAGCTGCTCTGTTGCACATGGCAGACATCCATTGCAGGCTGGGTGATCGGAAGGCAGGGCAGGCTTGGCTGCTGGGGGCACGGGCAGGGTAAGAACTCTGTGACTCGGGTTTCTGGCGAGAGAGGCCTCTCTGAATCACGTGGCCTGCCATCCTAATCCCTTCCTGGCTCTTTGTGCCATGGAATCCTCATCTGGCAAAAAAGGAACGACATCAGAAATAATTGCCTACCTCCGAGACTCGCTGGGAAGCGATGATTTAGATAATACGTTCAAAGGCACTGAGCAGCCAGGACGAAAGGTACCCCCGTCCTGGATACATCATCACCACGCAGGGCTGCCTTTGGATGGAACTCTTCTCACCCTGTTTACCTGATGGATGTGGGAGATCAGGACACAAAGTACAATAAAATTGCAGCCATATAAAAAATAAACAGATTAAAAATGTGTTTTCCTCCTAAATGCATGATCCCAAGGGCAAGGTACCAAATTCCATTTTTAAAGGGGAATTCGAAAGAGTCAACATCATCTCAGAAAACCTCCTCTTCTCAGAAAGTAAACAATTACAAAGAGGGTCAACACTTGAGTTTAGCCATTCTCTCCAGCTTCTTCAGCTCTGCTGAGGATTCCTGGAAAACACTTTGAAAAGTTTAAGATGATCAAAGGAAAAGTATGGCCAACACAAGAAATGCTATCATGTAACATCACGTGTTTATTTAGCCCCACCAAGCCAAAGAGAGAAGACTGTTTGAAAGGGAGAGAATGCCTGCTTAATCAACTAAAAATGCATTCATTACTATGCTATTCACCGTGGCTTTCCTGAAATCAGACACTTTTGCCCCTAGACCATAAGATTGAAGCGATTTGAAATGAAAATATTTCCTGTCCACTGCTTGCCAGTTTCTAGCCCCAGAGTGATATAACAGATGACATCCAGTACAATAAATGCTTTTATTAACCATAAATTTGAGACTGCTTTAGGGATTTGAAGTGTTGGGTTTCATGCTGAAAAAATGTAATGTTATCCACAGACCATCAGTGAGTAACAAAAACAGAGGCACAGGTTATGCTACTTTGATCAAATTATGGCAAAAAAAAGATTGTCTTTTGCATTTAAAATAGTAGTTGCATTCAGGGCATATCTTCAAGGAGCACCACAATAGTTTAATCATATGTCTTGGAGAGTTTAATGGAAATTCATTCTGAATGCAGATTTCTAGAACCAACAGTTTCTGTTAAACATAAAAGAAGTTGAAAAGTGTTATGAGGCTAAGTGAGATGAAAAATTCAAATGCTAAAACGGGACCCCTAAATCTGGGTCTGTCAACCTCAGCACTATTGACACTTTGGGCCAGATGAGTCTTTTATTGGGGAGGGCCGGCTTATGCATTTCAGGGTGTTTAGCAGCATCTAAACCACAAAAAGCCAGTAGCAAACCCCTTCCCAGTTGTGACAACCAAAAATGTCTCCAGGGATTCCCCAAATCACCCCCAATTGAGAACTACTGCTCTGAATCAAAGTCTAGGCCTGCTTAGCAAATGCTGCCTGATTTCTCTTTCGGCAAAGACCATGCATGTCAGAGCTCCAGGGATCTCGCGGCCTCAGCTCTCTGCCCCAGGGCCTCCTTCTGCACAGAAGTGGGGAGCCCCAAGTGATTTCTGAAAATCAAAAGCACTCTGCACCCCCTCTCCCACTGAAACCGACGGCAGCACAGCCATGGAAACGAGAACTCTCTCCCCCGTGACCAGAGCAAACTAGCCTAAGCAAAGGCAACCCGCCACTACCACCACCCCCCCCACCAGGCACACCCGGGCTGGGTCTTTGTGTCCGGCACATTCCAGCACAGGAGCTGGCTGCACCACATCCCTGCCAGCCTCCAGACTGCTGCTTTCTGGCCTTTCACTGTCAGGCCAAGGAGGGGACCAGGGACTCGGTGCCAGAAAAGAAAATGAAAAGCAAAGGTGAACCTCTGCGGCCCATTCTCTGCGTGCTGAATGTTCCACTATTAGGTCTCGGCATGACATTTCCCAGCCAGCAGGGGAGGGGGCCCGGTTGTGAGAGCTGAACAAACGCCTGGGTGCACAGGGCCGCCTGTGCCCTCCCCGTCTCCCTGCACTTATGAATAAAAGATGGAGGGTTTGTCTGGGCCGTTTTCCCTGTACCCTGTAAGAATAACAACTGGCCGCTTGTCAACGTTTTAACTTACTCTAAAAAAGAATCGATAGGAACTTTACAGGTCTTTAACTGTACACGCCCTTACATAGGGGTAAGGACAAAGAAAAGAAAAGCCACATAATTAGGTAGAAGATAGGAATTCAGGTTAAACTAATGAAACAGTCTGTCTGGAAGTGACTCTAATAAAATAATTCAGGCAACAGGCGATCGCAGAACCAACAGGCTGGGAACTGACTTTGAGGACATGTTTTGAGTGAAGTGGCCTTTCCTGGAAATAAAGTTCAATGTTTTCTTAGTACAAAGGAGAGTAATGACTGAATTTTGGTGTGAGGATGCATTCAGCTGGAAACCTGCCCAGGCCAAAGAGAGGTTTTAATCGGAACTTGCTCCCAGCTGCGGACGGTGACAACGACAAGGGCTTGCGACAAGCCTGTGTGAAGAGCAAAAGCCTTCAACATTCTTGAGACACCACAGTCCTAATGCTGAGAGCACAGCTGATTTCAAATAGTCTTTAAGGGAAGAGGTTATATTACAGCCTGGCACACATGACACCCTATGCTTTGGATTCTCAGTAAAGTAAAAGGGAAGCCTTCATGTAAAGCATCTCCTTTTTTAAAAAAGACAACACAAGACTGAACTGGATGAAACCACTGGAAAGGTCTCCATGTGCAAGTTTCAAGTAGAAAAACCAAATTTTGCTCAGCACTGAAACTGTATCCATATTTGTTACCTACTGATACCTAACACACAACATTACAATATCATCTTTGGAGGGATCTGGCCAAAATATTGACCTTCACTGGGAGGAAACGAGCAGAAACCTAAATTGTGGAACCATCCACACCACAAGTGACCTTGACTCTTCAGAATGTGTATTTATGAAGCACCAAAGAAATGGGTGGAAGGACTGTCCTCAATTAAAGGAGACTGAAGAGACAGGATGTCTCTGTAAAAGTGATCTATTGAAGTGGCACCTGGGTGGCGGTTAAGTGTCTGCCTTCGGCTCAGGTCATGATCTTGGGTTCCCGGGATCAAGCCCCACCTTGGGCTCCCTGCTCAGTGGGTAGTCGGCTTCTCCCTCTCCCTCTGCAGCTCCCTCTGCTGTTCCCCTGGTTGTGCTCTCTCCCTCTCTCAAATAAATAAATAAAATCTTTTAAAAAAAAAAAGTGATCTATTTAAGAGTGATCCTTGTCTGAATCCTGAAACGTGATCAGAAAGAAATCACGAAGGACTGCAGGACAACTGAGGTAGGTGGGGCAAGCAATTGGTGACTCCAGGCAAAGGGGTAATAGGTGCTCATTTTACTGTGCTTTCAACTTTTCTACAGGCTTGAAAAATTTCAGAATCCAAAATATGGGAGAGAAAGTAAAGAGAAGCCCAGGTACCAGTGCTGGGGGCGGGGGTGGGGGGGGGCCGGGGAGCTATGCGGCAACAATTTCACCTTTCTGTTTAGTTTCAGAAAATACATGCCCAAAATATTACTAATGTTTTTTAAAGGAAAATTACATAAAGTCTTAATACAGCATAGGTCTAGGATAAAAATAAAATGTAGAAAACATAATAATACATTATTCATTTAACTGGGCAAGGGCGGGTGGGGATGTACACACAGCAGACATTTAAGACATTCATGTTTCTGCTTTTAAAAAAGTCGTATGTCCTTTAAAAGGTGCTTTATGCCTTTCCCTAAAACTCTTCTCCTGAAATTTATCATTCTTTCTCATGTCAGAAAGCCTACTAATTTAAAAACTTTTTAGAACAGCTCTTTAAAACCCCCCTGCCTTCCACCCAAAGTCCCCCCCCATTATCCACCCTCATCTTTCTTTAATGAGATAAAAGCAATAATTACACTAGTCTTGACCAACTCGAAAACTAGGCACTTAAAGAAAAAAAAAAGTGTGACCCTTTAAGTAAAAGGAAGAAAGCTCAGTAAATGGGAAATGTGCTCAAGTGTAAAGATGTAGGGGTAGAATTTCTGTCTCTTGAGGACTTCAAAACCCAGGGAGGAGAACAATGAGAGAGGCAGCTTGTCCAGAGCAGCCTTATGAGGGACCTGGGGGACTGTCACCTTGGGTGAGTCAGACACTGGGAACCCACAGCTCCCACCGCCCTGAAGCAGCCTTTGGGCAGCACAACCAGATGTTACATTTTCTCTGCTTAATTTCGGTAAAACTCCATGACCTCTTTCTCAAATTAAAAAGGCAATGCTATTTTTTTTTTAAACCACAGGAGCTATCTTTAGTGAAGCCTTCTAAGGATTTCATTAATTCATAGCCAGCCAACCAGGACCTTTCCCACAGTCTCCCACAAAAAAGCCCGGGAAGTCACTGACTGCTTGGCTGGATCTGAATATGAGCAGAGGTAAGATCAGAAATATCTAGTTCCTCCCACAGGGAGGCAAGGCATGAAAATCAAAGGCGGGCAAAAACTCATTACCACAGCTGGCCAGCAAACCCACCGCCCTGGAAAGAAGGCAGAGGGCATCTTTGATTCTGGATGGACCGTCTAGTGACTTCAGAAAATGAAACGTGTTCACAACCAGAGGTGATGAAACAAAACGAGACCCATATATCTGTTACAAAGACAAAGATTTCCTACCGACTGGCCAGCTGCTGCCAGGGAATGAGAATCATTTCATAAAGTCCAAAACCAGGATGCATGGTTAGCACCGGACAGTAGCTTTTACATTTTTTTTTTTAAATCCACAGTGCAGCGTAAACTGCACAGTCCAGACATCTCTTGAAGCAACGCACACTTTTCAAGGTGTGATCCCCATCCAATCCCAGCCCGATCACTACCTCAGTCATTCCCTGGACCACCCTGCAGCCCAGCAGTTGGCCAGGGTGGGCACATGGTGCCAATAATCTATGATGTGACTAGGCGGAGCATATTTTATTCTTACTCTGAGCACCTAATGCCACATGATGCACTAATGTCGAGAAGACACAAGAAACCCCAGAACTTCAGAGGATATCTGTATGACAATTGCTCACCTTCCAGGTCACCTCAGCAGGGATACCACCCCCCTCCCCGCCCTCCCCCACCGAGATCATCCGCATGTGCCACCATCATTCTCACCACCGACTGTAATTTCCTGCAGAGCACTTGGTCATTCAAGGAACATGCAGGGAGAACCTGCTATACGCCGGCCCCTGATCTCCCAATGCGGCAGGAAACAAACCAGATACGGGCCCTGGCCTCATGCCTCGGACCGTAGTGGGGGAGGAAGACAGACAAGAAAACACCATGGGTGTCTCCCAGTGAAAAGTTCTGTGGAGAAAAACAAAGTGAGGAGAAGAAGGCAGGCTGCTCTTTCAAGCAGGCTAGTCACGTCGCTACTCCGTCCTCTTGTCTCCAGGCTACAGTCGAAGATCCAGAAATTGGGTCCAGCGTGTAGAAAGCACCAAATACACACTGAATGAAGACATGACCACTGAGGGTCACTCTTATCAAACCATTCATCTGCTGGAGAAACCCGTCAAGCCTCATGGTTCCTGACAGGTGCACGCAGACAAAATTCAAGGCACCGGTACATCCCAACCTACATCCTCAGCCTCCCTGTCCCCACCCCGTGCAAGGAACCACCCTCCCCCAGCTTTGCCACTTCTTTCTTTCTGCCACACTTTTCTTCCAAAGGATCTC
Organism: Callorhinus ursinus; assembly: GCF_003265705.2. NCBI lineage: Eukaryota > Metazoa > Chordata > Mammalia > Carnivora > Otariidae > Callorhinus > Callorhinus ursinus. Next base: position 13,259,345 of record NW_027397077.1, read on the forward strand.
CCCACCTCCTCGTTCCGTTTACAGAGGGGGGGGCTGCCTTTTTCGGCCATCCAACCCTTTCTTCTAAGCCTCCTCTGAACCATCTAAGTTTCTTCTTCATAAACAAACCAAGTTTCCTCTTCTTCAATGCATCACTGCAAAAGGCTGGATGCATGATGGGGTGGGTGTGACTTTGCTACAGGCGGGCTTCTCCCCGCCCCACAAGTGAAATTCACATGGGGAGGCCAGGGGAGCCAGGGGAGGGGGAGCATGATGCGGAGAAGCCTCCCAGAGAAAGGTGAGCCTCCTCCAAAGCAGGGGAAACTAAGGTAGACCAGGAAGCCAGAATTACTGGGAGCCAATGGGGACAAGGGCTAAAAAGCCAGATTTCCAAAGGTGCCAGGCAGCACCTCAGGCACTGGCACATCCACAATGGCAGCTGCATAGGCTGAATGTTCTAGTTTGAGGAGCAGCAGGAACTGTGGTTTGTGTTTCTCTGGGAGGAGTGGGACGGTGCAGAGAGAGGACAGAGAGTTCCCTGTCCTTTGGAACCCTTCCTGCACCTCCCTGTCTCTGGGCCCCTATGCCTTCCCCTTGCAGCCCCAGCTGGGTGGGGAGCCACTGCAGGCAGGGGAGAGGGCCGGGTCCTACTGTCTTTGTCTTTTCCCTGGAAAACCTAAGTAAACTACAAAACCACACCAAGACTTGACACGGTATAGCTGCTCAAAAAAACTGTGTCTTCCCTCCTCACTCCAGACGAGTCTTCCTGAACTTCAGATATGGAGCAGTTACAATAAATCCTAACCATGCGAGTGCCTGTGCCCCACCCAGAGCCAATGTGGACCCCCCCCCCCCAGAGGAAGGCAGCGATAAACTGTCACTCAGCAGGGCCCACACTTGCTAGGGCTGACTGCTTGTGCATTGGTCTGGATCACACTGCATTTTCCTCTGGTAAAAGGGGGGCCATTTCAGGAGAGGAGAAACCAGAAATCACCTGGACAGAATAAAATCACAAAGAAAGGGTTTTTAAACCATATGGCCTGTCTCAGGAAAATGCACTTCTTCGTTCCAAGGAAACCCTCCCTCTATCCCCATCTCAGAACAGAAGTCTGGGGCCATAGCCAGCACTTTTTAAAGAGTTACCATTCAATGGGAGGGGATGGGCTTGGGGGGTGTCGTCCTACCAAACTGACAAAACAGAACACTTGGAAAAACTCCTAGTTTTTAAGGAAAAAAAGTTTTTAAATCTAAAAAGGTTATATCTAAAGCCTAAGCCCTCATGACTTCAAAAGGATTCATCTGAAGTATTCATTTAACATGTAAAATGTAAATATCCATCCGAACATTTAATTAATGCTATCAATTTCCATTGCCTTTCAAAGTTGCCGCTTCAGTTTTATAGGACATTTCTGATGAGTTCAAGCAACCTTCCCTACAATGTAGTAATTTTAATGAAAAAGCCTCATGATTAATGTCATGATTAATGTTCAGGTTTGGAATGAAGGAACGTACAATGAAATGACCATTTATTAAGTTTCCAACAACTCTTGCCATCTACTGCCCTTTCAACTCTTAAGGTACCAGCCTTATGCAAATAAGACATTTTACCATTAGGTTTACTATAAAACCAATGCTTCTTAAAAGTGCAGTTTTTTTTAATACAAGTAGTTTCCATTCATGCTATTAAATCAATTTATAGGCCAACTTCCGTTTTAGAAGAGAATCTCATGTGTGTTCACATCACATCTTTATTTTGTCCTCCACCCAGTGATTTGTTGAGGACAGCTGGTACCTATTAAGTCCCCCCTTTAAATGTTGTAGCCTTAATTAGCTACATCCACCTTCCCCCAACATTTCCAAACAAGGAACCAAAGCAAAGGGAAGCCGTTTTTTATCACAGATGCTTTGAACAATGGAGTTGTAAATGTTAAAATAATAGTCTCCTTTGGAAACCAGCTAGTTATTCCTTTTTTAGGCCCCATCACAGAAAACAGGGTACACGCATTGTTTAAATGTTCGGTGTTTGTTACTTAGGTAATTTTTAGTTTCACTCCTGCTGTTATTAATTAAACTTTCCCAAGATACTGCTTGGGAAAAGGTGAGGGACACTCTCCCCAGAGATATTCTTGGTATGATTTAGGCTGCACACTTCTTACTTGGGACTTCTGAGCCCATGAAACCAGCAGACAGAATCTGCAAGGGCAGAATAAGTCTGGTACGGTTTTCTATGAACAGATATGCTCTTCCCAAATAATAAAGACTTTCCAACTCACACAATGAGAAATCCACTTGATTGTAGGACCTTAACCTACCACGTGTAGATTTAACACACTGATTTGGTTACAATGTAGACTTCCCTTCTTTTCAAAAGCAAAAAACAAAGTAATCTATGATGCACTCAGGACTTCAAGTGTGAATTATGTCAACCAGCTAAATTTTGAGCAAGATAAGGAGCCACCTCTAGGATTTCCCCCTTAGATTTGGTTTCTTCTTACAGATTTGCCCCAGCTTTAATCTGCAGTAAGACTATCTGTTTCAGTAGGATGTGCTCTCTCCTGGGCTTGTGTCTTTTCAATCAGCCAGTGGCCCTGCCGGGTTTAGAGTGGCAGAGAGGAAGTGGCCTGTGGTTAAACAGAGGAAATTCCAAGGCATTTTAATAGAGCAAATAGTCTCTTTACTTCCCACAGGGAAGAGCTTCAAAGGCCCCAGGCCCTGGAGGAGACAATGTGTTGTGGGGCCATCAGTCACCTAATCGTGTGTCAGAACCATTCAGAATGTCCCAGCAGCCAAGACAAACACAGCCCAGGAGGACATTGCCTCCCACTGGAGGAGCAAGTCGGGCTGCTGGGAGATGGGGCCCGTGTCACCAGCACAGACAGGCACCCTGAGCTTGCTGAGGGCAGGAGACCTCCAAATTTGGGGGAGACGTGAAACAGAAAAGGTCTCAGCTGCCAGGGTAGAGTGCAGGAGAAAGGTCTCCTCCAAGGGCACTGCACTCCCATCCCCCACGCCAGGCTGTCAAGCTTCTAGGGGTACCTGAGTCCCCCCACCACCTCAGCCCATACTCTTACAAAGGGGGGGGCAAGCTTCCAGAAGCCTAAAAGCCCATCCATCAGAGGCAGACACAAGAGGGAGTGAGAAACGAAAAGGTACAATTAATTGCTGATGGGGTGGCCCCAGCTGCAGCAAACATCTGCTGGGCATGGTATGTGAAAAGCTCAGGGACCGATGAGGGGAAAAGAGGGTCTAAAAGCTTAAACACACACACATTTTAGGCCAAATGAAGCATGAAAAATACTCAACTTAAAGACTTACAAAAGCATTAGCAGTTCTTTCCTTTGTAGGGACGCTGGTAAGGTTTGAACTGCAGAGAATATGATTTGGATCCGATCCTACTCTTTCCCGAGACTGTTTTCCAGACAAACCCAGCTGTTCTGGGGAGGAACCCATGGAAGCGTCAGGGTCGCCTTCACTCCCGGCCTCCCCTTCAACCCCAGACTAAAGGCATCCACCCAAACCAGGGTGCCCGGCCCAGCTGGCTCCCCTGGACCCCCTTAACCAGCCTGACCCCTTTCACTGGCCAGGGCTCTACAAAGTCTCTACTTCCTCTCTAAATCCAGGCAAGTAATTTAAAGTCAAACTCTGATTTTAAAATGTTTAGAATGTGGTTTCTCTCCCCCTTCTCTGGCCCCGGGGAAGTCCTGTCTCCTAAAGCAATGGCTCTCATCATTGAGAGAGCATCAGAGGAATTTGTTAAAATGCCAATTCCTGAACCCCCATCTCACTCCCATTCTGGTCGCATTAGCTTTGAATATGCATTTTAACGAGCTCCCAAAGGCAATCCTGATACTGGAAGCCCCTAGACTTTGAGAAATTGTGTTCAGAGGGAAAGGGTCCACAGCCGGTACTTACTTGCCAGCCTCATTCACCCAGCTGTATCCCCTTGTTAATACAACTAGCACAATGCCCCAGGCACTGCAGGGGCTCTGGTGGGGGGGGGTCGGTGGGATGGATGGGGGAGGGGAGAGAAGGGAGGGCAGTTCAAGAGAGATGGACCCGCGCCAGGAGGATTCCCAATTAACGCGGCAAAACAGGCTGGAGGAAAGCATCGCAGTTCTTATAAAAATGTCTCTCTGAAAAATGTGTCAACAGGGTTGAGTCATTTTTTAACCAAGAATTCTGTAAGAGACACAAGAGCATGTATAACATGCAAGACATGGCCACAAGACAGGCAGACCAGATGCAGGCTAGGGAGCCATGAGCTGCAAGTGAATGAAAACGCATCCAATTCAGAATCAAATAAACATGCCTGGGCCCACAGCCAAGGAGAGTTCTTGGATTGGACTTTTATCAGGACCTAAATTTTAACCAGCTGGAACTTCTTCTTTTCCAAGTACCACCCTATTCCTTCCTACCTTTTGAGATGAAGTATTTGCCTTAAATGGGAAACTTGCACTTCATTGTAAAGATGATGCCAGCATTCTGGCTTCCTGAATTCCTAAAGGAGCGGGCTTTTTGCAGGGTAGACATTTGTTTCAGAGATAAAAGACGAGAGAAGATGTACCCCATTTAGATAGAAAGGCATTTCTTGTTCCCTCCTTCTCCACTGCAGGAAATGCCACTAAATAAAAACCTGGGGAGCCGATGCCTAATTCTTTGTTCCATTAGTGTATTTTGAACAACTAGCAAGACGAGGGAATAAAAACCTCAGCGCAAATGACTGATAGAACGTTACCCATCACAAACAAAAACACTCCACTATCAAGAAGCAAGAGTTAAGAGCCAGTGTAAATGAGGATACCAGTTTTAGAAATTGTTACTTCTTTGGGAAAATTGTATTTATTACTCCAAGAGCAACTTTACCTGACAAGGGCCCTAAGGGATTTTTTTAAGTAGTCAACGAAGTGTGCCCACAACTCATTTCTAAAACACTAAGCTGTGTTCAAGATGGTATCGGCCCCTTAATTGCCCCACTAATAATAGGAGGGTTGTGAAATCTGACCATTTAAACCAGGCCAGCTCCTCAGAGAGCCTCCCCAAAGGGTGTGTTAGAAAAGCTGCTGAAGGGTTCGCTGGCTGCAGTCACCTTGCATGTCCTGGGAAAATACACACTGCTGCAGGGGCAAGAATTCCTGGAACAAATGCTCCCTGGAGATCAAGAGGGTCATTTGCTCAGTTCCTCTGCAGCACCCAGATCCTGCAGGATGCACGTCTCCATCCTGCTGTCCCCCTCTTAGGTTCCATGTGACCTGGACCCACAGGAAGTCTCCTGTTTGATTCACACATAATCAACCCTTCTTTTATGTCTGCATGGCCCCAACTAGACTGTAAGCAACATCAGAACTGAGATCAACATATATGAGCTGAATACCCACCATCTGGTAGGGGACTGCGATGTGAATCAAGAGCCCAAATCACTGAACACCAGTATTCACTGGCCAGTCCTCTGACAGAGCAACTTTTGGAAGACCCAATGTAGGGAGGTGGGGGCAGGGAAGGCTTCCTGCAGGAAGTGCTGCTGGAGCAGAGGAGGGAGGCTGAGGTGTAAAGAGAAGGAACACACACAGGAACAGCATGTGCAAAAGCCTGTTGCAGAGAGGACACTGGAGCTCAGTGCTCCCATCTCTCCATCCACTTCCTAAAATCATCACTTAATACAGAATTTAGTAGGAAGGCTACAGGGTCTAATTGGGCTCAGCCAAGATTTACGGGCTCTGAGGCCACCAAGATGAGGTTAAGTGCCTGGCTAAAGAAATCTGTCCTAAGACACAGAGGTGAGCAAATACTGACAATGCAGTGTGGTGAGAACTAAAGTGCAAGGACCTGCATGAGAAGAAAAAGCAAGGGGAATGGCATTCAGGGAGGGCTTCCCGGAGATGGTATCACCTGAGCTGAGTCTTAGGACAAGCAGAAGGTTCTCAGGGGAGGAAAAGCATCCTAGGAGCAGAGAAAGCATGCCTCAGCAGCACAAAGAGCACAAAAGTTAGGGACAGGCTGGAAAGGTAGGTATGCAAGGCAGGTGGGCAAGAGGGGTTGGGGAGAGCTGGTGGCTCCATCAGATGCACCAAAAGTCAAGTCCAGGAGGGAAGGAGCCATGCATCAGGTTGGGAAGAGTGTGGAATCTGCGAGATGGCCTAGAGGCTTCCATGCTCATTCAAGAAGGGATGAAAATGATCCAAGGAGAGAATCAGTGAGACCAAGGTAAAAGCTGTTGAGGTCACCCCCAACTTGTGGTGAAAGAAAAGAGGTCAGCCTGAGTGTGAGGCTTCTGGGACGGGGGTCACCATTAATTCGGGGCAGGGGTACACAGTTAGGGGAAATGAACACAGGCATAGAGAACAAAACCATCAGCTTAGCTCCTTTGGGTCACTATTGTACCCAAAACATTAAATCTTCCCAAGCTTTGTGAACTGACACATGAAGCTACTTAGACAATTGCAGAAAAACAGCAATTTGGACTGATCCACCTATGCTGTCATATGTAAACTCAAAATACATGTGATGCTCTTACAGTTATTCAAAAACCAAAATATCCATTTAAATTCAAAAAGTTTAGCGGGTTTAATAAGTCAATATGAGATAGCCTTAAGGAAAACTTTTTGATCTAAAAACTGGGGAAAACTTGGTATCTTAAAAAATAATTGTGATATTTTACTAAAATGGGGCAGAGTAAGAAAATGTGACGTTTTACTCAGACAGGAAGGTTGTATTCACTACGGGGCTGGTGGTGGGAGGGTGTGTTACAGCTCTCTATAGGGTGGCCATTGGGTTTGAAGATATCTCAGCTGCCTGGCTCATACCTGGTTTCCGTACTGTGTTTCTCTGAATGTGGGACAAGGCAGCTGGAAGCACCAGCCCGAGACTCTAAAAGGGTGCCAGGTCCTAGGCCTTGACTGTGCTGAGGCCATTCAGAACATCCCAGAAGAGGTGAGTCAACCTTGTTCTAAGTAAAGCACCCAACTCTCAGCGCAACAGTGCTGGGATAACTAGGAAATCCCCATTTATTCCCATTTTTCAGGTGGAGAAACTGGAGCCCAGGAGCAGAGCCAAGGTCATGTCCATGGCTGCCTGAGTGCAAAGCCTTCACAAAGCCCTCCACAAGTCTAAAGGCCTTGAGTGCCCTGACGCCTGGCCGCCCTGGCTTGGGTGGGCGGTGCGGGGCAGACAGATGCAGTCTCCGGGTCCTGGGGCCGCCCAAGCCCAGGAACTCTGGTGGGGACCGGGGACCGCAGCATCCCCGCGCACACCGCCCCCCCCCACCCTATGCCCCACAACCCGGGACAGCATCAAAGTGCTCAGTTACTGGGAGAAGGCTCCAAACAACAAGGCCAAGTCTGTGCACCTCTCCAGTCTCCTCTGGAGTATCTGACCGAGGTAACAAACTCATGCTTTCCTTTGGCCTAGAGAAATATCCGCCAAGTCAAGCTGGGGCCAGGGAGAGGGGGTGTAGGTCATCTGTGAGACCACTGACCATTCGCTAGACGAAGGGCTGAACGGGGAGCAAAATTTCCCAGCAAGTCAGGAATCGGGGGTGGGGTGAAAGTGGGGTAAGACGGCCCAGCCTAGAAGGAACAATGCGGCCACGAGAGGGGGCGCATCCCTCCCCAGCGCTCCGGGTCCCCACCCTGGCAGTTCCGGGCCTCTGCAGAGTTGTGGACCGGAGGGGTGGACTACAGGACCACTCCTGCTCCAAAAGGCTCCCAGTCGGGACAGCTCGGAGCATCACAGCTCCGGGGCGAAGGAGGTACGGGTCCGGAAACAAAGGGTGGGGCGCCCTTCTCCCGCCGGGCGCGGGACGACCCTCTCGCCCGCCCTCTGGAAGCCAGACCCCGGCCAGTGGCCGCGCCTCATTAACAACACAAAGCCGGGGTCGAGCGGCGCCTTTCATCCCGGCGGGGGCTGGTGGACGCGCGCCCCGGGAGGGAGGGAAGAAGGGCGGGAGCAGCGGGGATCCCAGCCCTGTCGCTGACTCCGCGTAGGGCAGGCACGTCGGCACCCGCTCGGCTGCCGGCAAGCACCTGTGCTCACCGCGCCCGCCGCGCTTTGGGGGACGACGAGAAGTTTCTCCTTACCCTCCAGCCGCAGGTGTCCGCGCCCCGCGCTCTGCTGGAGCCGCCCGCGGCCACGGCCAGCTGCGAGCCGTTGAGGCAGGCGTTGACCGTGAAGAAGACGGAGCAGAGCTGCAGCCACGGGGCCATGGCCGTGCGCTCGCCCAGCCCTACCCTGCTCTGCACCCCAGCTGCCTGCCTCTGGCCAGCCCCAAGTGGGCGGTGGCGCCGGCGGCGGCGGAGCTGGCCGCACCACCGAGCATGCGCTGCCGGCCCGCGCCCTGCCCCTTCACTCCGGGCCCCGCCCCCAGCCCCGACTTTAGCGCTCTGGCCACGCCCCTCCAGCCCAGCCCTCTTTCTTGGCCCCGCCCCGCCCTGTAGTCCACCCCCAACTATGGCCACACCCACACCCCGAATCTCCAGTGAGGGGCCGGGAGCTGCAGTTTTTTTTCCCTCACCTGACAGGTCTTTTCTTTAATCCAAGGGATTTGTCCAAGTGATGCCTGCTCCCAGCAAAATCTCAGGAAAACACAAAGAATATAATAATAATGGTTTTAAAATTAATTTAATCAGCAACTACTATTTGCCAGGCCTCTTCTTGAATCTTCCCAACTGCACAGGGAAGTGTCAGTATTATTCTTGTCCCAGTTTCCGGCACAGAAAAGTGACGGTAATGTGATGGTTAGAAAAATCCTGGCTAAGACCTCCGACAAATGACTTGCTTTCTCCATGTTACTGTTTTCCTGCCCCCTGTAAACTGGAATAACAAAAAGTATGCTAGTCTGGGGAGGATTCTACTGCTTAGCACATAGCAAGTGCTCAATAAAGGCTACGTTCTATCATTAACCGACTTGCATAAAGTCACCCAGCTGTAACCTACTGAGATTCAAATCCAGATCTGGCAAAAACAATACTCTTAACCACTACACTTGTCAGACTTACCATTGCAAAATGGGTAGGAAGCTGAGGCTCAGAGAAGTGGAGCAGCCAAGGTCATATGACTTCACCACAAGCCCCTTCCCACTTTGACTTCTATCTCTGCACCTGAATCCCACCACTTCACTGTCCTCTGCCCTGCCCTTCATCTCTGCTACCACCTCCTCCTCCACAACAGCTTCCTAAGGGCTAAATTGCCTCCTTCCACTTTCATCCCAATATATGATGCGTTTCTCCATTTGAATCCAGAGTAATCTCCAAAAGGTAAATCAGGTCACTGACTTCTGATTAAAAATCCTCTGTGGTGGCATTTATTCAATGACCATTTACAATAAAATCCATACTGGCCCCACCTCCCCCCACATTATCTTTTCCCACTCTGCCTTCACTACCTGGCTCCAAGCTGTGTGGATCTGCCCACTCAACTGCATCTTGGTCTTCTTGTCTCAGTAAACTTTGGAGACTCTGTCCAACAAAGTGTCTTCCTCTACATGACTCTCTCCTTCTAGGGTCCAGAATCCCCTCCTTCTCCTTGTCTGCCAGGCCTAAGTATGGTGACAATTCAGCTGCAGCTAACATTGGGTTCCTGTACTTTCCCTCATGACTCCACACACCATGCACTTACCTCCGTTCTTAAACTCTCTGCGGAGGTAGAAGTGGACCCAGTTTGGCATGCTACCCCCGTGGAGAATGAAGACCCTTCTCAGTAAACTAGCAGAAGTCCTGGAGACTGGCTCTGACAAGACCACTTTGGAACCAGGAGCAGAGCCAGCTTCACCTGAACCCCAGAGGCTGGAAGTGGAAAACAGCAGTTGTCCAGAGAAGACTGGCACTGTTGCCAGAGAAAGCGAGGATGGATACTGGGTTCACCAAACAACAGTGTCCATCACAAGACCCAGGTGCTAAGATGTCCTGTCCATGTGCATCACAGGACAGAAATGTTTTATTTTTCATCTCACTGCCAGGATACTCAGGAATTCAGCCAGACCCAGTGAGAGCAAGCACCACAACTTCCTTGGTCATCCGGAAGAACCAGGATACACATAAAGTTGCCTGTAGAGTAGCCTTTTCTGAATAAACCTCACACAATGTTGCCCCTCTGGGGGAGCTGTTGGTTCAAAGCTCTGCTCCTTTCCAGGCCTCAGCCCACCTTCCGGACACTTCTTGGTACTCCTCTGTGGGTCATTCCCAACTCCCATAGCAGGGGATCTTAGGAGTTTACCATGAATATCAGGGGTGCCAGGGGCTGAGACAAGGCCAGGACCACACATGGGTGTTGATGAAACACCATGGAGGGTGCCTGGGTGGCTCAGATAGTTAAGCGTCTGCCTTTGGCTCAGGTCATGATCCCAGGGTCCTGGGATCGAGTCCTGCATCGGGCTCCTTGCTCAGCAGGGAGTCTGCTTCTCCCTCTGCCTCTCCCCCTGCTTGTTCTCTCTCTGTCTCTCTCACAAATGAATAAATAAAATCTTAAAAAAGAAAGAAAGAAAGAAAGAAACACCATGGAAACCATGAAGATGCTGCTCCTTAAGCTCCTTAACCTATATGACATTCCAGCCTAGATATACTTCATAATCTATCAACCAATCACCTGCTGAGGGACTTCTCTTATAATAAGTGATTCAAAAATATCCTCACACATTTCTCTTGATAAATCCATTCAACTATTTTCTTAAGATATATTCTTAGAGGGGCCCCTGGGTGGCTCAGTCGTTAAGTGTCTGCCTTCAGCTCCGGTTATGATCCCGGGGTCCTGGGATGGAGCCCTGCATCAGGCTCCCTGCTCAGTGGGAAGCCTGCTTCTCCCTCTCCCACTCCCCCTACTGTGTTCCCTCTCTCGCTGTCTCTCTCTCTGTCAAATAAATAAATAAAATCTTTAAAAAAGATATATTTCTAGAATCAGTATAGCTAGCTTATATACACATTTAAAATACCAAACTGCTCAGTATCTACTGCATTCTAATATATATATTATATATTAAAATATTGTATAAATAATATTTTTTAAGTAGGCTGTCCACACCCATCGAGGGAGTTGAACTCACAACCCTGAGATCAAGAGTCACACGCTCTACCACCTGAGCCAGCCAGGCGCCCCATCTATGGCAATCATAATTGGTCTTTCTGGTTAATAATGAGGTGGACCATGTTCCCATGTATTTAGTGGCCATTTGCATTTCTTCTTTGTTCCAGGATTGGACTCTAGGAAAAGGAACAGTACTTGGAGTTTATGGCTAAGGGAGAGCCTTAAGGAGAGCACTGGGGAGGAGAGCATTTCTTCTTGGGTTTTACTCACATCACCATATGACTGAGAGGCCAGGGAAGGCAGAGCAACACTCCTGTTCCCTTTCCAGTCTCCACGCCCACCCACAGCTCACTGCCCAACCTGGCAAGTGGCAGCCTCTGAAACATGCTGCAGAGTTCAGAGTGCTCCAACTAAAGCACTACAGAACACAAGAAAGAAAAGACCTAAGTGTCCATTCTAAAACTTGTTAGACTGATATCCCTCAGGACCAGGGACTGAGAGGCCCTCCTATTTACCTTCTAAGGAGGCCTTAAGTGTGGGGGGCCGGGGGCGAGAACCACATACATCAAAGGGTCAAATTTGTTCAGGTAATAAACTGATATTTGGCAACATTCTCCCCATTCTGGTCTTCTCCATTGATTCTTTGCCTCTCATCCCCTCTTTTTACCCTGGATCTTTCAGAATATTTATGAGGCTGTAGGAAGTGAACCTCTGTACTGAGAGCTGAGATAAAATGAGGGGGCCAGGCCACTACATGGCCTCCATGGACCATACCTTCTTCCAGACCACAGCCAAGCCCAGCTGTGTAGGTGACAGGAGGATGAGGCCGTCCTCAAATACAATACATGGGTTCACCTACCACAGCCAAGATTGCCTGGGCTCCAGTCACGATTTCAGCCACCCCTCACCATCCCTGACTGATTCACCTCTCTGCCCCCAGTGCCTGGCTCTCTTACTGGCACACATCAGTGGGCAAGAAACTGTTGCTGCCTCCACTCCTGTTTGGGATGAAGCTGGGGATCAAACAGATTAAATCACCTTTAAATAAGCTGTTGATGAAATGCAAATATACTTCCCCAATTTACCTAGAATCTAACCAGATAAGAAAAACCCTTAACACAAAGACTGGATTTTGTTAGGAGTCAAATTATCCCCAGAAACATAAGAAAGGATAAAGTGATGATGGAACTAATTTGTATCCTGAAATCATTTTTAGCAGAGAAGACCATTTTAATAAGCAGTGGTTAGAAGCGGTGGGCCAAAATTCTAATTTATCTTTGGTATTACTCAAGCAGTATGTTTTATACACTAATCAAGACATTAAAGGCAAAGAGTCCCCCCTCCCCTCTCCCCCCTCCCCGCCAGGCTCTCAGCAGGCTGAGGGGGTGCAATTTTCCCGAGGCTCTGGGGGAGCACCATGGTCGTGAGAGCCCAGCCTCTGTCAGAGCCCTCTAAGGCTGGCTGGATGCCAGTCTGGTCAGGGGCAGTCTTGGCTCCCACGAAGTAAGGTGTCCACTTCACAGTCAGGAAGCCGAGACTCAGCCCTAGACTCATCTGACACTCCCGCCCCACCTCCACCCCGCCTCCCCCCCTCCTACACACACACACACACACACACACACACACACACACACACGCACGCACGCACACGCACACACACACACACACACACACACACGAGTCTCTGCTTGGGGAGCCCCGCAGCCTTCCCAAACTGGTCTTGATTCCTCCCAGACTGCCCAGAGGCTCGGAACGGGGCCGTGCGTTAGACCTGGAGAGGATGTCCGAACCCCACGCCCCGGAATCCACGGACCCTCACCCCAGAGTGTCGGGGGCGGTGGGCTCCGCGGCCGCAAAACAGAATTCACGAGTGCACCGCCACTTCCCATTTTTTTCCCGCAGGAGGAAAAGGGGACCGGGGCACCCAGGCTCCACGGTAACCGCTAGGGGGCGCGCGTGGTCCAGGTCGGAGACGCTCGAACAATCTCGGACAGCGCCGCCCCCCGCGAGCACATCATCCCGGGACAAAACCCCCAGTGCAGGTGCAAGAGCTCGCTGTTACCAGAGCTGGTGCTAAGTTTGAGGGTAAGTAGAGTTCAGGAGGCAGTAAGAAAACTAGGTGAAATATGGGCTTTCGGCAACAAATACGGGCTTTCAGTAACCATGTGGCTTTGAGCAATTCTCTTAGCCTCTCTGAATGTCAGTTTTTTTTCGGTGGCCACACAGGAATGATGGGGATGCAGACTTTTGTGGGTTTTTGTGTGTCTGAAGTAAACAAATGGCTCTGAGGGTTCGTGAACGTTACTATTGCAAGCAGTAGACCAGGAGTTGATGCAGCCAGGCCCAGGGGCAGCTGGAACTCAGCCGGTAGCTAGGGAATTAACTACTAACTACCGAGTCAGTAGTCAGTAGTCAGGAGCTAACATTCTGGTTTGGATCTGCACTAGACTGGATGGCTAGGGGCCATATCCTGTTTAATATTCACTCACTCATTCATTCAACAAGTACCTATGGAGTCCTTGCATGACATCAGGCATTATGCCAGAAGCCGGGGACCAGTAGGGACAGTCAGATACTGCCCACAAGACACTGTCCCAGCTGTCTTAGAACCAACAAGCAAACATTCCAAGGGGGACACTGGCATTACTCAACTACATGACCAGGTATAATTACAAGTCTCTAAGGAAGTGATATCTGAGCTGAGATACCTGGGCAAAGGCGAGGGGAGCAAAGATAGGAAGAATGTTCTAGTCAGAGGGAGCAGCTTATGCAAAGGTCCTGAGGGGACTGGTAACCAAGGAACCAAAGGAGGCCAGTGTGGATTGGAGAGCAGTGAGGTGTGGAAGCATGGTACAAAGTGAGCTCAAGAGGCCCGCAGGGTGGGCAGGACTTTGTACCCTGCTTTTAATCTAAGAGTACCCAGCAACTTCTGAGAGGTTTAAGGGCAATGGCAGGACTGTATTTTGAAAAGGTCCCTGTATCCCAAGTGGTGTGCACGGGGTATTACCCTGTGTGTAGCTGGCATTTGATACGTACTTGTTGAATGAATAAATAACTAAGATCACTGTTGAAATTTTGGGATTTAATGTCTTGAATGCAAAAAAAATCATTGGGAAACATGGAAAAACACCCAACCCTACTCAATTTCTAGATAATACAAATAAAATAAAATGCATAAAGTTTTCTTGTCATTTAAGGTTATTTCTACTGTGAAGTTCTCTATTATTTTTAATAGACTATTTTTAGGACGACTTTAAATTTACAGAAAAAATGAGAATAGTTCCCATATACACTGTCCCTAGATTCCTTTATTATTAACATATTACATTAGTAGCATAGTACATTTGTTACAATTAATAAACCAATATTGATACATTATCATTATGAAAGTCCAAACTTTATTCAGATTTCCTTACTTTTTACCTCATATCTTTTTTCTGTTCCAGCATCTCACCCAGGATACCACATAACATTTAGTTGCCATGTCTCAGGGTCCTTTTGACTGACCGTTTCTCAGACTTCCCTCGTATTTGATGACCCTGACACTTTTGAAGAGCATACATTAGGTACTTTGTAGGATGCCCCTCTGTTGGGATTTGTCTGATGTTTTTCTCATGATTAGACTGGATATTATTATTTTTTTACTTTAATCAAAGTTATACATATACAAAGTTTTGAACGTCTTATTTGTTCTAATAGATGCAAAAAGAAAACAGTAGTCCTCTGACCTGTCCCTTGTCACTCTCACTCCCCAGAGTACCCTGTTTCAACTCTTTGCTGTTTTCTGGTGTTTGCTGCCATATATCTAGATCATATGTTGATCTTGCCTTTCTCGACTGACTGATTTAGAGACTAGCTCCTAACTTCCTGCTCTTTATGACACATGAGAACTGTGTTCTCCTTCATTCCCTTCCTCTACCCACCCACTGAGGTTTGTCCTGATGTCTTCCTCTGCCTTCCAGAACGCCCCATCAGTGGGCTTTCTGCCCCTCAGTCTTCAGGGTGGGTTGGGTCATTGTGGGGCACAGGCAGGAAGTTGGGGGGGGAGGGAGAGAGGAAAGGTATTTCTGCCCTCAGTTACCACGTTAGGTTGCTGTGGGGGCTGCAAGTCTGGCTCTGCTGTCAGGTACTCGCTCCAGTTTCCGAGAACTGCTCCCACCCCCTTGCCTCCTCAGGTCTGTGTATTAGGGGGGAGAGAGGGTGGGTAATAGCCCCTCATACTGGTATGGCACCTTCCTTTGTGGTTTCTTTTCACTCTGCCCACAGAGCCTCTTTTATGCAATTTTCCTCAAATTACCCCATTTGAGAATTGTTTCATTTTTTGGAATCCTGACTAATAAATTACAATTTTGGTTAAACCAATATTCAGTGTTTATATTATTGTGATAATAACTATGAAACATTATTCACCTTAAAGGCAGTGTTTTATGATAATATTTCCTTTCTTGTTACAACTTTTTTTGGTTTGTGTGTACGTGTGTGTATTTAGTATTTACTTTTTTAATATAACCCTTGTTAAATTTTCCTATACAACTCTGTACGTGGTCAGAGACATTAGCTTTTCTCTCAGGATTTTTTTCAGGAATTCCTACCCCCGTCAAGGTTGTATATTCTTCAGGTCTGCTGCCCAGCTGTCCTTCCCTTTCCTTCTCTCTGGTGTTAGAATCCTATTTTCTGGATCTTTGGGGGTTTCTCACTCATTTTGTTTGTTTGTTTTAGATTTTACTTATTTAGACAGAGAGAGAGAGAGTGGGGGAGGGGCAGAAGGAGAGGGAGAGAGAGAATCTCAAGCTGACTCCTCACAGAGGGAGCACAGAGTCGGAGCTGGGGTTGGGGCTCGATCTCATGATCCTGAGGTCATGACCTCAGCCGAAATCAAGAGCTGGATGCTTAACCTCCTGAGCCACCCAGGTGCCCCGGGTTTCTCACTCATTTTAGTGGGGCATATCTTTCATTAGCTTCTTTTTTATTTTAAGGATTTTATTTATTTATTTGAGAAAGAGAGAATGAATGAGAGAGCGCGCATGAGAAGGGGGAGGGGCAGAGGGAGAAGCAGACTCCCCGCTGAGCAGGGAGCCCGATGCGGGGCTCCATCCTGGGACCCTGGAATCATGACCTGAGCCAAAGGCAGACGGTTAACCAACTGAGCCACCCAGGCATCCCTCCTCTGCTAACTCTTTATGAAAATCCTGAGTTGGGGGTGCCTGGGTGGCTCAGTTGGTTGGGCGAGTGCCTTCGGCTCGGGTCGTGATCCTGGAGTCCTGGGATCGAGTCCCGCCCGCATCGGGCCCCCTGCTTGGTGGGGAGTCTGCTTCTCCCTCTCCCACTCCCCGCTCTTGTGCTTTCTCTCTCTCAAATGAATAAATAAAGTCTTAAAAAAAAAAAAAAGGAAAATCCTGAGTTGGATGATAGGTATGCTAAGTTTATCCTTCAATTTTCTTGTCATTATTGACAATTTTCCATCTCTAGTCACTTTGTTCCATGCTTTAGAAAATTTCTTCAACTAGATCTTCAAAATCTAATGAATTTTAATTTTGATTATTATATTTCTTAATATCCAAGAGCAGCTCTTTCTTATTTAGTGATTGTCCCTTTTGCAGAACATCTAGTTCTTGCTTAAAGGAGGTCATTCCTTCTCTTATCTCTCTATGGAATAGTTTTATTCAAGTTTTCTGTTTTTTTCCAAATGCCTTTTATGAATTTGTGAACTTTTAAAATGGAATCAGCTTTTCCAGACTTCTCTAAAATTATTCTCTCTTTTTTTAAAGATTTTATTTATTTATTTGAGAGACAGAGGAAGAGAGAGCAATAACAGTGAGCAGGTATGGGGGAGTAGCTAGTGGGAGAGCGGGGGAGGAGCAGAGGGAGAGGGAGAAGCAGGCTCCCCACTGAGCAGGAAGCCCCAATGACGATGATGACGACGATGTGGAACTTGATCCCAGGACCCAGAGATCATAACCTGAGCTGAAGGCAGATGCTTAACCAACTGAGCCACCACAGGCACCCTAAAATTATTCTTAAGGAAATGGGCATGCTGCATCAGCAGCATTCAAACTGGGTAATCAATGTCCAGAAACAAAGATCCCAGACAGGTCACATATGTCAAGAGGAAAGAGACCCCACTAAGCCACTCAATGAGACAGAGTCAATAAACAACCTGGAGCGACCATGCAACTCAGCCATTTCATTTCTCAAATTATTGCACCTCTAAATTTTAGCTTTCCATTTACCTTCTACTATCAGATTAAAAAAATATTTTTTCTAGTGCCATCTTGAACCTAAATGATATATGGCTTGTGACATACACAAATGCATAATCATAATGACTAGCATTTTTAGAGACAACTGTTAATTTAGCAAGCATTTATTGAGTACCTACTGTATTCCAGGCACTGTGCAAGGCATTGGAATAGAACATGCTCAAGGTCATGAGGTCCCTGCCCTCAGGGAACTCATTCTCCAGGGCAGTACCTCACACTGAGCACAGCCTCCTGAGCCTTCCAGGCACCCACTGAGAGCTCCACTTAACAGGGAAAGGATCTGAGGCTCACAAAGATTTCCCAGTTTGCCTGAATGACACACAGCCAGTTGGAGACGATGCTGCACCATGAACACCAATCTTCCTCTTCCAGCTCTGTTTTGAAGGCTGGGGTATAAGAAGAAGCTAGAGATAATGAACCATGAAAAGAGGGTTCAGAGGGACAGGAAGAGAACCAAGAGCGAGTGGTCTTAGTTAGGCTTCTCCAGAGAAGCAGAACCAATAGGATATATAGAGATGTATACAAGAGGAAGTTTATTATAGGAATTGGTTGATGCAGTCATGGAGGCTGAGAAGTCCCACAGTCAGCTGTCTGCCAGCTGCAGAATCAGGAAAGCTGGTGGTGTAATCAGTCCAAGTCCAAAGGTCTGAGAAATGGGGGCTGATGATGTAAGTCCCAAACTGTATCTGAAAGTCTGAGACCGGGAGGGCCAGTGCCCAAGGGCAAGAGAAGATGGATGTCTCAGCTCAAGCAGAGAGAAAGAGAGAATTTGCCTTTCCTCTGCCTTTTTTTCTACTCAACCAGTTGGATAATGCCCACCTGCATTGGGGAGGGCCATCTGCTGTAGTCGATTCACCAATTAAAATGCTAATTTTTTTTCTGGAAACACCTTCACAGACACATCCAGAAACAATGTTTTACCAGCTATTTGGGCATCCTTTAACCCCGTTAAGCTGACACATAAAACTAACCATCACAGAAGCCAAAGGGAAAAAAGAGTTTCAAAGTATCTGCTCAGGCCCTAGTTGCCCCAGTTTACATTTTAGCAGGAACTAGTTCAGGGCAAACGGCGGGGAACAGGAACTGCTGATGCACTTGGGGGAAACAGGACAGAAGGGAAGGAAGAAACACAGGATGCTCAGTTTACAGTTGCAGGGCGCATCTTCTCTACTCCTCTGGAATTAATGCCAGCGGGGAAAGAGCCTCACAGTTGAATAACTTGCACACCTAGAAGCAGCAGGCAACAACCCCAGGTGTCAGAGCCCTGTAGGGCATGCCCTCCCTGTGGGGATGGGCCAACTGGTGCCTCTCAGTTGTAAAAAAAAAAAAAAAAAAAAAAAAAAGGCACAGTATGCCCTGACTCCAGTCTCCCAACCTAAGGCCCTCAAGCAGGAAATTCTAGAACTACATTTCGATAAAGATGGAGCAAGGGAGTGACAGATTGCAAAAACAGACACAGAGCAAGGCATTGAGCCAAGTTCATGAGCAAGAGAAGTCAGCCTCACACCAGCAACAAAACCATACAGAGAACCCCGAGGGGTCTGCAAGCATCCACAGGGCCAGTAGTCTTCCTCCTCCAAGGCAGCAGATTCGTAGCTGGCCCCAGAGGTGTGAATCCCCTGCAGGTTAGCATAGGCTGGGGGTGTGGGGGCAGGTGTGGCCAGGGTCTGGGGACAATGGCGCACCCTCCCTTCTCTGGAGAGGTCTCCACGATGACTTCCACTGGCCTTCCCCAGTGCACATAAATATATATTTTTAAATTAGAAACCTAAAATAAATTCTTCCATTGCTGCTGGCTGACATTATGTAATGTCTCACAATGTTTCCCTGGGACTCTCCAGGCGGTCTCATTTATTGCCTTGGTTGTGCTTCCAGCTTTGTTCATGACTTCCAAACTGCTTTCCATAAAATTGAGCCATATGTACATTGGCTACTCTCAACGTAGTTTGTACCTTTAAAAGTATGCATATATTGTTGTGAGGCCAATGTTGAGAGTGGTGTGCGAGGCCATAGATTGGAGTCCTTTTTTTTAAAAATTGGCAACATTTCAAGCTCGTTTAAAAAAAAACTGGTTTTGAAATATTTTTAAATTTACAGAAAAGTTGCAAAAATAGTTCAGAGTGCCTGTATATGCTCCACCCAGCTTCCCCTAACCTCTTATGTAACCTCTTATATAACCGTAGCCCAATTATAGAAACCAGAAGCAATGTAATACTACTGAGTAATCTATAGACGTTATTGGAATTTTGCCATTCTTCCTACTAATAATGTCCCTTTTTAAAAAATAAATTTTTAAATTTTAGAATTGTCTGAAATTCACAGAAAAACTGAAAAGATAGTCCTGAGTTCCCATGTACTCCTACCCAGTTTCCACTTCTTTTAACATTTTACATTAGTATGGTATATTTGCCACAATAAATGAATCCATATTGATACATTATTATTAACTAAAGCTCATACTTTATTCAGATTTTTTTCTTTTTTCTGTAATGCCACTTTACAATACAGAATCTGTTCCAGGATCCCATCCAGGATACCACATCCTATTTAGTTGTCATCCTCCTGAGGAGCCTCTGGGCTGGGACAATTTTTCCAACTTTCCTTGTTTTTGATGACCTTGACAGTTTTGAGTACTGATCAGGTATTTTGTAGGCTGCTCCTCAATTGCAATCTGTCTGATGTTTTTCTCATGAGTAGATGGGACTACGGGTTTTTGAGAGGAAGACCACAGAATTGAAGTGCCATTCTTGTCACATAGTACCAGTGGTCCACTAAAGTTCTATTTCTGGTCCAGGCTGTATCCAGAAACCTACAGTGCATTTAGTTGTCATGTCTCCTTAGTCTCTAATCTCTGGAAGTCCTCAGCCTTTCATGACCTTGACATACTTGAGGAGTATTCAAAAATGTCCCTTAATTTGTATTTGATGTTTTTTCAAGAATGGATTCGAGTTATGAAATTTTGGTAAGAATGCCAAAGAAATGATGTAGTGTATCATATCAGGGGTACATGGTGTCACTATGTCTTATTTTATTTATTTTTTTAAGTAAGCTCTACACCCAACATGGGGCCTGAACTCACGAGCCTGAGATCAGGCTCTACTGACTGAGCCAACCAGGTGCCCTTCTTACTTTACTTTTGATCACTTGGTTAAGATGGTGTCTGCCAGGTGTCTCCACTATTAAGTTACTATCTTCTCTTTCTAATATATTGGTGGTGATACTTTTAGATGACACAAATATCTTGTTATCCTCAGACTTTCGCTAGCTAATTTTAGCATCCATGAGTGGATCTTGCACACAACAATCATTACTGTGATGTTCTAGTGTTGATTTTTCTATTTCCCTTATTCTTTCTACACTTGTTAATTGAAATTCTCCTGTTCCTTTCCCCCATTAATTTATTTATTCAGTTATTTAATTCACAAACATGGGCTAACGAATATTTATTTTGCGGGTTCATCTTGTATTTTCCCTGTCCCAGTGCTAGCTAGACTCAATCATTTCTTCAAGGATTTCTGGTTCTTTTTATTGGAGAATCATCTTTTGAAACCAAGATCTGGACACTAAGTATGCTCATTGCTACTGGGGCATCACTGTGTCTAGGCACTCTTATCAAACACAGCTGGGAAATATATCCGTGCACACATATATACATACACCTAAATTTATTTCTTTATCCATATATACTCAGGGGTTCTCCAGGGCACCTCTTAGGACTTCCATGCCTAATAGTAAAGGTTAATGGAACATTAAAGCAACCAAGAAAAGCAGGTACAATTAAGTACCTAGAATCACTGGGGATTAAGGTTTGGGTCACCCCAACCAGCTAAGGTTTTGCCTGAGGGTGAGGGAAATAGTGAATGTGTAGTGAAGACGAAAGTCATAGATATCAGTTACAGCCTTATGACCAATTATAGAAACATTTTATTTGCTTGTCATAGATATGTGTTTATTTGTATATGCTAACCATTTTCTTCTTTCTCCTTCTTCCCATTTTTATTTTGTATGCAAATTGCTGAAGCTAACTTTACAGTTTAGATTTTAGGTAACAGACTATGCAGTGGGACTATGACTGAATTTAAGGGTTAATTAACATAGTCAGTGATGGATACAATACCTGTTGGTTGGGACTATTTCCTCATTTGGCAGAGAGCAAGAAAATTTCTTCATTTTAAGATAAAAAGCTGTATCTTGTTAGGTGGAATTACAGAGAGGTTTTGTATATGAGAGTCCAAATGTGTGTAAAAGGGAGTCTATGGAAGGTGAGTAGGCAAAGGGGTGGACTCTGCCAGTTATCCGTTTCTCGTCCCTAAAATCCAAATGCATCCTTCATTATCTGGTATGCAAAAATGAAGCCGGTTCATTTAAATGTTTTTCTTTGTCAGCTGACTGTGTTGAATTTTGTCAGTAGAGGGCGATGGAGAGACATTGCAGGAGAAAGGAGGAGGACCTGGTCTGGTGTGTTCCTTCTAGGCTTCCTGCAGTGTCCACGGCTCCTCCAGCATCTGCGTTGCAGGCTGCTTCTCCAATGTCCGGCTCCTGCCGTGTAGACAGGTTCCCCAATACCAGATTCTAGCTGCTGGCTCACAAGCCCAACACTCATTTCTCCATTCCCTTGTTATAGTTAATAATTCTTTTTATTAAGCTTTCCCTGTTCAAATGACTGTGGTTTCTGTCTCCTAATTGGACCCAGACTAGTCTGCACATAAAACGGTTTCAGAATTGCTAACTCATTTCCCTGTGAGACCCACAGAGAGGAACAAATTTACTGACCAAACTACAACCTCTGTGTACAGGACTTCCATGCTCAGTCATTTTTTTTTTCAAACAACCAGACACATTAACATTCTTAGTTTATTAATCCTCTCGTGAAAAATATGCACAATCACCATAGTTAAAGCCACTGCAGCATCCTTCTTCCTTCTGGTGTCCAATCTCCAGCTCGTATTTTGCCAGCACCAACATTGGCTTTTGCAGTCCCCCTGACTTTCTTCATTCTGGTCCTGCTTTCCTTTTGCTGTTTTCTTGACGTCTTTTTCTTCTCCTACAGGCCATGTCTTGCAAGTCTATGTTTGGGTTCATTTTTCTTTGCATAATCCAAGGAATCATAAATCATGCCAAAGCCAGTTGTCTTGCCACCACCAAAATGGGTTCTGAATCCAAATCCAAATATAACATCTGGTGTGGTCTTGCACATTTTGGCTAGTTTCCCGAATTTCTGTCTTAGGTACTGTTGCCTTTCCGGGGTGAAGGACGTCAATGACCATCTGTCTCCGCTGAAGTAGTCAGTTGGTCATGAAGTTCTTGGTCCATACAGTGACTGTGTCATTCATGATGGCAGCCAAGCTTCAAGCAGTTGGAGAAGAAAAGAGCCTAGTTAGTTTTATAGTATCCAAAATATCATTTTTCAGTGACTTAGGTTACGTGTTTTCTTCCCTATCTTCTCCAGGGTGGTTCTGGTCTTTATTTGTAATATACTTAGATTCCTTATTATTGGTGTTCCATGTTGGCTTCTTTCCTAATGCTGGCTGATTTGAATGATTTATTTATTCTGGGAGTATGTAAACCATTACCCTGGTTCCAAGAGTCACAACTGCATGAAAGGGCTTAGATACACTCAGAGGAGTATTGTGGCCACCTCATTTCTAATACCGGTTTCCATTCCCTTTTTCCTGTCCCATTTCTGTCCATCCACCTTCTAAAATAACTAATCTTTTTGACCTTCTGGTATATAGCCTTTCTTTCGCCCGTTGATATATGGGGACCCATAGATGAGTTTTGGTTTTTTTGTTTTTTGTTTTTTTAAAGATCTTATTTATTTGACAGAGAGAGAGAGAGAGAGAGCACAGGGAATGGGAAAGGGAGAACAGACTCCCCACTGAGCAGGGAGCCTGACACGGGGCTCGATCCCAGGACCCTGTGACCACAACCCCTAGCAGAAGGCAGATGTTTAACCGACTGAGCCACCCAGGTGTCCCCCAGAGATGAGTTTTAAGACTTCTTAGAAAGCAAAGACTCCAGCTCATAGCCCTCCTGTCTGCTTTGTCTGGAGCCCAGGGTGAGCCCATTCCAAAGCTTAATAAAAAGAAATATTTGTTGGAGTTGACCACTGAAAGTCATGTTGTAGGGAAAACTGGTCATGTCTATTACAACAAAACATGAGGAGCACTGGGTGTTATGCACAAACAATGAATCATGGAACACTACATCAAAAACTAATAATGTAATATATGGTGATTAACATAACAATAAAAAATTTAACAAAACAAAACAAAACATGAATAATTTCTAATTTCTTCTGCACAGCCATTCCACTGAATATTTAACCTTAGGGAAAAAAATCATATTTGTACATAGGTAGATACGGACAAACTTGTTTTCTGTCTTGTTGTTTTTAGCGGTGAAAAGAAAAAAATAATCAGAAACAATCTTAATGTCTAGTAATAGGGAAATAGCTAAAAACATACACGAATAGCCAACCTGGCACCCTATACAATTCAGCAGGGTTGTTTGTTTTAATAATGTAGAGTTATGAGGAGCTTAGAATAAGAGCTCTAAGACATGTTGATGAGTGGGTGGGGAGAAAGCTAGTTTTGGAATGATAAATATGGAATAATGCAACTTACGAAAAATCAAGAAATAAAACAATACCACATATTTTATAGATATATATCTATATATACATGTATATGTATGTGTGTGTGTGTATATATATATATATGTAAGAAAAATGTTTGGAAGCATGTATATCAAACTGAAAAAGTGATTTCATTTGGCAGGGGTTGGCTGGGGCAGAGGAGACTGAGATTTGGGGTGGGGGTAGGTTTTAAAAGGAATTTTTTTAAAAAGATTTTATTTATTTATTTGAGAGAGAGAGAATGAGAGACAGAGAGCATGAGAGGGAAGACGGTTAGAGGGAGAAGCAGACCCCCTGCTGAGCAGGGAGCCCGATGTGGGACTCGATCCTGGGACTCCGTCCCGGGACTCCATGCCGGGACTCCAGGATCATGACCTGAGCTGAAGGCAGTCGCTTAACCAAGCGACTGAGCCACCCAGGCGCCCTTAAAAGGAATTTTTATCTGCAATGTGTTTACTTTTTCAGTATTCATGTGTTATTTGTGTAATATTCTTTAAAATTAAAATGAACAAACAAAACATCGACTACATTAATTAAATCTCAAAATCCTTAGAAAGAGACTACAACCTATTGGGGAAACAGGTGACACCCTCACACACTCAGTATCTGCCCTTCCTAGAGAAAATTCCAGAAATGACAGTCTCCACCTCTCCCTCTCCTATTAAATGTAAGAATCCTTTCCTAAACATTGTCTGCTGCGAAGGCTTGCTATCTGTTAATAAAAGCAAGTAACATAAGTAACACAGTAACTTAAGACCTGGGTTTACAGTGAACACCATATATCAACTACCTGTACTCTACGGTTAATATTTGACCAGTTCTGCTCTAACACAGTAGATCACTGAAAGTAAACCCCAATATACACTTTCTACTTTGATTTTTTTCTTTGCTGAGCTGTAGGATGGATATTCAACCCAAGGAAAGCAACTAATGGCTAAGGACAGAGTCCAGGTATCTCGAAGCCTTTGCTTCCTGTTTAAACCATTTGATGACTGAGGTAGAAAAAAATCAACATTCCCACATCAAGGTTGTTAACTTGATGTTAATAAAGATAAAGAGTATATAAAATACCTTCAAGTTTGTATTTAAATTATTTTCCTCTAGGGGAAAATAAAAAATAAACCTAAAGTCTTAGCCTTAGTACTTTAATAATAATAATAATAATAATAATAATAATAATAACAAAGATTAAAATGATAACGAGCCAGAAAGCTGACTAAGCCACTAATCAAAGACAGAGACACAAATACAATTAGTATTTCAGGCAAGTTGCTCTGAGGATTCTTGGCTTAATCCTGAGATATCCAGAGGCTTCGCTTGGGGAGCCCCATCCCCTCCGGGGACACAAAAAGGCACTTCCTGCCACCGCTCTCGGTTTTTTGTATAGTTTGAGTTAAGACCATGCAAAATAAACAACGTAATTTTGTCTAGGTGTCACATTCCCTTCTGGGAGGAAATTACTACACTTGTTTTGTAACTCCTTTGGTTGGAGTATATTTTCTGGTTTTTAATTTTTAAATCCCCTAAGCCCTTTCCCACTCTTTAGGAAAATTAACTTGTGTTTTCTAACTTCATAGACTCGAAAGTTGTACCTCTTGAAAGTCTCCCTTTGAGGAAATTTGCACAAACAGCAAAGAAATCTGGCTGAGTGAGATTCAAATTCCCCTCATCGAATGCATATCTTGTATGCACCTGGAATGATACTTTATACCGTGAAAAAAGCACATTATAAAGTAGCATGCGTGGGATGATAGTGCCTGGGCGAATTGCATGTGTCCTCAAGTACAGAATTTCTGGAAGGACAGTAGCATCTCACGGTGGCGAGATTGCTGATGATTGATTTCTTCTTTTTACTTTCCTGTATTGTTTGCATTTTAAATATTGAGAATATACTGGGGCACCTGGGTAGCTCGGTCGGTTAAGCGTCTACCTTCGGCTGGGGTCATGATCCCAGGGTCCGGGGATTGAGCCCCGCATCGGGCTCCCTGCTCGGCGGGAAGCCTGCTTCTCCCTCTCCCACTCCCCTTGCTTGTGTTCCCTCTCTCGCTGTGTCTCTCTCTGTCAAATAACTAAATAAAATATTTTTAAAAAAATATTGAGAATATATCATTTTCATAATAAAAAGAACATTTTGATCTTGAAACAACAACAAAAGGTGAGGAAGGGATAAAATAACTGGAACAGAAGGAAATGCAAGCAGGAACGATAAAATGCACCAGGACTGAGGTTCTTACTCCGAATCCTCACATCTCGCTTGCTGTCCAGCTCCATATTCATCCCCCTGCCATGCCATCATCAGCCCTTCTGGCCTGCAGCCCTCCAGAAACCTCCTCTCTGGTCCTCCTGCCTACCTTCTTGCCTTGCAATCATCCATTCTGTACAGAACAGCCAGAGTGATTTTCATAAAGTAACCATCTGATCTGTATTTCCGCCCACCTCAAACCTCCGGTAGCTCCTAGTCACACTGAAATAAAAACCCAGTCTCCTTGTCCCAACCTCCAGGCTCTGCGGGTTATGGTCCTTGCTCCTTCTTCTCCTGCTCCTTTACCTTTTGCTCCCTTTGTTGATATTTCCTGGCGCACTCTTTCCTGCTCCAGCGCATTTGCATTTGTTGTTCCTTATGCTCAGATAGCTCTTCCCTCCGCTCCTCATCAGCCCCTGCTCCTCAGAGTCTCCAGGGGTGGGGGCCAGGGATCTGCATTTTAAATATGTACTTTATGTGCTCCTCATGCAGACTCAGGTTTGAGAGATGCCCTGGCTTTTGATGAGTATTCAAGGCGGCAGATGCAGAGAGTTCAAGAACAAACTTCTGGTACCTGGAGTTATTCTTTCTCAGACCCTTGTGAGGCCACATGGATCCTCTGGGCTGAGATGTTCTTCAAAAAAGGACCTAGGTGTGGGGGTGCCTGGGGGGCTCAGTTGGTTGAACATGTTTTGGCTCAGGTCATGATCTCAGGGTCATGAGATCGAGCCCTGCATTGGGCTCCACACTTAGCAGGGGGTCTGCTTGAGACTCCCTCCCTCTCCCTCTGTACCCCACCTTCATGTGCACTCACGCACGCACACACACTCTCTCTCTACAATAAATTTTTAAGGGAAAAAAAAAAGGACCTAGGTGTGTCAGCTCACAGAAGGATGGGACATTAGTGTCTAGAAGTTCCTCTACCAAAGGTAAAATGATGGCTAAAAGTTCAGCTAAGATTTTTAAGTGTTGACTGTTACTTATTCATCTATTGGTAAATTCAGCATAAATACCTACAACAAATTAGCCCTTCCTCCGAGGTGGTGTTTGGAGATTGACTCAGGAAGAGTTCTGAAGCAGTTATATTCAGGCTTCTGTCTTGGACATTTACTACCTGAGAACTGTTGCAGTCTGGAGGGCCCTGTAGGACAAACAGATGATGAGGTGGGGGGGCGGGGCAGGGGGGCTTGGAAGGTACTGGAAACATTAAGCAAACACTCTTGCAGCTTATGCTGAGGGCAAGTTCCTATGCTAGGCATGGGTAGGTGGGGGAGGACACCACAAGAAGACACACCCAGGTCTGCCCAGCCTGCCCACGAGGGCTCGTGGCCCCTCAGAGAAGCTTGTCTCGGTGCAAAGTGCTTAGGGTAGTTTTGTTTTTATTGTTTTTTGAGGAATTTACCTAGTCCCACCTGGTGGGCATAAACAGAAGTCAGAACTTTACAAGGAGGCTGTGGCAGGAAAAGCAATAGAGGGTCATTAATTTTTGTTGGCTTTTCCCAGGTTTCCTTTCAGGAACCCCTCCCTCACTCCCTGTGGTTCTGGGGAGCTGCCAGTCAAGGTGGCCCTGTCTCTCTCACCCCAGGAGCTGAGCCAATCACAGTCCTCTCTGGGTCTTCTTGCCAGAATCTAGGGGGCAGGCGTTCCTTCTGCTGGGCTTGCTGAACTGGCCAAACATGAGCCGTGTGCTGTCCAGTTCCATCATGCCCACCCAGCAGAGAGCACCTGAGTGACAAAGAGAAAGAGAGAGCCCCAGTGACGTCATTTGAGCTCCTAGATCCAGACAGACCTGAAGCTAGACCCACTCCTAATCTTTCCAGGATGGGTGTTAATAAATCCCCTTATTGCTTCAATCTGTTTGAGCTGTTTCTTCTCGCGCAACAGATAGAGGCCTGACGAATGCATAGGCCTTAGACTGTTCCTTCCATTATTATTCCAAGTCTCCAAATAAAAAATGTGCTATTGGCAGAAAACTCGTCTTCGCAATGTAAGAGTGAGGCCAATCTCGTAATGTAGATGGGCAGTGTTAGAATCCTACAGGGTTTGGGGCTCCTATAAATCCTGGGCCAGGCACAGCCCTACCATTCAGGGTTCTCAGAAGCCGTTCTTGTGGGCGGTGTGTCATAGTCTCTTACCACCAAATTTTCTGCTTTCACACACCCTGAATCCACTCTATGACTTCCAAGTCTAGTCCCACACCACAGGGTTCATTCCAGCCTCCCGCCTTTCCATATTGGTAACTCCCTTTCCCATCAGTGAGAATCCTGGCTCCCATTATATTTCATATATTTACTGACTTGCTCAAACCTACAACACATGGAGAGTAGTTTCGGAATTGTGCATCCATACCACTACAAAGGCAAGCCTACTAACTGGAGTTCAATATTTGATTATAGTTCTTTGGCATTTGTCTGAGGGGAGATCGTCAAAACACAGTGTGCAAAATTTACCCCTTCCCTATTTTACTATGTTTATGTTATTCATTTGAAATAACACGAAGTTCATTGTTTCTGCTTCTATTTAAATTTAAGGGATTTTTTTCTTCCATCCTTGTTGATATTAATTTCTGAGTATGTGAAATGTGAATTCAGTTCTGAGAACAAACTATGCATAATGTATACTCAGACAAGCGGGACCCCTCCCCCTCCCTCTTCCACCCTGTTCCTATGCTTCTGTACCCTCCACCCACCCCTATCTCTGGAAGGTAACCAATCTCATTTCCTGGCTTATCCTTCCTGGGTTTCTCTTTTCACAAAGAAGTGAATGCATCTATGTTTTCTTATTTTTCCTTCTTTCCATGCTATAGACACTCTTTAGCACTATTCTTTGTTCATTTAATCATATATACCCTGGACATCACTTCTTGTCAATTAGTAGAAATGTTCAGGGGCGCCTGGGTGGCTCAGTTGGTTAAGTGTCTGCCTTCAGCTCAAGTCATGATCCCAGGGTCCCGGGATCGAGCCCCACGTCAGGCTCCCTGCTCGGCGGGAAGCCTGCTTCTCCCTCTCCCACTCCCCCTGCTTCTGTTTCCTCTCTCACTGTGTCTCTCTCTGCCAAATAAATAAAATCTAAAAAAAAAAAAATTCAATTTTTTTTTTTTTTTTTACAGCAGTGTAGTATTCCACTGTATACATGTACTGTGGTTTATAAACCCACTCTCCTGTATACAAGCATTTAGGTTGTTTCTTGCAATTACAAATAGTGCTTCAGTGAATAATCTTATGCATAAGGATTTTTGTGTTGTTGAAAAAAATTTTTTTTATAAACCTTTATTTTTAAAGATTTTATTTATTTATTTGACAGAGAGAGACACAGCGAGAGAGGGAACACAAGCAGTGGGAGTGGGAGAGGGAGAAGCAGGCCCCCCGCCGAGCAGGGAGCCTGATGCGGGGCTCGATCCCAGGACCCCGGGATCATGACCTGAGCCCAAGGCAGACGCTCAACGACTGAGCCACCCAGGCACCCCTGAAAAAATTTTTTTAAGTATACTGTATGCCCGGGGCACCTGGGTGGCTCAGTCGTTAAGCGTCTGCCTTCGGCTCAGGTCATGAACCCAGGGTCCTGGGATCGAGCCCCGCGTCGGGCTCCCTGCTCCGCGGGAAGCCTGCTTCTCCCTCTCCCACTCCCCCTGCTTGTGTTCCCTCTCTCGCTGTGTCTCTCTCCGTCAAATAAATAAATAAAATCTTTAAAAAAAAAAGTATACTGTATGCCCAATGTGGGGCTCAAACTCAAAACCCTGAGATCAAGAGTTGCATGCCCTACTCACTGAGCCAGTCAGATGCCCCTGAAAATGTTTTTTTTTTATTTTTTAAAGATTTATTTATTTGAGAGAGAGAGAGAGCGGGAGGAGGGGCAGAGGGAGAGGGAGAGAGTCCCAAGCAGACTCCCCACTTGAGCATAGAACCTGACACAGAGCTCGATCCCATGATCCTGAGATCATGACCCAAGGAGAAATCAAGAGTCTGACGTGCAACTGACTGAGCCATCCGGGTGTCCCTGAAAATGTTTCTTTAAGAGTCACAAGCTCTTCCAATTAAGCCAGCCAGGCACCGCCCCCCAAATTTCTACATAATAAAAAGATTTTAGTGTGCAGTTCTATGACTTTTAACATATGTGTAGATTCTTGTAACCACAGTAAAGATATGGAACATTTCCATGACTCTCCCAAGTTTAGTCATGGGGCTCCTTTTTAGTCACTTTCCTCACCCATAAACCCTAGTCACCACGAATCTGTTCTCCATTCCTATAACTGTGACTTGTCCAGTGTCATATGAATGGAACTTTTGAGACTTACTTTTTCCATTCAGCATATCTTTGAGAGTCAGTCACATTGTTGTGTGCACTAATAGTCCGTTCCTTTATACTGCCCAGGAGCATCCCTCTACAAGGATGCACCTCAGTTTGTTTATCCATTCATCTAATGAAAGACATTTGGATTGTTTCTAGTTTTTGCTGATTATGAATAAAACTTCTGAGGCACTTGGGTGGCTCAGTTGGTTAAGTGTCTGACTTTGGCTCAGGTCGTGATCTCAGGGTCCCGGGATCTATTAAGCCCTGCTTCCAGCTCTCCACTCAGTGGGGAGTCTGCTTCTCCCTCCCCCTCTGCCCGTTTCCCCTGCTTGTGCTCTCTCTCAAATAAATAAATAAAATCTTTAAAAAAAAACTTCTATAAATATCTGTATACAGTTTTATAGATAAATACCTAGAAGTGGGATTGCAGAGTTATTTGGTAAACATATGTTTAACTTTATAAGAAGCTGAAACCATAAGACTCTTAGGAGAAAACATAGGTAGTAAGCTCCTTGATAGCAGTCTTGGGGATGATTTTTTTGGATTTGACACCAAAAAAGGCAACAAAAGCAAAAATAAACAAGTAGGACTACATCATACCAAAAAGCTTCTGCATAGCAAAGGAAACCATCAACAAAATGTAAAGACAATTTATTGAATGGGAGAAAATATTTGCAAATCATATATTTGAAAAGGGTTAATACCCAAAATACATAAAGAACTCATGCAACTCAATAGCAAAAAACAATGATTTAAAAATGGGCAGATAAGGGCACCTGGGTGGTTCAGTTGGTTAAGTGGCTCCCTTCAGCTTGGGTCACGATATCAGGGTCCTGGGGTCAAGCCCCATGTCAGGCTCTCTGCTCAGCGAGTAGTCTGTTTCTCACTCTCCCTCTATATTCTCCCTCTCTCTCTCAAATAAATAAATAAAAATTTTAAAAATAAAAAAATAAAATAAAAATGGGCAGAGAGGTGTGCCTGACTGGCTCAGTTGGTGGTGCATCTGACTCCTGATCTGGGAGTTGTAAATTCAAGCCCCATGAGATTACTTAAAAAAATAAAATCATTAAAAAAATGGGCAGAGGAACTGAATAGGCATTTTTCCAAAGAAGACAAGCAGATGGCCTGCAGGTACAAGAAAAGATGTAAGTGTCTATCAATGGATGAATGGACAAAGAAAATATGGAATATATATAAAATGGAACATTACTCATCCATAAAAAAGATGGAAATTTGCAACAATATTGAAGGCATTATGCTAAGTGAAATAAGTCAGAGAAAGACAAATACCAAATGATCTCACTTCTATGTGGAATCTTTAAAAAAGAAAGAAAGAAAGAAAAAACAACTGAACTCATAGATACAGAGAACAGATTGGTGGTTGCCAGAGGCAGGGGATAAGAAGTGGGCAAAATGCGTGAAGAGGGTTCTAGAGGGGAGGGAGGTAGGGGGATGGGTTAGCCTGGTGATGGATATTAAAGAGGGCATGTACTGAATGGAGCACTGGGTGTTATACGCAAACAATGAATCATGGAACAGTACATCAAAAACGAATGATGTAATGTATGGTGATTAACATAACATAATAAAATTTTAAAAAATGAAAAAAAAAGATCCAATAGTAAATCCCTACTGAACAATAAAGATTTTACATTTCAAAAAAAAAATGGGTGAAGATGGTGAAAAGGCACAAACGTCCAGTTATAAAATAAATACGTCCTGGGATGTAATGTGCAGCATGGTGACTATCATTAATACTTTATTGTATATTTGAAATATATTTGCTGAGAGTAAATACTAAGTTATCATCATGAGAAAAAAATAATTTGTAGCTATATGTGATGATGGATATTAACCAGACTTATTGTGGTGATCATTTCATAATATATACAAATATTGAATCATTATGCTGTATATCTGAAACTAATATAATGTTATATGTCAATTATATCTCCATTTTTTTAAAAAGGGGGTGAAATTCTGTAAGATATTTCTAATTTCTGAGTCATCTTGGGGCTGGTATTCATTGATTTTCTTTTCTCATGATAATGGATCAGACTTTCGTGGTTCTTTTAATGTCAAGTAATTTTGGACTGCATCCCGGCCATTTGTATATTATGTGATGATATGCAGAGACTTAGTTAATCCCTATGGACAAATTTTTTTAAAGAGAGGGAGCGGGGGAGGGGCAGAGGGAGAGAGAGAAACCCAAGCAGTCTCCATGCCCCACACGAGCCTGACTTGGGGCTCGGTCCCACAACACTGAGGTCACCTTCTGAGCTGATATGAAAAATCAGATGCCCAACTGACTGAGCCACCCAGACACCTCAGGGATAATTTTTTTTTAAGCCAGGCAACTGACCTGGTTAGCTACAGACTGCAAGTTCTGATCTGCCTCCTGTGGGCTGTGTGTCCAATGTCAACTTAATTTTCATTGCCCTTGAGGTGCTATTTAGATCTATCTTGAATATGTGCCACCCACAGGCCAGCAGGTATGTAGACAGTTGCCTATCCTGTTCAGTTCTCAAAGGCTTTGGTGTTGTGTTTAGGATCTCTGATGCATGCACAGCACAGGGCAAATGCAGGAGTTTGTTCCTAACTTTGTGAGATTACCTTCTGAAGCCTTCTCTCTGTGATCTCCCCCCATTCTCCAGTTCACAGGGGCTCCCTTTGCTAGTCGTCTGGCCAGCCAGGGCTTTAGTCTCCTTTTTGCTGTGCACTTCCTACAGCTGTCACTGCTTCTGCAGCCAAGCAGTGGGAAGATAGGGAGATTAGAAAAAAGAAATGGAGATGCCCTCTGCACTCTTTGAACCTTGGTTCCTCTGGTCACATTAAAGGCTTATCTTTGCTCTCAGAGTGAAGACAGAATAGAGGGTGCTCACTCCATCCTACCTGGAAGTGGAGGGCTCCTGGTGTGATTTTAATTTGCATTTCTCTTATTGTAAGTGAATTTTTAAAAAGATTTTATTTTTTTTGATACAGAGAGAGAGAGAGAGAGAGAGACAGAGGGCACAGCAGGGGGAGGAGCAGAACGAGAGGGAGAAGCAGATTCCCTGCTGAGCAGAGCCTGATACGCGGCTCGATTCTAGGACCCTGCGATCATGACCTGAGCCAAAGGCAGACACTTCCCCACCTGAGCCACCTAGGCGCCCCTTATTCTAAGTGAATTTAACATTTATTTTTTGTATCTTCAAGGTCCATATTAAAATGTCTTTTTTTTTTTTGAGAGAGAGAGAGAAGGGGAGGGGCAGGAGAGGGAGAGAGAGAATCCTCAAGCAGGCTCCATGCCCAGCGCAGCTCCATCCCACAACCCTGAGATCATGACCTGAGCTGAAATGAAGAGTTGGACGCTAAACTGACTGAGCCACCCAGGCACCCCTTAAAATGTCTTTTTGATTAATTTCTTGTTCATATTTTTGCTCATTTTTCTACTGGATTTTTGGTCTCTTTTATCTTCAAATATTTAAGGGTTATAACCCATTTGTTATATATGCTGGAAATACTTTCTCCTAGTTTTCCATC
Organism: Callorhinus ursinus; assembly: GCF_003265705.2. Lineage (NCBI taxonomy): Eukaryota > Metazoa > Chordata > Mammalia > Carnivora > Otariidae > Callorhinus > Callorhinus ursinus. The sequence goes on from NW_027397077.1 coordinate 13,293,285, forward strand.
TACTTTCCTAATTTTTAACCATGAAAAAAGTTATTTATTTTTATTTTTTATTTTATTTTTTTAAAGATTTTATTTATTTATTTGGCAGAGAGAGAGAGAAAGAGCACAAGCAGGGGGAGGAGCAACAGAGGGAGAGGGAGAAGCAGGCTCCCCCTGAGCAGAGAACCTGATGCGGAGCTTGATCCCAGGACCCTGGGATCATGACCTGAGCTGAAGGCAGATGCTTAACCAACTGAGCCACCTAGGCGCCCCAAGTTTTTCTTTTTCTTTTTTTTTTTTAAAGATTTTATTTATTTATTTGACAGAGAGAGACACAGCGAGAGAGGGAACACAAGCAGGGGGAGTGGGAGAGGGAGAAGCAGGCTTCCTGTGGAGCAGGGAGCCTGATGCGGGGCTCGATCCCAGGACCCTGGGATCATGACCTGAGCCGAAGGCAGACGCTCAACAACTGAGCCACCCAGGCGCCCAAGTTTTTATTTTTCTGAAATTAGCTTTATCAATCTTTTCCTTTATTAAATCTGGATTTTAGATCAGTTAGGAAACTTCTTTCCCTACATACAGATTATAAAGAAATTCACTGGTATTTTCTTTTAATACTTATGTGGTTTCACATTTAATATTTAACTATCTAACCCTTTTGTGTAAGGTATTGAGAAATAAATCTAATTTTTTTTTCCAAATGGCTATTCAGTTTTCCCAGGACCATTTATTTGAAAGTCCAACTTTATCCCCATGATTTTATTTACTAAATTTCTCTGTCTTTAGGTCTATATCTCAATTTTCTATCCTGTTCCACAAATCTATTTGTCTATTCATGTGCCAGTACTATACTTTTTATAAAAAAGATTTTATTTTTAAGTAATCTGTACCCCTAATGTGGGCCTTGAACTCACAATCTCAAGATCAAGAGTCGAGCACTCCACCAACTGAGCTAGCCAGGTGCCCCATATACTTTTTATATATTTTTCATTTTTAAATTTTATTTTTTTTTAAGATTTTATTTATTTATTTTGAGAGAGAGAGAGAGAGTGAGCAGGTGGGCTGAGGGGCAGCGGGAGAGGGAAAGAGAATCTCAAGCAGACTCCCCACTGAACATGGAGCCAGATGCCAGGTTCAATCTCACAACTGTAAGATCACAGCCTGAGTCAAAACCAAGAGTCGGACACCCAACTGACTGAGCCACCCAGGCGCCCCACCCTGTATACTTTTTAAATCACAGTTTTTGTAGATGATCTTAAGGTCTGGTTGGGCTCTTGTAGATTTTCTCTTATGATGATTCCCTTGCTATTGTTCATTTTTTATTTTTCCATATATACTTTAGCATTAACTTTCTAGCTCCATAAAGAACCTTGTTGGTATTTTTGATAATGTAGATAAGGATGCACTTGCCTTGTTCCTTATCTTTGTGGAGATGTCTTACTGTTTCCCAGTGAAATAAAATATATTTAAAAAGTGTCCACTAATGGGGCGTTGGGTAGCTCAGTTGGTTAAGCCTCCGCCGCTTGAATTTGGCTCAGGTATAACCTCAGGGTTGTGAGATCGAGCCCCACGTGGGGCTCTGTGCTGGATGTGGAGCCTGCTTAAGATTCTCTCTCCCTCTCCCTTTGCCCCCCCACTCACACTCACTCTCTCTCTCTTAAAAAAAACCCAACAACCATCAATTTCTATTTTCTTGAGTGTTTTTTTTTTAAATAGATGTGAAATTTTGACAAAGGCTCATTTAGAATCTGTGGAGATAATCATATTATTTTCTTTTTTTTTACTTTAAATTTTTTATTGTTATGTTAATCACCATACCTTACATCATTTGTTTTGGATGTAGTGTTCCATGATTCATTGTTTGCACATAACACCCAGTGCTCCACGCAGAACGTGCCCTCTTTAAAACCCATCACCAGGCTAACCCATCCCCCCACCCTCCTCCCCTCTAGAACCCCCAGTTTGTTTCTCAGAGTCCATCATCTCTCATGGTTCGTCTCCCCCTCCGATTTCACCCCCTTCATTCTTCCCTTCCTACTATCTTCTTTTTTTTTAACATATAATGTATTTTTTGTTTCAGAGGCACAGATCTGTGATTCAACAGTCTTGCACAATTCACAGCGCTCACCATAGCACATACCCTCCCCAATGTCTATCACCTAGCCACCCCCTCCCTCCCACCCCCCACCACTCCAGCAACCCTCAGTTTGTTTCCTGAGATTAAGAATTCCTCATATCAGTGAGGTCATTTCATATGATTTTCCTTCTAAGATCTATTAATATAATGGATTATATTATTACGGATTTCCTAAGATTGATTCAGTCTTATATTCCTAGAATAAATCCTACTTGGTCATGGTATATTATTTTCTTAATGTGGTGTTGGATCCTGTTTGCTAATGTTTTATTTAATATTTTTGTATTAATATTCATAAGCAATAATAGTTTTGTGATTTTCTTTCCTTTTATCATCTTTTAAAGGACATTTCATTATTTATTTATTTATTTATTTTTAGAGAACTGGGGCTCAGTCTCCCGACCCTGAGATCATGACCTGAGCCGAAATCAAGGGTCGGCTGCTTAACCAACTGAGCCACCCAGGTGCCCCTAAAGTTGACTTTTAAAAGATAATAAAAGAACAGGCCTCTGGGTGACTCAGTTGGTTAAGCAGCTGACTCTTGATTTCGGCTCAGGTCATGATCTCAGGGTCCCGGGATCAAGCCCCTCATCAGGCTCCTCGCTAAGTGGGGAGTCTGCTTGAGGATTCTCTCTCTTCCGCTCCCTATGCCCCTCCCCCTGCTCTCTCTCACTCTCTCTCTCTAAAATAAATAAATAAATCTTTTTTAAAAATCAACTTCACTTGATTTAGGTATCACTGTTGTACTTGCTGTATAAAAACAACTTGGACATTTTCTTTCATTTGCTACATTCTATGTAATTCATGTAGCATTGGGACTACCTGGTGTTTGAAGATTTAGTAGAATTCCCCTGTGAAACTATCTGGAGCTGGTTCTCTTTTGTGGAATAATGTTCTATTTCTTCTACAGAAATTAGTGTATTTAAGATTTCTATCTTTAAAGGAATCAAATTTGGTAAACTATTTTTTTTAATTTACCATTTTTTCTAGGTTTTTTTTTTTAAGATTTTATTTATTTCTTTGACAGAGAGAGACAGTGAGAGAGGGAACACAAGCAGGGGGAGTGGGAGACGGAGAAGTGGGCTTCACCCTGAGCAGGAAATCCGATGTGAGGCTCGATCCCAGGACCCTGGGATCATAACCTGAGCCAAAGGCAGAGGCTTAACGACTGAGCCACCCAGGCGCCCCTTTTCCTAGGTTTTTAAATGTATTTGCTTAGAGGTCTACCAAATAGTCTCTTCTGATTTTTAAATTTTCTTCTATTTAAATTACTATTACTATTTCCCCTTGTCATTTCTTATTTTACTTATTTGTGTTTTCCCTCTTTTGCTTGATTCAGTTAGTAAGTGGCTTGTCTTATTTTGTTAATTTTTTTTTCCAAAAATAAATCAGGCTTTTGACTGATTCAAACATATTATTTTTCTAATCTCCATCCACTGATTTTATCCAAACTTCATTGTTTCCATGTCTGTACTTTGTTGTTGTTGTTTGTTTATTCTGTAATTATTTTCTGATTTCTTGAGTTTGGAATTTAATTTATTAGCACTCTTTCATTTTTATTGACTTATATGGGTAGGGATATGGATTTTCCTCTCATCACTGCTTTATATATATTTTATTGACTCTGATACATAGTTTCATTATAATTTTTTAGAGATCCTGTAATTTTGGTTTGTCTTTCCCCTTTCCACCCAAGAGTTAATAGAAGGTTTAAAAATTTCCAGTTCGAAGATTTCTTAAATATTTAAACAATATAAAACTTACAGAAAATTTATGAGTATAGTTCAAAAAAACATTTTTCCCTGAGTCATTTGAGAGTAAGTTGCCAAATTGTAGCCCTAATCATCTCAAACATTTAGTGTGTATTTCCTTCAGACAGATATTTTTCCTATATAACCACAATACAGGTACAGAAATAAGGAAATTAACATAATTAACATAATTAACATAGATGTTCTTGTTTTTCTTTTGTCCTGCAGAATCCTTAAGTTTCTCCTTTCTGTTCCTTTTTCTCTTTTAACATACAGTCTCCTCTCTTTCCTTTTTTACCCTCTTCTGTCCCAAAAGCATTGCCTTTCCAAAGGCTCCTCATCCACACATTTTGATCCCTTTCCTGTAATCAGAGGTTTTTTTAATTTTGTATTGTTATGTTAATCACCATACATTACATCTTTAGTTTTGGATGTAGTGTTCCATGATTCATTGTTTGCGCGTAACACCCAGTGCTCCATGCAGAACGTGCCCTCTTTAATACCTATCACCAGGCTAACCCAACCCCCCACCCCCTCCCCTCTAGAACTCTCAGTTTGTTTTTCAGAGTCCATCGTCTCTTATGGTTTGTCTCCCCTTCCGATTTCCCCCCCTTCATTCTTTCCCTCCTGCTATCTTCTTCTTTTCTTTTTTTTTCTTAACATATATCGCATTATTTGTTTCAGAAGTACAGATCTGTGATTCAACAGCCTTGTACAATTCACAGCACTCACCATAGCACATACCCTCCCCAATGTCCCTTACCCAGCCACCCCACCCCTCTTCCCCCCACCCCTCACTCCAGCAACCCTCAGTTTGTTTCCTGAGATTAAGAATTCCTCATATCAGTGAGGTCATATGATACATGTCTTTCTCTGACTTATTTTGTTCAGCATAACACCCTCCAGTTCTATCCACATCGTTGCAAATGGCAAGATCTCATTCCTTTTGATGGCTGCATAATTGTAATCAGAGTTTTGATGTACCAAGACTCTTTCCACACTTACAGGTGGACTTTCCCTATTTAAAAACATTTGAGGTATAATTCACATACTATAAAATTCATTTTTAAAAAGTGTACAATTCAGTGGTTTTTCATATATTCACAAAGTTGGGCAACCGGTACCACGCCTAATTCCAGAACATTTTCTTCACCCCCCTGAAAACCTCAGTCCCATTAGCATTGTCCAACCTCCCAGCCCCTAGTAACCACTAATCTACTTTCTGTCTCTATGGTTTTGCCTCTTGTGGACATTTCATATAATTGGAATCATACAGTATGAGGCCTTTGTATTTGGCTTCTCTCACTTACCATGCTGTTTTCAAGGTCTATCCATATTGTAAAATGTATCAATCCTTCATTCTTTTTTATGGCTGAATAATACTTTATTTATTTTTAAAAGATTTATTTATTTATTTGAGAGAGAGAGAGAGCATGAGAGGGGGGAGGGTCAGAGGGAGAAGCAGACTCCCTGCTGAGCAGGGAGCCTGATGCGGGACTCGATCCTGGGACTCCCAGGATCATGACCTGAGCCAAAGGCAGTCGCTTAACCAACTGAGCCACCAGGCGCCCTGAATAATACTTTATTATAGGGCTATACAACATTTTGTTTATCCGTTCATTAGTTGATGATCATTTGTTGTTGATTTGTTGTTTCCACTTTTTGGCTATTATGAATAATGTTGCTGTAAACATTCATTGGACATATGTTTTCAGTTGAGTATATGTCCAGGAGTAGAATTTCTGAGTCATATGGTAATTTTATGTTTAATTTTTTGAGGATCTGACAAAAGATATCCAATATGGCTGTCTCATTTTGCATTTCCACCAGCAACGTTTAAGGGTTTCTATTTCTCTACAGCCTTGTCAATACTTGTTATTATCTACCTTTTTAAAAAAATTATATCTATCCTAGTGGTTGTGTGGTGGTATTTTATTGTGGTTTTGATTTGCATTCTCTGGACTTTCTCTTTCTGGTGGTGATTTTAACCCAACCCATGTACAGAGTCCCTACTCCTCACCACTATTCTACAACATATAGCACATAAAGAGTAAAAAGTAAAAATCCCCCTTGGCCCTCCTCTTAATATCATAGTAACCACTTGTTATAGCTTCAACAATTTATTATATATCCTTGTCCCTGCATGTAAGCATGTTTAAGATCATTTTAGTAAACTTTTGTTTTTTACATAAATGATGCCATAAGATGCATATTATGTAATTTGCTTCTTTTTTACTCAACATTCTATTATTTTTTAAAGTCTATAAGCAAGTATTGTGTAAATAAGAATTATTGTAAGTGGAATAATGGCATCTTCTAGATGAATGAGTACATCTGGATTTCTTCTACAAATTTCCAATTGCTATTTTAGGGGTAACGGACTTAAATCTAGTGATTTTCTTAAATCTTAATTGTAAGGTTTAATATTTACATAAACGAGAATGTACATATTCTCTAGACTAAATACCGCTTTTATTTAGAAAATATGTTATTTCTAAGGAATTGTTGGAACTTAAGAGATGCTGATTACTTCAGTTATCAAACCCTCAGAACTCTTACCTCCCCTACCTCCAAAAAAAGAAAAGAAGGAAAGAAAACTTCAGTGTACTCTTTTAGATATTGTCATTAGAACTGGTAGCTATGTCTTCTAGAAGGCTTAGTGGGCAGAGGCAACCCTGGAATTGGACAGAACTTGGTCTGAATCATAGCTGAGCTACTTCCTAGCCATGTGGCCCTGATCAAGTTCTTTAGTCTTTCTGTATCCCTCAATTTACTCATCTGTAAAATGGAGATAATAAATCATCATAATAAAAAAATAAAAAATTGGAGGCACCTAGGTGGCTCAGTTGGTTAAGTGGCTGCCTTCGGCTCAGGTCATGATCCTGGGGTCCTGGGATTGAGCTCCACGTCTGGCTCCCTGCTCAGCAGAGAGCCTGCTTCTCCCTCTCCCTCTGCCTGCCACTCTGCCTACTTGTGCTATCTCTCTATCTCTCTGTCAAATAAATAAATAAAATCTTTAAAAAATAATAAAATAAATAAAAAATAAAAAAATAAATTTTTATTAGGTTTTCTTATTTTTTTTAAGATTTTATTTATTTGTTTGACAGAGAGAGAGAGATAGTGAGAGCAGGAATACAAGCAGGGGGAGTGGGAGAGGGAGAAGCAGTCTTCCTGCGGAGCAGGGAGCCCAATGCGGGGCTCCATCCCAGGATCCTGGGATCACGACCCTAGCCCAAGGCAGATGCCCAAGGACTGAGCCACCCAGGCGCCCCAGGTTTTTCTTATCTTTAAAGTGAGTTGGCTATATCAAGCTTGCAGAGCTGTTGTGAAAGTTAAATGAGATAATTCATGCAAGGTGTCATATTGTTTAGCTCATGGTAGGTACCTAATAAATGATGATATTAATTACTGCTTTTATTAGTAGTATCATCTTTTATCTTTATGACTTTGGTGAGAAGGTTCATTCAATTCATTCTATTCATTACACTGATGGGCTAAAAAATGTAATAAATATCTGTAAATCATAGAAATAACTATTAATACACTAGAAACATATAATAGGTGATCATAGGAATGGAAAGTTGTCAGATAAAGCAGCAGAAAAAACCATAAAGGAAAAGATTGAGATTTGTCTAAAAATATTTTATTTTTTTTTATTTTTTTTAAAGATTTTACTTATTTATTTGAGAGAGAGAGAATGAGAGATAGAGAGCACGAGAGGGAAGAGGGTCAGAGGGAGAAGCCGACTCCCTGCTCAGCAGGGAGCCCGATGTGGGACTCGATCCCGGGACTCCAGGATCATGACCTGAGCCGAAGGCAGTCGCTTAACCAACTGAGCCACCCAGGCGTCCCATGTCTAAAAATATTTTAATTTCTATATGCAAAAACCATAAAATTAAAAGGTAGATGTTAAGAAATTATAAGTCAAACTATGGTAATCAAATATTTACCATATAAGGAACTGATACAAATCAGTAAGGAAATATAAGACTATATTGCTACAATGGGGTTGGTTTTTCTTTATTTTTTTTTTTAAAGATTTATTTATTTATTTGAGAGAGAGCACATGAGAGGGGGGAGAGTCAGAGGGAGAGGCAGACACCCTGCTGAGCAGGGAGCCCGATGCCGGACTCGATCCAGAGACTCCAGGATCATGACCTGAGCCGAAGGCAGTCGCTTAACCAACTGAGCCACCCAGGCACCCCAGGTTGGTTTTTTTTAAAGATTTTATTTATTTATTTCAGAGAGAGAGAGAGTGCAAGCAGGGGGAGGAGCAGAGGGAGAGGGAGAAGGAAAGGGTGATAATCTCCAGCAGACTCTGCACTAAGCACAGAGCCTGACACAGGGCTCGATTCCATGACCCCGAAATCATGACCTGAGCCAAAATCAAGAGTCAGACGCTTACCCAACTGACCCACCCAGGAGCCCCGGTGGTGCTGTTTTTATAACCCTTCAAACTCAGTGGTTAAAAATTCTCTCACAGGCCTGGGGTTTGGGAGAATGTGCAGGTTTGGCTGGGCTTGGCTCCAGACTGCAGTTTGGGTTCAGGTCTGTTTCATGTTTCTCAATTTTTGGAGCCCAGCCTAAAGGGGCAGTAGGTATTCAGGTATGTTCTTCCGGCAATAGCAGAAGAGTAAGTGAGCAAGGGGAAGAATATAACGTCTCTTGAAGTCTCCTTCTGGAACTGGTACAGCATCACTTCTGTCCACATTCTATTGGCTAAAGGAAATCACATGACCAAACCCAACATCAATGGAGTGGGCAGATAAACTCTGCCCTCAATAATGGGTGGTACTGCAAAGCCACATGGCAAAGGACATGGATGTATGATTTTAAAATATGGAGGGCACAAAAAATTGTGAACAATGACTCAACAAACCACAGGCTGCCAAGAAAGAAATAATTGAAGTAGGGTTGACCAAATGAGAAGATAAGGTTATCAATTAACATGCCAAAAGTTTCGTCTCAAAAATCAAGTTGAAATAAAGAGAAACCAATTTTCTTCTACAAAATTAGCAAAAGTATTTTTAAAAGTGATTTTACTCAGTCAGGTTGAGGTAAAACAAGCAATAATTAAAAGATTTTCATTTTGGGGGTGCCTGGGTGGCTCAGTCAGTTAAGTGTCTGACTTTGGCTTGGGTCATGATCCTAGGGTCTTGGGATTGAGCCCCATGTGTCCGGGCTCCCTGCTCAGCAGGGAGTCTGCTTCTCCCTCTGCCCCTGCCCCTCCCCCCACTTGTGCACGCTTTCTCTCAAATAAATAAATAAAATCTTAACAACAACAAAAAAAAGAGGCACCTGGGTGGCTCAGTCAGTTAAGCGGCTGCCTTCAGCTCAGGTCATGATCTCAGGGTCCTGGGTTCGAGCCCCTCATCGGTCTCCCTGCTCGGCGGGAGGCCTGCTTCTCCCTCTGCCTGCCACTTCCCCTGCTTGTGCTGTCTCTCTCTCTGTCAAATAAATAAATAAAATATTTTAAAAAAATAAAAAATTAAAAAAAATCTTCATTTTTGTAGTAATAGCACAAAAAAACAATGTCATCTTTAAAAGCACTTAAAAGCTTTGTTATTTATTTTCCTGAGTATGGTTTGAATTTTTTAGAGGTGAGGAGGGGCAGAGGGAGAGAGAGAATTCTAAGTAGGCTCCATGCCCAGTGCAGAGCCCAACAAGGGGTTCCATCTCATGAGCCCGAGATCATGACCTGAGTGGAAATCAAGTCTAATGCTTAACCGATGGAGCCACCCAGGTGCCCTAACCACTGGTTTGAATTTTTGAGATAATTCATCAAAAAGGTAAAATTTTCCCTAAATTTCAATTTCTATGCCTATTACATCTAACATACAGACATGTGAATAGTCATTTTGGATCCCATTTTTTAGAAATTCTCTGCCTTGTTAAAATAGTTCTAACATTTTTCTCTAATGTACATCTCCTGGTGATAGTGATTTTCAAATGTTCGAAAGCTTTAGAGGGGCACCTGCGTGGCCCAGTCATTAAACATCTGCCTTCAGCTCAGGTCATGATCCCAGCGTCTTGGAATCAAGCCCCGCATCAGGCTCCCTGCTCCATGGGAAGCCTGTTCTCCCTCTCCTACTCCCCCTGCTTGTGTTCCCTCTCTCACTGTGTCTCTGTCAAAGAAATAAATAAAAAATCTTAAAGAAAAAAAAGCTTTACAGTCCTATTTGAAAGCTAGAATGAAGTAGAAAAACCATGTAGCAATCAAAGAAGTGTAGATCATCAGAAAATTTTGTTAGCATGGTTATTTTTATGACTTGTAAGGATGATTATTAGTTGCAAAATTATTTTTAAAAGATTGTTATTTATTTATTTGAGAGAGAGAGACAGAGATAGTGAGAGAGCACATGAGCAGGAAGGAGAGGGAGAAGCAGGCTCCCCAGTGAGCGGGGAGCCCGACGTGGGGCTCGATCCCAGGACCCTGGGATCATGACCTGAGCTGAAGGCAGATGCTTAACCGACTGAGCCACCCAGGTGCCCCTTAGCTGCAAAATTTTATTTGCAAATTGCTAAGGAAAACTTTTCTCATGATAGTATCAGAAGTAAGAGAAATAGAAACAGGTAAGTAAAGTCCCCTGCCTGAGTGTGTAAGTTACGGGGCCAAACACAATCCAGTTCTTGCATATTTAGTAATTTTCAAATGTCCCAAACCTTGCAGCACTTTTAATTCACTGTCCTCTCCTTTCCCCGCATAGTTGCCAAATTTCCCTCCTGCCTCTATAATCTCTACTTTTCTTTCCATCTCCCTTGCCCCCACCCTTACCCAGGCCATCAACAACTTCAAAAATACATACTACAACTACAGGTAGGCTGATCCCCTCAATCCAGGCTTTTCTTTCACCCTAAATCCTGCTTCTGTCTTCCTAAACCATGCTGCAACCCTAGTTAAGTAAGTAAACACGGCTCACTATTTCCCGCCACATCGTTTTACTTCCTTGGCCTTTTTCAAAGATTTTCCATAATCTGTATCCACCCCCAACAGGAAGGTCTGGCTACATAATTTGGGGGGCTCAGTGCAAATTAAAAATGTGGGGCCACTTGGTTAAAAATTATTAAGAATTTCAAAATGCCAGCAGCATTCTGAGCCCAGGGCCCTGGTATAAATGTAGGGGTTGCATGCCCACAAGGCTGGCCCTGCCAACAAGCACTCACCACCACAGGGAGGCCCCCAATTCTTGCTTTCCCCTTCTGAGTCTTCTCACATGTTGTTGCTCACTTGGAACACCTTCCTACCAACACCCAGCTCCTGCCCACATTAAGCCTTAGCCTTTTCCCAGATCTATGCATGTAGAGGCAACAAGTGGAGTGGTGGTCTCTGATCCATCCCCTCCTATAGCTTACAGTAGTCATAACCATTTGCACATATTAATTTAGACCTTAATTATATGCTTCCAATATGGTGTATACACACACACACACACACACACACACACACACACACACACACAATGGAATATTATGCAGCCATCAAAAGGAATGAAATCTTGCCATTTGTAACAACGTGGATGGAACTGGAGGGTGTTATGCTGAGCGAAATAAGTCAATCAGAGAAAGACTTGTATCATATGACCTCACTGATACGAGGAATTCTTAATCTCAGGAAACAAACTGAGGGTTGCTGGAGTGGTGGGGGGTGGGAGGGATGGGGTGGCTGGGTGATAGACATTGGGGAGGGTATGTGCTATGGTGAGCGCTGTGAATTGTGTAAGACTGTTGAATCACAGACCTGTACCGCTGAAACAAATAATACAGTATATGTTAAAAAAAAAAAAAAAGAAGAAGGTAGCAGGAGGGGAAGAATGAAGGGCGGAAATCGGAGGGGGAGATGAACCATGAGAGACTATGGACTCTGAGAAACAAACTGAGGGTTCTAGAGGGGAGGGGGTGGGGGGATGGGTTAGCCTGGTGATGGGTATTAAAGAGGGCACGTTCTGCATGGAGCACTGGGTGTTATACGCAAACAATGAATCATGGAACACTACATCCAAAACTAATGATGTAATGTATGGTGATTAACATAACATAATAAAAAATGTAAAAATAAATTTAAAAAAAATTATATGCTTCCATGTGTTATTTTCTTACTATTTCATTCATTCATTCACCGTCTATTATAGGTCAACTATTTGCCATGACTTTGTTAGACATTGGGTGTAGTAAGTCCCCAAACAGCAGAAACCTTGTTTAACTTGTTCACCACTCCATCCCCAGAGTCTCACAGAGTGACTGGCTCACAGCAGACACTGAACAAATATTTGTTAAATAACTCTTAAAACAGTTCAACAGTTTCCCTCCACCTTATGGTGAGCTCCTAGAGACCAAGAACTGTTTTCATTTGTTCTCTGACTGCTGATTGAGAACCCACTATATGCCACATGATATTCCAGACATGACAACGCTGTTGTAGGCAACTTTCTTTACTACTTCTATATTCCCCAGCACATTATTATAATAAGAGTGAACATTTTCTGAGTGTTTTATATGTGCCAGGCATTAGTCTAAGCCTTATCCATTATCTCATTTCAGTCCCCCAGTGATTCTATGAAATAGGTCCTTTTTTATCCCCATTTTATAGGTGAGGAAACCAAGGCTCAAAAAGGTTGAATAACTGGCGCAGAGTCAAATACCTATTGGGGTTTGAACCCAGGTGACTAGAGATGAGCCCAATCTCTTGAGTACATTGCTAGGCTGCCTCCAGTGACTTTTTTTTAAGATTTTTTTAGAAGATTTTATTTATTTATTTGATAGAGACACAGCAAGAGAGGGAACACAAGCAGAGGGAGTAGGAGAGGGAGAAGCAGGCTTCCCACCCGAGCAGGGAGCCCGATGCGGGCCTCGATCCCAGGACCCTGGGATCATGACCTGAGCCGAAGGCAGATGCTTAATGACTGAGCCACCCAGGCGCCCCCAAGGAGTACTTTTTGACTGATGACTGAACTAGAGAGCTCAAGGAAAAGCAGTGTTGATGGCTCCACACACCATGAAATAGGGGTTGTGCCCTACAAAATCAGTGTTAGTCAATTTCTTGACCAACACCAGGTATAACAGGTGCATGTTTCTTTGCAAGCTTACAATGTGGTAAGTAGAGCACAAACTATGGTATCATTTGCTTCACTGAAATCACACAGTCATAAAATGCTAAGTAGGGCGCCTGGGTGGCTCAGTTGGTTGGGCAACTGCCTTCGGCTCAGGTCATGATCCTGGAGTCCCGGGATCGAGTCCCGCCTCGGGCTCCCTGCTCGGCAGGGCGTCTGCCTCTCCCTCTGACCCTCCCCCCTCTCATGTGCTCTCTCTCTGTCTCTCATTCTCGCTCTCTCAAATAAAAAAATAAATAAAATCTTTAAAAAAAAATAAAAAAAATAAAATGCTAAATAAAGGAGATGCCCAGTGGGCCACCTGAAGATGCCTGGAAGAAGAGAACAGACATGAAGTTCCTAAACGTTGGGAACTCTTTACCAGACGGAAGGTAAGCAATAGGTAGGCAAAACTGTTTAGGCTGGAGTTTCATTTGTGGGACTCAGTAATTCCTGTTGACACCAACAAGTTTCCCAAGGCATTCATTGGGGAAAAGGGAAAGGGTGGGAATAAGAGAACAAGGGAGAGGAAAGTGGGAAGGAGTGAGGCTAGTGAGCTGCGCAGCTGAGGGAGCCATCCAGAGCTGCTCCCCCAGCAGGAGACGGAACATTTGAAATGAGCTTTAAATTTAGCCGAAGGTACAGAAAGCGTGCTCAGTCCCATGGGGCTCAGTGAAATAAAGAGAGCCAAGTTGCCGTGTCGTACTTCCATTTGCGTCCCACATCAGGTAAAAGCACTAGCACCCGGCTTCCTGCCTTTGGGAGTAAAGACAAGGCCCCGGGGTTGCTGCTGTGTGTTGGGTTCTGTAAGGGGGGACCTATGCTATTTGTGTGATGTGTGATAAGATGCAGGGAGTGAAAGCAGCCATTAACACTGATTAACTCAAAAGGTGACCACCAGCACACACAGCCATTGTTTCCACCAGCACTCTCTAGCCATGGGCTTTGTCTGGCTGCCTTCACAAGAGACAAATACCATTACAGGAGACCAAATAACCTTATTTAGGCAGTTGTCAGATAATAGAGACGCTCTAGGTATTAGCCTGACTGCATTAGTTTGATTTGTTACTACTGTTCACCTTGTCCTGGGCCTTAATGGAGACAATGGCTTGGAATTACCAGGAGCAGAGATAAGCTGTGGATTAGAGCCTGTGTGTTTTGGGGGAAAGATAATTCTATCTTGGGTTTTCATTTCCATTTCCATCTTGCTTGATTTTTCCTCAACGTTAAAGTCCAGTTTTTTTTCCCTGAATATCATTATAGTCACTCCAAATGACTAACGGTTGTAATTGCTAAAAAAAAGTTACTGACTCATTATTTCCTTTAACAAGATCAGCCTCTATTTTTTAAGTTTTGGAAATTATTTTGGGGGAAATACACTAATGATCTTATATATGATCTTGTTTCTTGAATATTCTTATATATTACAGACTCACTTTACAATATTTAATGATGTTAGGTTGAAAATATAAAAGAATGTGCATATTACATTCAGAGTTACTTCTTTAATATCACAAATTCTAGTATTATTTGGGGCGCCTTGGGTGGCTCAGTCGTTGAGCGTCTGCCTTCGGCTCAGGTCATGATCCCAGGGTCCTGGGATCGAGCCCCGCATCAGGCTCCCTGCTCAGCAAGAGGCCTGCTTCTCCCTCTGCCACTCCCCCTGCTTCTGTTCCCTCTCTCACTGTCTCTCTCTCTGTCAAATAAATAAATAAAATCTTTAAAAAAAATCTAGTATTAAGTTTTTTCTGACTTCCAAATGTTATTTGTTTGTTACAGATGCATCATTTCCATTATAAATGATTTCAGTGATAAATATATAACTTCAGTTGTAAACACAACTTATTTCAATTATAGATAAAATTGGATTTTAGACTCACATAAATCAGTTACGTTAAATTGTCACTGGAAAATACTGAGATAATGATATTCTAGAGTTACTATGCTTCTTTCCTTCCCATACTTTTTATAGGTATGATCAGTTTTTATAACTAAAAAACAAACTTAAGTGCATTACTAGTTGTTTGTAATATTGTTTCATTTTTTTCCAAAGTCTATCATTTTATACAGAATCCTCCCACTCCTCAGAAATTTAGAGTTTAGGTTTAATTTCAGATAAATTCTAGATAAACTATGATGACTCTCTGAAAAAAGGAAATTTGTGAAAATTACTACTTCAAGAATACTTAAATATTAATATTGTGGAATAGCTTGTTATGTACAGGACTTAAAATCCTACCCTAAACTAAGCAAACATTAGAAAGGAAATAGATGTCTGACATGGCAAGATGTCAGAAAGATGCACAGAATGTCAAATGTGATGACATTTAAGAAAATAACATCAAAACCAACAAATATATACATGTGCACGTACATATGTGTACATATGTACACGCTTTCATATACACAAAGATTGATAAAAATGCCTAATGATGGTTATCTGTGAAGGATGAGGTTTGAGGGAGATTTGCCTCTATTTCTATACTACTTGACTTGTTTACAATATGTAAATATGACCTTGGAGATAAAAATAAAAGACTATCTGAAGAAGCCTATCCATCACGGGATACTTTCCCCTCCAAACTGGCTCCTGGTGACTTCCAGTCCTCCAACTTAATATAACTTCACTCACCTAATGAAGAGCAAAGAAATCTCCTGGTGGACCAATTTTTACTAACATATTTCATAAATAGTGCTTCAAATTTTATATTAGTGAAAGCAGCTCTTTATATTGGAAAAAATGGCCCAGTCTGACAGTAGATATCCTCGGAAAACATTTAGTGACTCTGGTTTTCCGTGTGCGGCCCTGCTGTTCTCTTCCTCCTCGCTCTCCCTCTCAGCAATAGTGGAACAGAATACAACCCGTCTATTGCTGGCCAGCAGTTGGGACACAGAGCTCTCTATCTCCCTAAATGATTTTTTAAAAGCTCTAAAATCTGAGTCACATCACTTTTCCTCAGTGGTAAGATGCGAACTCCTTCTCTTTCTCGTGCAAACAAACAAGTAAACAAAAATGTATATAGTGGGTAGAGATTCAGTAATTCCACAAGAAACTTATACTGGGAGACAACAGGATAGAGGAGCAGGAAAGATAAAGGGAAGGGAGAATTCAACTCAATGCGCACAGCTGAAATACAGTTTCCAGGAGACCAAGTCAAAGTCCTCAAGCAAACATCTCAAAAAGAATAGCCACTTGGGCCTTCCACTAATTAACTAGAAAACAAATAACCAGACATCCAGTGGTGGGATTTCCTTCTTGTGATGCATCTTACCTGTTCGCATCTTTAATTGGCAGGTACAATGGCAAATGCAAGGAAAATACATAGTTTTTGTCCCAAAAAAGTGCCCTGATTATTTCCAGCAACTCTATCACAGCACATACAAAGGGCAGCTCAGTTACCCTACCTTCTCCGTCGATGATTTACCGTAATAACAAAATATGCAGTTGATTGGAAATCACTAAACTAGAAATAGACACAAGCCAGATGATCATTATTACTTTAATGAATGAAAGTAAAACACAACATTAAATAACTAGGAAAATATTTTTTAAATTTGCATTTATTTCCAGTTTGAATCTTTTTGCAATATGATATATATGAATATGACAACTGATGCCTTTCTATCTCTACCTTGCCATAATGATTTTGCTTGAAAAAAACAAACAAACTTGAAACTGGCATGCTAGAAGGATTTTTATTGGCGGTGAGAAATTTTCACTGGTTCACGTCAGGAATGAAGAGAAACTAATAATCATGTTTCAAAATGCACTTGAAGAAAAGTAATTGAAACAGATCAGATCTTTGTGCCATTCTTCAGATTATTTTACTTGAATTATTTTGTAAATTGAATCCAGCTTGTGGAATCACCTAGTCATGAGTTTTAGCGAACTAATTAATTAGATTAAATTTGCTCACTTAAAAAATAGCTGGCTTTTTATGAAAATTTTATTAAAATATATAGGAAAGGCCTTTATTGTAACTAAAAGTGCCAAGTATAATAGGTACCATGTTATAACCGTAAATATTTACAATATATTTTAGGGAAAAAATGACAACACTTAGATTAAATGCAGAAAAGAAAACATCACGTTTTTAACACTTGATATTTCCATTGGTTCTTCATGTTCTGCAATTGTAAGATAATCTCACGTGTTCAGTTTTCTATCTATTCCAGGAGATTTGTGTTGAAATTTTTTTTCGCCATTAGAAACTGTGATTCTCTATGGGACCTTTTCAGCTTTGCACGCCGATTTTGGAACCAGATCTAAAATTAAGGAAAAATAAAATAGATCTCAGAAACATTATTTTATTATTCTTAACATTTCAATCATCACAAGTAACAACTAAATTTGAAAATTACCTGGATTCTGTCTTCCTCTAGATTCAATTTTCGAGCTAAGTCTTCTCTGATATCAATGCCTGGGTAGCAGTTAACTCTAAAGACGTTTTCCAACACTTCAATCTAAGAATAAGGAAACAGTTATATAAAATGTTGATATTTGGTATGTCATCATAAAATGGACTTTAACTTACATATAATTGCATTTAGATCTTAGGCAATTAATTTATGCATGCCTTTTTTAAAAAGTGACTATCCAGAAACTGTTTTTAAAAAAAAAAAACAACTCCGTACAGTCTATTGTTTCATTAACAAGGCTTCTAAACTGCGATCCCAAAGGGATTGGGCTTTTGCTCAATAGGGTGTCAGTTAAAGTCTTTATATTATCATTACTAGTTGAAAAAAACTTCCCACCTGGTTTTGAGTAAAAGCAGTTCTGGGTCTCCGGCCTCTATACCAACTCAGCTCTCTTTTCAAAGACAGTCTTTCTGAGGCTGAAAAGTAATTTTCGTATTTCAAAAATCTTTCTTCTGGTACTGGGTGATCCACAGTACAAGGGAATGAGACCCCATTAGGAAGGCTCGGGATATGCACACATAGGTTAACATCTTTCCCTAAAAACAGAAAAATAATTAGAAACCCCCTGCAATGAAGAAATAAATTAGTTCCTGAGACTGTTTAAAAAACAAAAAACAAAAATACACTCCATCTTAGATGTTCAATCCTGTATTCCACAAAGTTCTAGAAGAAGTAATATCAGGAACTTGTCTTTAATTTTCCTACTGGAATTCTTCTGGGTTTCACAAAAGAACTGACCTCTCATCAACCAAAAACAAAAAACAAAAATAAAGATCCTGCCTTGGTGCTAGAGAACATTTTGATCTCTGAATGTCATTTATTTTTCAGTGAAAACAAAGAATATCTGATGCATCAAATAAAAGAGACTTTTTGAAATAAATGCAGCTTCTTGGCATTTCCTGTGAATGAACTTTATACCCGCTTGGATCTAAGGCTGATATTCTTTTTTATTTCCTATGGAACTCAGCGGGAGGCATTAAAAGTCCCCGATACTTCAGTTATATAACTCGATGAAATTGCAGTTTTTCTCTAACTCGATGTAGTATGGAATAAAGGCCAAAATAAAGACGAAAACAACAAAGAATTAAAAAGAAAAACCAAATTGTGGCGTACCTGAGGAGCTGCAGGTGTCTGCCCACGGTCTGTGGGGTTTCACTGAAGGAACACAGTCTTTCTTCTGGTCCAATCCTAAAATGCTCTCAATTGAAAAGGAGCAGGGCGAGGGTTTGCTTTCCCCAAGCCGAGCACTTTCCGGAAGACTGGGAGCCATCCTCGAGTGGGCTGCCCAGAACGACAGCTCTGGCCTCTCCTGCCTCCTGGCTGGCTCTACCCCATGTGTACAGGGCTGGGATCTTCCTGCAGTTCACCTTATGGCTCCACAGACAAGGGGGCTGGATTTAGAACGTCACAAATTAAAATCCTGTCTTAGAAAGTTTTAGCATGTCAATGAACACTCGCCCAGCCAGCAGCTTGAGGAGTTAATTGTTTATTTGTTTGCAAGTAATTAGCAACTAATGGCTACACCAGGGGGGCCACCTACAGGGACAAAAAGTGTTATCTCTCCTAAGCAGAACACAGACTTAACTTTCTCGGAAGAAGTGATGCACAAACTAGCACTCCTTTTTATTTGAAATCATTAATGTATAAAATCATGCCTTTTATTCTGAAGTTTATACTTTCATGGACTCCAGTTACCTAAACATACAGGCAAGACAGGAGAGCAGTCAAGTAATAAATAATCTAATTTAAGTGAATTTTCTTCCAAGGAAATTGGAAAAAATAATAATCTCTTAATGCTATTACGGTAATTCTGATGAAAATGCCTGTTTTTCATATGCATATGTAATAGTGAATGTTGTCAATGAAAACACAATAGTATTTGGAGTGCAGCATACTGGAAAAGGTTGGCAATGTTATTAACACTGAGTGTAATTGTCTTCCAAGTGCCTGGATTAATTCATAAGGAACAGTTGCACCAAGTATTTTAGATAATTAATGAGCTAATTCCATTCTTTCATCTTTTCTTTTAAATGAGAGAGATACAAGTTTATATGAAGATCAGATGTGACCACCACCAACAACTTAAAAGCATGACTCTTCAAACTAAAGGGAAGAATTTCTCTTCCTACCACAGTTGTTTCAAAGACAAGAACATGATCTACTGTATTTTTTAAAGAAGGATTTCCCTCTGTTGATTTTTTGAGGGGCTGGGAAGTTTTCATGAAGACAATAAGATTTGTGAAAAATAACCAAGAACAGAATATTTTCATTTCATCACCCTAAGAAAACTCAAAAGAGAGAAAGACAGCGGCTAACTGGGAAAATTTTGAAGTAGGTACTCCCTCCAAACGTGTGGTACTTTTACTGCCCTTGTACTCTGTTGCCTCCCCCGCTTCTCCAGTACCTTCTTGATGATAAATTTAAGAGTTCAACTTTATCCAGTATTTAAACAACTACAGATTTTTCTTCAGGGAAGAGGAAAGGTAGTCTCCACTTACAGAGGCAATAGCCTCTACAGGATGGAGCTCAACTTCATCTGATTTTGTCCTATCATGATGTCACAAATATTAAGTTAAATACCTCCTTAAGCAACCTCTAGAACGAACAAAGAGTTCATATCCTAAGCATCAACGGGCACACAGAAGGATGGGTGTATAAATGTAGGTGTAAAGCCATTCTAAGAATGAACAAACTAGTAAATATTTATGCCTCATGGAGGTTTTGTCTCTAGGGTCTTGGAATGTAGACTGTGCAAAGGAGGGGGTGACCTTACCCTGGGAAGACTTGGAGGAAGAGCGAGAATTCAAGACCTTGCCAGATTCCTTTCTTTCTTTTGAGACATTCATTCATTCATCCATTCATTGCACTGTTGGTTGAGTATCTATCTATTCAGTACCAGAAATAACAGAATAGGATCCTTGCCTTCATGAAACTCAAATGGGGTGGGGTGGGGGTGGGAAGCAAACATACTTATAACAGTAATTATAAATGAGTAAATTATCTCATACGCTAACTGGTGATAAGAATGGAAAAAAGGAAATAGGTGAGCTAGGTAGTCTGGCTCATCAGGGCAAGAGGTAGAGATCCTCAAATCCTTACTCCCACAGATCGGTGCCCTCGAGGCGCGGGTGACAATGATGCTTACACAACTCTAGTCCCCAACTTCTTTTTTTTTTTAAGACTTTATTTATTTATTTGAGAGAGAGAGAATGAGAGATAGAGAGCACGAGAGGGAAGAGGGTCAGAGGGAGAAGCAGACTCGCCGCTGAGCAGGGAGCCCGATGTGGGACTCGATCCTGGGACTCCAGGATCATGACCTGAGCCGAAGGCAGTCGCTTAACCAACTGAGCCACCCAGGTGCCCTAGTCCCCAACTTCTTGATGACCAAGAACATTCCAATATCTTTACTCATCTGTGTTGACTTTATCTGGACTTACATAATACCATTATATATGGATGGTAGATGAAAATAAAAGGTAGGAAAGAATTTCTCTAAAAATGTCGGAAAACATTTTCTCATATATTCATTCAACTTACTACGTGCCAGACACTGTTCTAGGTGCTGGATCCCAGCAACAAACAAACTCATTTCAGGGAGTGATAAACTCACTGAGAGGAATAAACAAAATTTCAGCCTCTCCCATTTACTACCTTTTGCCTTATTATATTATATATGTTTATTATGTTTGTTTTCTATTGTCTGTTTCCTATCTCTAGGATTTTTGTCTGTTTTGTTCACTCCCTAGCGTCCTAAAACAGTGGTTCGCTCATACTGGATGAAAGAATCTTATTGTTTCTTTTTGCATTCCTTCAAGTAAAGTTGGGGATTTATTTCTTCATATGTTTATTGGCCAGTATGTGTTCTGTCTTTTGTGAAATGATGTTTTATGTCTGTCTTAGTCTGTTCAGGCTAACAATATACCACAGACTGAGTGGCTGGTAAACAAAAGAAACATTGCTCACAGTCCTAAAGGCTAGAAGTCTGTGATCAGGGCACTGGCATGGTTGGGTGAGGGCTCTCTTCCAGGTGGCAGATTTCTCCTTATCTTCACATGGCAGAAGGGGCTAGGGAACTCTCCAGGATCTCTTATAAGATACTAATCCTATTCATGAGGTCTCCACCCTCATGACCTAATCACCTCCCAGAAGCCTTCACCCTAATACCATCACAGGGTATTAGGATTGCAACATATGAATTTTGGCAGGACACACACATTCAGACCATAGCATATCCTTTGCCCATTTTTTTATTAGGGTATTTCGTTGTTGTTGTTGTTTCTTTTTTTACTTTCTTTTATTTATTTATTTATTTTTATTTTATTTACTTCCTTTTTTTTTAGAAAGAGAGGGGGTGCCTGGGTGGCTCAGTTGTTAAGCATCTGTCTTCTGCTCAGGTCATGATCCCAGGGTCCTGGGATCAAGCCCCGCGTCGGGCTCCCTGCTCTGCGGGAGGCCTGCTTCTCCTTCTCCCACTCCCCCTGCTTGTGTTCCCTCTCTCTCTCTCAAATAAATTAATAAAACCTTTAAAAAAAAAGAAAGAGAGAGAGAGAAAGTGCATGCAAGCACATGCAAGCAGAGGGGAGGAGGGGCAGAGGGAGAGAGAATCTTAAGCATGCTGCATGCCCAGTGTGAAGCCAGAGCCCTATGAAGGGCTCCATCTCACGACCCTGAGACCATGACCTGAGCCAAAATCAAGAGTCAGACACTTAACTGATTGAGCCATCCAGGCGCCCCTATTGTTGTTTCTTTAAGAAAAAGAGTTTTTAGGGGCACCTGGGTGGCTCAATCGTTAAGCGTCTGCCTTCGGCTCAGGTCATGATCCCAGGGCCCTGGGATTTCCTATATACTCTATACATCTCCTATATACTATTATGCCTATCCAGTGAATTTTTTATTTCTGATATTTTATTTTTCATTAATAGAAATTACATTTGGTTTTCTTTTGTAGTTACTATTTCTCCAATGATGTATGCTGTCTGTACATTCATTATGAGCATATTTTTATTTATGTCCTTAAGCATATTTACATTAACTATTTTCAAAATTTGTCAGCTAATTCCAACATCTGTATCACCCCAGGGTCTGTCTCCATTGATTGCATTTTCTTGTGAATAGGGGACACGTTTTCCTGTTTCTTCGTATGTCTAATAATTTTGGATTGTATCCTGGACACTGTAAATGATATAGTCTCTGGATTCTATTTTGTCCATCTGAAGAATGTTGATTTTTGTTTGTTTGTTTGTTTTATCAGGCTGTGCTCAAACTGTGTCTAAACTCTGTCTCCTTTGTGGTTGTCCTCATGAAATTTTTGTCCCAATCATTTTAGTAGCTGAGATGTTTGGTGTTTTCCAAATGCATGCCAAATTCAGAAGTCAGCCAGAGTTTGGGGCAGAATTTATATGCAGCATTTGGGACCTTTCTTTATATCTCTTTCCTTCCTAGGAATTCTCTCTCACTTCCTAGCTGCTGTTGTCCTGAACTCCCTCCTTTGGTTCTTTAATCCAGTTAAGACTGTGGATCCTCCCACAGGGTGTTGACTGGTGCCTGATTTCGGACAAAAACCCATAAAAATGGGAAAAACTCACCCAGGCTATTCATCTCTTCTAAATGTCTTCTCTTTTTGAGTTTCTGCCTGTTTGGGGCCACTTTCCAGTACTTTTGGATAGTTTTTAAAACATATTTTGTCCATGGGGCACCTGGGTGGCTCAGTGGTTAAGCATCTGCCTTCGGCTCAGGTCATGATCCCGGAGTCCTGGGATCGAGCCCCGCATCAGGCTCCTGCTTGGCTGGAAGCCTGCTTCTCCCTCTCCCACTCCCCCTGCTTATGTTCCTGCCCTTGCTATCTCTCTCTCTCCCAAATAAATAAATAAAATCTTTAAAAAAATAAAAAAAAATTTAAAAAAATAAAAATGTTTTGGTCAGGGTTCATAATTTGTATCTTTGGGAGGGTAGGTACAATAGAAGGTACTTCATTATTACCATAAATGGAGCCAGAAATACACTTTTTAAAGGTAGGGAAAAAAACTAATAAGGAAATTAGCAATATTTTATCATATATTTAGCAAAGTCATAGAATAAAGGTAAATACACACAAATCAACTTAATTCCATATGTTAGCAGCAAACAACTAAACATATACCTGTTATGACCCAGTGATTCCATTCTTAGAAAAATATAAACGTATGTCCACAAAAAGACTTGCATGAGAATATTCATAGAAACTCTATTCATAACATCCCAAACTGGCAACTAGGTGTCTATCAACAGGAAAATGGATAAGCAAACTGTAGAATAGTTATACAACTGACTTTAACTCGGCAATATAAAGGTATATAATACCAATATATGTAACAATCTTGATAAATGTAAACACATTATGCTAAGTCAAAGAAGCCTTATGCAAAAGAATATCTGCAGTATGATTTCATTTATGTGGTGTTTAAGAACAGACAAAATCAGTTTGTTTTGAAAAAAATCAGAAGGTGGAGGTGGGTGGAGGTGGGGACTAAATGGGAAGCAGAATCAGGAAACTTGGGGGGTTATGGAAATGTTCTAGATCTTGTTAGGGCTTGTATTACACAGATGTAGGCATTTGTCAATACTCATTGATTAGTACTCTTTAAGATTTGTTTTCTTCACTGTATATGAAATTTTATCAATTAAAGCATAAATAAGTATTGAACAGTAGTTAACGATATGCATGTTGAAGAATTTAGGGGAGAAATATATATGCCTGCAATTTGCTTTAAAATGCATTTATTTAAAAAATAAAATAAAATGATGGATGGATATGTGATTATGAAACATTATAATTGTAGATCAAATAGCTTCTAATCCAGTAGAATTTTCTAAGGTGATATAAATGTTCTATATCTGCACTATCCAGTATGGTAGCTACTAGACACATGTGGCTAATGAGCACTTGAAATATAACTAGTGCACCTGAGGAAATGAATTTTAAATTTAATTTTATTGTAAGTTGTTTAAATTTAGATAGCACATGTGGCCAGTGGCTACCATATTGGACAGCACAGACAGAACATTTCCATCATTGCAGAAAGTTCTGTTGGATAACACTGGTCTAGAAGTACAGAATAGTGTTGAAAACAGTGATGATGAAAACAGACCTTGTTTTGTTTCTGACAGGAGAATAGTGTTCTACCATTTATATAATGTCTACTATTAGTTTCCAATAAATACTATTTATCTAGAGTAATGTTATAATGAATAGAAACACAAAATATAGTGCTTTATAGCTTCTAAGGCATTTAAAAATATTTGTATTTAATCCTCTCACAAATCCTCTACTCTTTTGTGGCTGAGAAAACAGAAACTGAGAGTTCAGTTGTAAATTGCCACCAACTAGCCAACAGCAGAGCCTTGACTCAATTTTTTTTTTGTTTCCAAATTCCCTATTCTACTGACTTTATCAATTAATGGCCACTGTAATATGTTCATCAATGATCTCATGATATAAACATCAAAGGGTACTGATAAATTAAGAAAAAGGTTGTGAGTGAATATGGTATATCCTCAATATCTTTTTAAAATTTTTTAATTTATTTTATTTTTTAAAAGATTTTATTTATTTATTTGAGAGAGAGAGAGTGCATGAGCAGGGTGAGGGGCAGAGGGAGAAGCAGACTCCCTGCTGAGCAGGGAGCCCGATGCGGGGCTTGATCCTGAGACTCTGGGATCATGACCTGAGCCGAAGGCAGAGGCTTAATCGACTGAGCCCACCCAGGCACCCCTATCTGGGTTTTTTTTTTTTTTTTTTTGAAAGAGAGAGAGAGAGAAAGAGAGACTCTTAAGCAGGCTTCATGTCCAGCACAGAGCCCAAAGCAGGGCTCGATCTCACAACCCTGAAATCATGACCTGAGCCCAAATCAAGAGTCAGACACTTAACTGACTGAGCCACCCAGGCGCCCCATCCTCCATATCTTTTAACACTTATTTTGATGTAAGAAATAATAGCCTGACACATTGACATTGAAAAGAAGATTCTAGGACTCATAAAATTGGACAGTCTACATTTTAAACATCTATATGTACAAGGTGAAGTAAAAATTGAGAGGTTTATGTTTTGTTTTGTTTTGTTTTAGTAATTTGTAAATCTACTCAGGATTGCTAACAATTTATTTTCTAATTGTGTATTTCAATTAAGTCCCAAATCATTAACATCAGGAAAAATGCTCAATGCCTTAGGTGTTTTAGCAGAGTTTTACAAATCAGTCATACAATTATTA
Source organism: Callorhinus ursinus (assembly GCF_003265705.2). NCBI lineage: Eukaryota > Metazoa > Chordata > Mammalia > Carnivora > Otariidae > Callorhinus > Callorhinus ursinus. Next base: position 13,318,903 of record NW_027397077.1, read on the forward strand.
CACTCATAGTCTGTGAAATGCAATAAGCAAAGTTTTAATGACACTTGCCCCTTACTTTTGCATAGGAATTACACTGTTCTATTTGAGACTGCATTTTTTTAAACGTTAAAATGTGTTTTCTAAAATGAAATAACTTTTTGCCTTTACACTGTCAGTGCCTTCTAGAACGGTGACAAAGTAGACACTCAATAAAATATTTATTGAATGTGGGGTGCTTGGGTGGCTCAGTCGTTAAGCGTCTGCCTTCGGCTCAGGTCGTGATCCCAGGGTCCTGGGATCAATCCCCGCATGGGGCTCCCTGCTCCGCGGGAAGCCTGCTTCTCCCTCTCCCGCTCCCCCTGCTTGTGTTCCCTCTCTCGCTGTGTCTCTCTCTGTCAAATAAATAAATAAAATCTTAAAAAAATATTTATTGAATGAGTGAACAAATGGATAGATGGATGGATAGGTGGGACTAGTAAATGGTGACTTGTAAACTGGACAGGCAGAGAACATGCTGTGGGTTTATGATTGTTGTTTAATGTGTTAAGGTACTCCCAGTTTCTCATGAACTACTTATGTATCACTCCAGTGTAATCCACAAATTAGAAGACGTTTTGGCTTTCTGTAACTAAAATATAGTAAGAAGGGAGATGGGGGATTTGTTTCAAAAAATCAGAGCTTACTTCTTCTCCGAGAGAACACCAAATGGCTGATGACGCCGGTGCTGCGGGAGGGCCCGGGGGCCCCGGGGGCCCCGGAATGGGAGGCCGCGGCGGCTTCTGCAGAGGCTTCTGCAGAGGCATCGGAGGCCGCGGTCGCGGCCGTGGTTGGGGCAGGGGTCGAGGCCGCGGAGCTCGTGGAGCAAGGCCGAGGACAAGGAGTGGATCCCCATCACCAAGCTGGGCCGCCTGGTCAAGGACATGAAGATCAAGTCCCTAGAGGAGATCTATCTCTTCTCTCTGCCTATCAAGGAATCTGAGATCATTGATTTCTTTCTGGGAGCATCCCTCAAGGATGAGGTTCTGAAGATCATGCCTGTGCAAAAGCAGACCCGTGCTGGCCAGCGGACCAAGTTCAAGGCGTTTGTTGCCATCGGAGATTACAACGGACACGTCGGCCTGGGTGTCAAGTGCTCCAAGGAGGTCGCCACTGCCATCCGTGGGGCCATCATCCTAGCCAAGCTTTCCATCGTCCCCGTGAGGCGAGGCTACTGGGGGAACAAGATCGGCAAGCCTCACACTGCCCCATGCAAGGTGACTGGCCGCTGTGGCTCTGTGCTGGTGCGTCTCATCCCCGCCCCCAGAGGCACTGGCATTGTTTCAGCCCCTGTGCCCAAGAAGCTAATGATGATGGCCGGTATCGACGACTGCTACACTTCAGCCAGAGGCTGCACTGCCACGCTGGGGAGCTTCGCTAAGGCTACTTTTTTTTTTTTTTAAATGATTTTTTTTAAGATTTTATTTATTTGAGAGAGAGAGAATGAGAGATACAGAGCATGAGAGGGAAGAGGGTTAGAGGGAGAAGCAGACTCCCCCCTGAGCAGGGAGCCTGATGTGGGACTCGATCCCGGGACTCCAGGATCATGACCTGAGCCGAAGGCAGTCGCTTAACCAACTGAGCCACCCAGGCGCCCCGCTAAGGCTACTTTTGATGCCATCTCCAAGACTTAAAGCTATCTCACCCCTGACCTCTGGAAGGAGACGGTGTTCACCAAGTCTCCATATCAGGAATTCACTGACCATCTTGTGAAGACCCACACCAGAGTCTCCGTGCAGAGGACCCAGGCTCCAGCTGTGGCCACCACCTAGTTTTATACAAGAAAAATAAAGTGAACTAAAGCTTGTTAAAAAAAAAAAAATCAGAGCTTATGTGCGCTGAAACTAATATAACATTTTATAACAACTCTACTTAAATAAGAAAAATTAAAAATCTGAGTTTAGAATGAAACACTCCTGAGTCATGTTGGACAAACAGTTCATAGCTGTGGCTCTCTGTCATTCCTAGGGCCCTCATCTGTCACTGTTGTTACTTGAGACATATAGTATCTTTCTCAGTGATTCAGGAGAGTTGGGAGAGTTTCATACACATTTCTCTCTCTCCCAGCACCCATCACATTGCCTGTCACACAGGAGATAATAAATAAACCTTTGTTGAATAAGTTCACTTTATTTATAACATTTAAAAAACATCTCAGCCTTTATTCTTCTCAAATCTCAAAAGAGTACAGTTTCTTATTCTTACCTTTTGAAATCAGTTAACATTCTTTTCAGTAAAGTATAGTGCCTTGCACATATCACACTCTTGACTTTATTTTTTTTTTTTAAGATTTTTATTTATTTACTGAGAGAGAGAGAGAATGGTAGAGAGAGAGCATGAGAGGAAGGAAGGTCAGAGGGAGAAGCAGACTCCCCGCCGAGCAGGGAGCCCGATGTGGGACTCGATCCTGGGACTCCAGGATCATGACCTGAGCCGAAGGCAGTCGCTCAACCAACTGAGCCACCCAGGCACCCTTGACTTTATTTTTTTTTAAGATTTATTTATTTTAGAAAGAGAGTAAGAGAGAGGGAAGGGGGCAGAGGGGAGAGAGAATCTCAAGCAGAAACCCTGCTGAGCTCATACCCTTGATTTTAAAATTTTCATATAAAATCACCTGAAACATAAGTGCATTTTTTTCAAAGATCCATTCACTATCACAGTACATAGAGTAAGATATGATTATCTCCTTCAATTTACCCCATTTTTACTCCCCAACCTATTATTGGCTTCCATTACTAACAGTTTATACTTCTCCTTCCTGCCTTTTTGAAGTACCCTGATATAATAGGTGGATGTGCACACACATATTTTTATTCACACAGAGTCAGACATATGTATTGCTCTTCAGTGGGTCTCCCCGACGTTGACAATGACACTGTGTCAACACATATAGTTCTACCTCACTCTTCAACAGCTGCTTGGCACTCCATCAGGTGGATAAACCATACTTTTTTGAATTATATCCTTGATGATGGGCACTTAGGGTTCTCTCCAACTTTTTAAACTATAATAAACACTATAGCAATGAATACTTTGTACATACATTTTAGCATACATGCAGGAGTATTTCCAAGAAAAATTTCTTTGAAGAGTATATTAGTTTTTGGTAGTGTTGTCATATTTCCTTCTAAGAAATCTTTACCAGTGGACACTCTCACTCAGTCTAGTCCTTGTGAGAACAAGAAAGTTCAGAGCTGGCTAAATCAGACTCAGGTTATCCCCAGACACAATGTTCAAAGACAAAACAGTTTTGGGTTTAGGGCTCTGAGGGGTTCAGGCCAATACTTTAGTGTCATTTAGTCTAAATAATCATTGCAGATTAAATAAGAGTGTCGGCTAACCTGAAGACCTGATGGTTACTTATGTCACTGTTTCCAGAGCATGAATGTTATGGTTCTTATTAACTTAAAAAAAAAAACAACCTTTTGAATCACAGCAAACATTTATTAAACTCCAGCATATCCAAGGGTGCACTAGGTAGCCAGGAGCTGAAATGGTTTCTGTCTTTAAGAAACTGATGATCAAGGGAGCCTGGGTGGCTCAGTTGGTTAAGCGACTGCTTTCGGCCCAGGTCGTGATCCTGGAGTCCCGGGATCGAGTCCCACATCAGGCTCCCTGCTCGGCGGGGAGTCTGATTCTCCCTCTGACCCTCTTCCCTCTCGTGCTCTCTATCTCTCATTCTCTTTCTCTCAAATAAATAAATAAAATCTTTAAAAAAAAAAAGAAACTGATGATCAAGAAGATAGTAATTAACTTCGTTAGGTGTAGCTAACTGAACATAAAAACAAAAAACAAAAAACTTTGTTAGGTGTGAGACCGATTATGGTTCTGTAAAAAAAAAAAAAATCCTTGTAAAAAAGATTTTACTTTAGTATTTATAGGTAAAATTTCAAGATGTGTGGGTTTTGCTTTACAGTACTTCAGGAAAACAAGAAAACAAAGAAAAAATTAGAGCAAGTGTTACAAGATATTGGTTAAGTGTTGAACTGGAGTGATGGGTGTATGTGGATATAGAGATATAATGATGTGGATTCATTATTCTCTCTACTGTTTGTTTTTTTTAAGGTTTTATTTTATTTTTTAAGATTTTATTTATTTACTGGATAGAGAGATAGAGAGAGAGCACAAGTAGGCAGAGTGGCGGGCAGAGGGAGAGGGAGAAGCAGGCTCTCTGCTGAGCAGGGAGCCGGACACGGGACTTGATCCCAGGACCCCAGGATCATGACCTGAGCCCAAGGCAGCTGCACAGCCGACTGAGCCACCCAGGCGCCCCAAGATTTTATTTTTTTAAGTAATCTCTCCACCCAATGTGGGGCTTAAGCTCACAACCCCAAGATGAAATATTTTTTTTTAAAGATTTTATTTATTTATTTGAGAGAGAGAGAATGAGAGAGAGAGAAAGGTCAGAGGGAGAAGCAGGCTCCCTGCTCAGCAGGGAGCCCGATGTGGGACTCGATCCCGGGACTCCAGGATCATGACCTGAGCTGAAGGTAGTCGCTTAACCAACTGAGCCACCCAGGCGCCCTCACAACCCCAAGATTAAGAGTTGCCTGCTATACTGACTGAACCAGTCAGGCACCCCTCTCTCTACTTTTATAAATATAAATAATAAAATAATAAAAATAATAAAATTCTTAGTCTTCTAGGAACACCAATACGTAAATACAAAATTTCAATATAAGAATATAATAAAGATATATGCACAAGAGCTTATGAAAGCAGAAAAGGGCCCAAATCTGTTTGGGTGAGATTGAGCAGGACTGAGAGTGGGTAAGAGCCCAACTCTCATATCACACTACCTGGATCCAAATTCCAGTACCTCCGCTTTTTAGCCATGTGACCTTGGGCATGTAACTTAGCTTCTCTGTGCTCAGTTTTCTCTATAGTAAAATGGGAATAATTATAGTACCTAATTAAGGATCAAGTGAGATAATTTGCAAAGCCCTCAGAATAGTGCCTGATACATAGTAAACATTAGACTGTTTGCTATAATTTATTACCATTATCACTGCTATTATGAAGGCTTTTCAGAAATGTTTTGAGGCAGAGATGTTTCAAGAAAAGCAACATAACTTAAGGTCAATCAGGAGTAGGTATGTGTGTGTGTGTGTGTGTGTGTGTGTGTGTTAAGGGGAGGTGGAGGGAGGAAGTTAACGTGATTCCCATATTTCTAGCTTAGGTGACCAGTTGGATAATGACATCATTAACTAAGAAGGGAATATAGATGAAGGAGAGTTTATAACTTGCAAATTGTAATTTTTTAAAAGATTTTATTTATTTGACAGAGAGAGACACAGCGAGAGAAGGAACACAAGCAGGAGAGTGGGAGAGGGAGAAGCAGGCTTCCCGTGGAGCAGGGAGTCCGATGACACGGGGCTCGATCCCAGGACCCTAGGATCATGACCTGAGCCGAAGGCAGATGCTTAACGACTGAGCCACCCAGGCGCCCCTAGAACTTGAAAAATTTTAAGGAAAAAATAATTGAGTAGTTTATCATGTCATTGGTCTATTCATGATTATAACTATTGCCAGTTTCATTTTCATTTTTAATATTTTCTATTTAATTTTGAAACAAACCAAACCTACAGAGAAGTTGCAAGTACAGTACAAACTTTATCTCTCCAATCATTTGAAGTAGTTGCTGATATGATGCTTCATCACCCCTGCATACTTCAGTGTGTTTTTCCTGCAAGCAAGGACATTCTCCTACACACTCACAAGAAGAGCATCTGAGTCAGGAAATTAACATTGATTTATGGCTATCATCTAACCATCAGACTCCATTCAGTTTTCACCATTGTCCCAAATAGCACACTCTAGAGTAAAAGGATACAGTTCAGAATCACACATTCCTTCAGTTGTGTCTCTTTAGTCTCATTCAATCAGCAACAGATGCTCAGTATTTCCTTGATTTTTCGTAACCTGGACACTTTTGAAGGTTACAGTCAACTACTTTGTGGAACATACTTCACTTGAAGTTTGTTTGATGTTTCCTCGTGATTAGGTTCAGGTTAAGCATCTTTGGCAGGATGTCACAGGAATGATGCTATGTTCTTTTCATTATTTGCTCTCAGACAGAACATGACTTCTATTTGTCCCATGTGATATTTAACTTTGAGCATTTGATTAAGATGCTTCCCCACAGTATGGAGGTTCCTCAAAACGTTGAAAACAGAGCTACCCTACGACTCAGCAATTGCACTACTGGGTATTTACCATAAAGATACAAATGTAGGGGGGCGCCTGGGTAGCCCAGATGGTTAAGCGTCTGCCTTCGGCTCAGGTCATGATCCCAGAGTCCTGGGATCGAGTCCCGCATCGGGCTCCCTGCTCCTTGGGAGCCTGCTTCTCCCTCTGCCTCTCTCTCGCTCTCTCTCTCTCTGTGTCTCTCATGAATAAATAAATAAAATCTTTTAAAAAAAAAGATACAAATGTAGGGATCTGAAGGGGCACCTGCACCCTAATGTTTATAGCAGCAATGTCCACAATAGCCAAACTATGGAAAGAGCTCAGATGTCCATCTACAGATGAATGGATAAAGGAGACATGGTATAAGCGTGCCTGGGAGGCTCAGTCAGATAAGTGTCTGTCTTCAGCTCAGGTCATGATCCCGGGTTCCTGGGATCAAACCCCACATCAGGTTCCTTGCTCAGTGGGGAGCCTGCTTTTCCCTCTCCCTCTCTGCTCCCTGTGTTCATGCTCTCTCACTCTCTCTGTCAAATAAATAAATAAAATCTTAAAAAAAGTTGTGATATATATGGATATATGTGTGTGTGTATATATATATACACACACACATATATATATATACATACACACACACACAATAGAATACTATTCAGCCATCAAAAAATGAACTCTTGCCATTTGCAATGATGTGTATGGAACTAGAGGGTATTATGCTGAGTGAAATAAGTCAATCAGAGAAAGATAATTATCATGATCTCACTCATATGTGGAATTTAAGAAACAAAATAGAGGATCATATGAGAAGAGAGGAAAAAATAAAACAAGACAAGATCAGAGAGTGAGATAAACCATAAGAGACTCTTAATCATAGGAAACAAACTGAGGGTTGCTGGAGGGGAGAGAGGTAGGGGAATGGGGTAACTGGGTGATGGGCATTAAGGAGGGCACGTGGTGTAATGAGCACTGGGTGTTATATAAGACTGATGAATCACTGACCTCTACCTCTGAAACTAATAATACACTATATGTTAACTAACTGAATTTAAATAAAAAAAAAACAAAGCACAAAAACAAGGCATGCATGTAATAGCACCATAGAGTTCACTTAACTTTCTCCCTGTCCATATTTGTAATTCCCTTCTCTGACAGTGAGAACTCTGATTTCCATTATCCTCAATATATTTACTTATTTGATGTATCCCCCTGTGTAACCAAACTTGCACTGTTACAACCCTCTCTCTGAAGAGATGCCCTACTCCCTCTGAGGGAAGGAGCTCTGACATCTCAACACTCTGTTCTGAGCCCTTGTAGCTCCCCACCTTGTCCAGACTCCTGCTTCATTTGGCCCCACCTAATGGCTTGAGAACTGAATTATTCAGGAAGGGAAGAGTAAAATCATACAGTTGTTTTTTCACATGAAATCACTGTCTTCTGTTATTAAGACATTGCTTTTGACCCTGTATAGAGAATGTGATTTAGCTAAATCACTGATGTAATTTTTCTTTTAAATCACTATATCTCAAAAAACATGGGGTTTACTTAGGGCAGTGTTAATTGGGCGCCTGGGTGGCTCAGTTGGTTAAGCGACTGCCTTCGGCTCAGGTCATGATCCTGGAGTCCCGGGATTGAGTCCCGCATCAGGCTCCCTGCTCGGCGGGGAGTCTGCTTCTCCCTCGGACCCTCCCCTGTCTCATGCTCTCTCTATCTCATTCTCTCTCTCAAATAAATAAAATCTTTAAAAAAAAGGACAGTGTTAATTTGTGCATAATTTATGATATATCACTAATTCACTCAGCTTCTCCAACATTCGTTTCAAATGTGGTTTGTTTCAAATCACAACCTCTATAAAGGTGTTTTTAACCAAAATCAGGGTAAAAGTCAAAATCCTCACATAGGCCACAAGGCTTTATGTGATCTGGTCTCCTCTTCCTCCTCAACCCTCTCCCCTGGCTGCTCCTTTCCTGCCACCCTGGTCTCTACGAAATTCCTTTTTTCATTTGTATTAAGTATAGCAGGCATACAATGTTATATTCATTTCAGGTGCACAACATAGTGATTTGACAGTTCTATACATTATACAGTGCTCCTCACAAAAAGTGTAGTTACCATCTGTCACCATACAAAGTAATTACAATATTATTGACTATATTCTCTATGCTGTACTTTTCATCTCTGTGACTTATTTATTTTATAACTGGAAGTTTGCATCTCTTAATCCCCTTCACCTATCTCTCCCATCTCCCAACCACTCTCCCTTCTGACAACTTCCAGTTTATTCTCTGTATTTATTTGGGTTTTGGTTTTTTGCTTGTTTGTTTGTTCATTTGTTTTTTAGATTCTCTATATAAATGAATCATGAAATCATATGGTACTGGTCTTTCTCTGAGTTATTTCAATTAGCATTATACCTTCTCAGTCCATCTATGTTGTCACAAATGGCAAGATCTCACTCTTTTTTATGGCTTATTCTGTTTATCATATATATATATATATATCTTCTTTATCCATTCATCTATCATTGGGCACTTAGGTTGCTTCCATATCTTGGCTCTTGTAAATAATACTGCAATGAACAGAGGGGTACATATATCTTTTTGAATTGGTATTTTATTTTCTTTGATATCCTTAGATATCTTAGATATCTATCTTAGGTATCTTTGTTAGATACCCAGTAGTGTGATTACTGGATCATATATTTCTAATTTTGATTTTTTGAGGAAACCCCATCCTGTTTTGTGCAGTGGCTGCACCAATTTACATTCTCACCAACAGAGCATGAGGGTTCCCTTTTCTCTACATCCTCACCAACACTTGTTATTTCTTTTCTTTTTGATACTAGTCATTCTGACAGGTGTGATGTGATATCTCATTGTGGTTTTGATTTGCATTTCCCTAATGATTAGTGATGTTGAGCAACTTTTCATGCGTCTGTTGGCCATCTGTATGTCTTCTACACCAAAGTAAAAGTTTTGCACAGCAAAGGAAACCATCAACAAAACAAAAAGACAACCTACAGAATGGGAGAAGATATCTGCAAATGATTTCTCTGTTAAGGGGTTAATATCCAAAACATATAAAGAATTTATACAACCCAACACCAAAAAACCCAAAAAGTCCAATTAAAAAATGGACGGAGGACCTGAGTAGACATTTTTCCAAAGAAGGCATACAGATGGCCAACAGACACATGAAATGATGCTTTATGAAATTCTTAAAACAGCGCCACTCCTGCCTTAGGGCTTACGGCCTCTGCCCTGGTGGTTCCTCTTCATGGAACACTTTCTCCCCAGATGTCCCCATCACTCACTCCAGTGACTCCTTCAAGTTTTTGTTCAGATCTCACTTTCTCAATGAACCCCACTCTGATGAGCCTGTTTAAAATCAGAACTGCCTCCAACCCCATTTTCCCTGTCCTATTTTTCACAACACTTAACCACTTTCTAATATACTATGCTTTTTTTTTTAAGATTTTATTTATTTGACAGAGAGAGACACAGTGAGAGAGGGAACACAAGCAGGGGGAGTGGGAGAGGGAGAAGCAGGCTTCCCGCGGAGCAGGGAGCCCGATGCGGGGCTCGATCCCAGGACCCCAAGATCACGACCTGAGCCGAACGCAGACACTTAACGACTGAGCTGCCCAGGCGCCCCCTAAGATACTATGCTGTTAATACTACTTATTATGTTTGTTTTCTATTGTCTGCCTTTGTTCCCACCATCCCCACTAAACTGTAGCTCCACAAGGGCAGGGATTTTTAATATTTAGTTGAATAAGCAAATAAATAAATATTTACCTAATAAATATTTGTTGAAGACAGCCATTTCCTGAAGCAGTTTGAATCCCAAAACTAAATTCAGAGCACCATCTAGTGTTCTTGGAAGGAGGTGCTTGCTATTTAACTCTGAGACTTATTTACATTAGCCATAGGATAAACAGTATTGACTTAATCAATTCGCACTTACTCTATTTTTTACTGTCCTCTGTGGTTTTGTGAAAATTAAAATTTTTTAATGATTAAACAGTCATGGGACACATTGACTTCTCTAAGAGTAATCTCTTCTTCACTGACTTGCCTGTTGTTCCCCAGAATTCCTCGGGGTTAAAAGTGTCAGGAAGGTCTGATGTCTTTTAGCCTTTAGCGCATCTCTCCTTCCCCACTTCTAAAAAACCCCCCAAAATATAAAAATAGGATAATAACCTTTCCTCTTTTGGTATCTACACCATTTCTCCAGAAAAATCACAATATATATTTGTTGATTTAAAAATTTTTGTTTTGGCCACAAAAGCCCCTAAATCAAAGTGATAAAATGCTAGCAAGGGTAATGGGAATATTGTTTAAAATAGTATCAGGATTCGCTAGGATAATGAGCACTGTCTTCTGATTTAGAAAATATTGGTTTCTTTAGATATGATGAAGAGGAAAAAGGAAAAAGGAAAAGGAAAGGAAAGGAAAAAGGAAAGCTGCTTTAAAAGCATTAAAGGGGGCGCCTGGGTGGCTCAGATGGTTAGCGTCTGCCTTCAGCTCAGGTCATGATCCCAGGGTCCTGGGATAGAGTCCCGCATCAGGCTTCCTGCTCAGCGGGAAGCCTGCTTCTCCCTCTGCTTCTCTCTCTCTCTCTCTATCTCTCATGAATAAATAAATAAAATCTTTAAAAAAAAAGCATTAAAGGGGCAGGGCACTTGGGTGGCTCAGCCAGTTAAGGGTCCAACTTCTGATTTCCACTCAGGTCACGGTCTCAGGATTGTGAGATTGAGTAAGTAGAGTTCCACCCTCAAAGGGAAGTCTGCTTCTCTCTGCGGGGGTGGATGGGCACCCCCCCATACACACTCTCTCTCTGAAATAACTAAATACGTCTTTAAAACATTTAATATTTGGGGTGCCTGGCTGGCTCAATCAGAAGAGCATGTGACTCTTGATCTCGGGGTCGTGAATTCAAGCTCCATGTTGGGTGTAGAGATTACTTAAATAAATAACCTTTTAACAGTAAATAATGAAAAGTATAATTAGCTCATTTTTATTGAATGCTTATTGTCCCCAGCACTATTCTGAAAGTTCATTATCATCTTTACAACCCTATCATGTAAATTTTCTATATTGAACCCCAAATTTCAGGTGATGTAATGGAGACACAGAGAAGTTAAGTAACTTGACAAAAGTCACAGAATTAGTAAAGAGTAGGGCCAGGATTCAAAGCCAGCTAGGCTGGCTCCATAGGCCATGTCCATGAGCTCATGCCCATGGTTTTATCCAAGAAATGAACGACGCTGTTTTGTTTCAAAGTTCTTGGCTTGGTCAAAGAAATTAATTTATTAATGTCCTCATCTTCCAAAAAGGAATCAAGGCAACCATAACCAAAATGAAGGCATATACAATTATCCTAAAACTAAAATTTTATTCTTTTCACAGTTAAGAATAAAATTTTATTCTTTTCATACTTATAGAATTTGCCTTTCTAAGGATTTATGTTTTGGCCACAATTTACATTCAAGGGATACTGTGGCAAAGATCAAAAGCAACATTGACATCAAGATCAAAGGCAGAGGGTGGTGTGCAGAAGCACAGTGAAGATCAGTTGGTCCTTGCTGCCCAACCAACTCAGAGCTTTTGATTCTACCTTCCAATTGTCCAAAGCTTCCCCCAACTCTACCATTGGTTCTACTGTTTCAGAGTAGATGGAAGTGACTCAAGTTCCCCAAATACCAATTAATGTACTCATTTCTTGAATTTGACTCATTTCAGCTGGATGTTAGAAAACAACTGAGTTATTAAAGTGAGTCGCATTAAGGAGTGATTTATTAGGTAATATCCAGAATTATTTGCATTATACATTATGAATATGAATACCTCTGTTTCAGATTGATGGAGTTTTTAAGGGGATATGTGAGTAGGAGGATTCCCAAGCTCTCTCAGGTGATTCTGGAAATGGTATCCCTCTCACCAGCCTCAACTGGAACCAAAAACTCTTTTCCTGAATGTTTACATGACTCTTTAAATTTTCTAAAATACAAGCTTATTTGGGAAAAGGAAATGGTTATTCTCCATTTTTAAAAATATTTTAATTAGTTAATTAATTTATTTTTTAGAGAGGAGGGAAGGGGCAGAAGGAGAGAGAGATTGCCCAGCACCAAGCCCCAAGTAAGGCTTGATCTCACAATCCTTAGATAATGACCTGATCTGAAATCAAGAGTTGGACACTTAGCTGACTGAGCCACCTGGGCACCCCAAGATTTTATTTTTAAGTGATCTCTACGCCCAACGTGGGGCTTGGACTAATAACCCTGAGATCAAGAGTCACATGCTCTACCAACAGAGCCCAGGTGCCCCTGGTTATTCTCCATTTTGGATATAGATTTTCAACATGTGCTTTGAAGATTATCTTTGAACTCATCTGGGGAGATTCCCAGCCCCACCTCTGACCTACTGCATCAGAATCTCCCAGCTGGCTCAAGAATCTGTACCCTAACAACCTCCCCAAGGTAACTTTTGCGTGTGCATGAGTTCGGTAACCACTAATATATGGGGTAATTTTGAAAAGTAAAGCACCAGCATCATCCGGGTTGTTGGGTTCTTTCCTATTATAGACCACAGATCAGAACTTCAAGGAGTATCATGTAAAAACCTAATTATAAGATCAAATATAATTCTAGGAGGCTAATAATTAACAAATCTATTTACAAGATTATATGTCTTTTGTTGTAAATTATATGGAAACACCTCAATGAATTATATGTGTGAAATATCTCAAAGAATTCTTTAGTGGGTGTTGTTTAATCCTGCCTTGCCTTCCATAAAATTAACCAGCTGGCCAAAGTTTTTACTATCCTGCCCATAGGAGTTGCCAGTAACCCTTGAGGCATTTTCTTTTCTTTCTTAAAAAATTTTATTTTTTTAAAAGATTTTATTTATTTATTTGACAGAGTGAGACACAGCGAGAGAGGGAACACAAGCAGGGGGAGTGGGAGAGGGAGAAGAGGCATTTTCTGAACAAGCCTCATTTCCTATATAAAAGGAACTGAGCTTGGTCAACTGCACAAAATTTAGGCTGATTAAAGTGGTTACCAAAGGAGACTGTGAATTCTGTAGTTTTAGAAATGTTTTAAAATAGTAAATACAATCATTTTTTTGGATGAGGAGAGTGTACAATAGCCTAAGGATAGAGGATGCAAAAAGAAGGCCTGGTAAGATTCTTTCTAGTTTTACAATTTGACTAAACTGCTTCTCCATCCAACTGAATATCAACTTGTGTATGTTTGTTTCATTTTTTTTTTTAAAGATTTTATTTATTTGACAGAGAGAGACACAGCGAGAGGGAACACAAGCAGGGGGAGTGGGAGAGGGAGAAGCAGGCCTCCTGCGGAGCAGGGAGCCCAATGCTTGATCCCAGGACCCTGGGATCATGACCTGGGCTGAAGGCACTTAACGACTGAGCCACCCAGGTGCCCCTGTTTGTTTCATTTTCTAAAGCCCCTCCCAGATGTTTCATTTTTTTAATTGGCTAAACCTGGCAAGAATTTCTTGCCACTCCCTGATAGCTGCTTGAGAATCCTTTACAAAAATAGTTTACATGCGCAGAAATACAAAAAAGGAAACCATTTAACTTGATGATAATACACCACCCAGATAACTCAGATACCTAACAGAAATTTTCATTGAATTGTTTGGTTTGGCCAAGTTAACTGGCCAAACCCCTTCAGTTACAACATATAATTACTCTTCTTTCTTACACTTGTTTGTTGATCCTTATCAATTGCTACAACATTTCCTCTCCTTCATTTATAAGCTAAATCCCATAGTTCAACCAAGAAGGTCAATTACCTTGAAAAGGTTGCATGTCACTGTGCTGACAGAGTAGAAAACAAATATCAAAGGAAAGAGTTGGGCTGCTGCAATCTGTAGGATGCTGAGTACTTTGAAGCAGCCCCGAACCCATAACACTAAGGAACTGATTCCAAGCCACCTTTCAAAAACTAAAAATCTCCAGAAGGGTGAGTAGTTGATAAACAATTTAAGGGGGGAACTCTTATTTAAAGCTTATAACACTAAGGATAATTCTGTGAAACGATATTGCAATCTACTTGGTAAAACTCTTAAAAGCAGATTTTTTATCTTTCCTTCAAGAGATCATGAGAATATCTAGCGTTTTAGTTTAAAATATGTAACTTCCTTTCCTGGTCCCATATTTGGGTTTGTTCTACTGTATCTGGATTTGTTCCAGCATATCTGTGGAAGCAGGCAACTAATAATCTTTACTCAGCATTTCTTATATTTCTTGGATGAAAATGGAATGGATTGATTGGATTAATGGCTAGAGCTTTATTTATTTTAAAGATTTTGTTTTCTTAAGTAATGTCTACACCCGATGTGGGGCTCAAACCCACAACCCCAAGATTGAGAGTTGCATACTTTACCAACAGAGCCAGCCAGGTGCCCCTAATGGTTAGAATTTTACAAGGCACTTGGGATTTCACCATTTTCTTTGTATACCGACGAAAACTTTTTATAACTCTACAGAAAAATAAATGAGGCAGTGTGAGGTTGGGAAAGAAGGACAGAGAACTAGGAGTTCTAATCCAGACCAGGTTCTGGAATTAGAGCTTCACTTTTCTCTACTGTAAAATTAGAGGCTGAAGAAGCTATTTAAAGCTTCTTCCAAAACTTTTTGACCTAACAGAAATGCTTATCAGTTACCGACATAACTAACCAGTGTATCCTGATTTTTAAAACATGTTTTCATTTGTGATTTAAAAGAAATATGGAAGTCTGAATTGAGGCAGATAGCCCTTCAAGGCCAGGTAAGAACTGATGAAGTGACAACAAAGTCACGTGTTTTGAATTTAATATACTGATACCCAAGTGCCCAGAAAAATAATTGCTAGTCTACTGTCCGTGAATCTACTGGAAAGCCCTGTTAATGACACAACTTGGGATTTCACAGACATCTGAGTTAGCCAGCACCATTCCGCTGGAGGGTGGGGAGTAGACTGGACGCTCTAGGCAGGGTTAGGAACGTTATAATTTAAGCAACTAAAGAAAGGCCCCCGGCAGTAGGGCCTCTTCCGTGGTCGGTGATGAGGTCTCGCTGCGGGAGAAGCAAAGCCGCCCCAAACTCCCAGGGTGGTCCTCCTCAAACGAGGCTCTGGTTCCCGGAAACGTTCGCCAATATGTATGCGGAGGGGTAGACGGCCCCCTACAATTTACATCAAAACGCGCGCGCAGGGTAGATGGGCGCTGCTTGCGCCGCCCCAAGGCCGCTGCTCACCGCAGAGCCCCGCGCCGCGGAGAAACCTCCAGGCCAGCCCTGCCGCGCTGACGGGCGTCGCCGCGAGCCAATGGGCGCGCTGGGAGGCGGGGCAGAGAGGCCGAGGGGGCGGGATTTCCCGCGCGGCCGCTCGGCTCCTGGCAAGAGCGGCGCGGACGGCGACGGCGGCCGCGCCTGCAAGAGAGGGCGGGTCGGGGTCAGCTGCTACAGGCGCGCGGGCGGGCGCGGGGAGCTGTGGGCGGCTGCTGTGTCTCCTGCCGCCGCCCTCCCTCCGCCACGATGCCGGGAATCGACAAGCTGCCCATCGAGGAGACGCTGGAAGATAGTCCGCAGGTGAGACGCGGGCGGTGGCACGAGGCGAGGGGAAGAGCAGGGCGGGCCGACCCCAGGCCTGGCGCCGCGGCCGCCGCAGGTGCTCGTTCTGGCCCAGGTGGGCGCCGTCGCCCTGTGTCCCTGCCCGTCGCGGGCCGCGCCCCGAGCCGCCGCGGCCCGGCTGCCAGCCCGAGGCCCGCGTGGGCCTGCGCGGCTGGGCCGAGAGGCACGCGCGGAGTCTGGGACGTCGGCTGGCGGCGACCGAACCTCCGCCGCCTTCGCTCGTGGGCTCGGCGTTCACGTACGTTCGCGGGGCTCCCTTGTATTTGACGAACGGTGCGTTTTTATCGCCGTCATGTAAGGTCATAAATTCCAGTCCTGGGATTTCCTCCCCGAAGGTCTCTTCGGAGGAAGTGCAGAAGGAGAAAAAAAAACAAACCCGTAGACTTATTCCGTAATTTCTGAGCAAGCTAGGGAAGGAAATGGATAGTTTTTCTTCGGGAGATGCTGGAAGGCTGCTGATTTACCCGCATGGAGAGTCACCGGCAAAGCCGGTCAGGTGTCTCGGAGCCTCCCCGTGGACTGTGTCCAGTGTCGTGGCCGCGACTGTATCCGCTGTCGCTCGAGCTGTGCACGGCTTCTGATGGATGGCGCCTTCGTGGCTCCGCGACTACTGCGCGGAATGATGCAGACTTGGCCCTAATAAACTCATCAAAATAAAAGCCCCGTGTTTCTTGCTTTGGGGGTGATGCTAGTGTGGTTGCTCTAGCCTCAGACAGTCTAGGGAAACGTAACAATTTACGTGTTCAGTATTGAAGAACGAAATCAGTTACATTAAAAACATGTTGGTAGGCGCTGTAACTTGCATTGAGAAACATCATCCCTTGAGCCTGTCTTTTAACACAACAATTTAAGCGACTTAAGACGATGTTGCTGGTTGGCTACCTTCGAAATGGTGTTCATTCAGAACTACAGTTGCACACATTTCATATGTGTCTTGATGGTTTAATATGGCCCCAAAAGATGAGGAAGAAGGGGCTAGATCCCCCTGGCCTGTGTGACGTCTGTCATGACTTCTGCCAATTTTAATTGCCAGGTGGAAGTCAGGCTCTGATTGTGGAACTGATTCCCCCCCCGCCCCAGGCGGAAAGTTATCTTCACAAGCCAGTTGTTTGCTGTAATGTTCTCTTACCAGTCTAAACTGACACAGAAACCCCACATCTTGGTTTATCTTGACTGCCAGGATAGCTACTTCAAATTCTTAATGATTTCTATAGTGTAAAGTTAGAAGCTATATTTGTTTCAGATGTTTTGTAAAAATTTTGTGGCATGTATTGGTCAGGTGCACTTTGTCATTTTACTACTATTATATAAGACTCAACAGGTTGCTTTACCTTTTCTTACCTGGCCTGGTTTTTATAGCCCATAAATATTATACATAGTCCAGAATGGGTAGCACGGTGCTCTTGCCAGTACTTGTGAAGAGTATATGATCTGACTCATCAGACTAATTTCTTGAACTTTTCACACAATTAATTTACAACTTGAGCATTCATTTGTTTTTTTAGAAGTGCATGCCATATTGGTTTTATAGTAATTTTTAATGAAGACAGCTACCTTGATAGTCTTTCAATTTCTGTAAGTAATAATTTGAACTAGGTAATATTTACTTGGAAAAATTAGTTGGGACAAATGAGATTTAGAAAGGGAAGATGCTTGGAAGTAATTCTTAGGGAGAACTTGTGGTAGCATGGAAAGCCCTGGATTCTGGGATTCAGGATGGAGTTTTAGTCTTCACTGCCACTTCACTTGCTTTAGGGAAAGTCAGTCAACTTCTGTGAATCTCAGGGGTTATAGTGAATGTTTTTATTTTTGTACCTGATTATAAAAATCATAGTTACGTGCTTAAGAAAAATTAGAAGGTATAGAAATAGTTACCTGTCTTGCACCCAGCAACAAACCCTGTTAACAGTTTTCCTCGTTTTCTCTTATACATTTTAATGTATTTGAAGTTATATTGTGCATAACAATTTTTATTCTGCTTTAACTTAACATTGTAGTGTAAGTATGTTCACATATTAAATCTTGAGTTAAAAAAATTGAAAGCTACATGTTTCCTTAAGTGACTTAACAGTTGTCCTACTGTTGGACTTTGAGAGTTTTCCACAAGTTTTGTTTTTATATATAGGACTGAGGTTAATGCTTTGGGGCATAAATTTTTCTTCTCATTTGAACTGTTTATCTAGGATAGAGTCCAAGAAGTCAAATAACAAACGAGTATGAAAACTTTTAAAGCTCCTGATATAGATGAGTTTTTATTTAGATCATTTGATCCTAATCAAAAGTGTCCTGTCACCATAGCATACACCCTCCCCAATGCCTATCACCCAGCCACCCCATCGCTCCCACCCCCCACCACTCCAGTAACCCTCAGTTTGTTTCCTGAGATTAAGAATTCCTCATATCAATGAGGTCATATGATACATGTCTTTCTCTGACTTATTTCGCTCAGCATAACACCCTCCAGTTCCATCCACGTCGTTGCAAATGGCAAGAGTTCATTCCTTTTGATGGCTGCATAATATTCCATTGTATATATATACCATATCTTCTTTATCCATTCATCTGTCGATGGACATCTTGGCTCTTTAAAAAAAAAAAAGAATTTATCCCTTATATGAAACCTGGGGAAAAAAAAACTATTTTAAGTGTAAAAAAAAGTGTCCTGTCAATTTCTATGTAAAAAGTTAGATCCTGGAGTCATGGAAGACTATCCTAAATTGCAGTTACCCATTTTAGTTTTGATTTATAGTAAGTATTAAAATAAAGGGCTATTTGCAAGTTCAAATCTAGTTGATTGGACATAAACATCTTTAGAATTGTCTCCCATTCTGCAAAAGATAGTATTTATTGAGATAGGAAGTCTTTAAGGCTACACTAGATGTCTTGTCCATACATAGATGTTGTTTTGAAAATCTGGAGCAAAATGAAACTGCTGGTTAATAAGAACAGATACGATCTTTTAAAAATCGATTTTATGTGTAGGTAAGTGTGATTCATTAGTGCTAGAACTGTGAAGATAACGTCTAGTTCCAACTGGAGATTTTTCTTTGACATAATATGGAATATTCACAGATAATGAGACATACTCTTTTTCTTTTTCCACATCTTAACATGCCTGATAGTGAGATAGATGCCCCTCTACAGTTGATGATTTATTTGTAATTGGTTGCAAATGTCCACACATGGTTGTTTCTCCTAGTGGCATGACTGGTCAAGTGCAGCCTTTCAGCATTCAACAACCACTTGAAGGACCATCAGTCCTGTTTGTTGTCTGAAAATATTCACCATCAAAATTTGTTGAATGGGTATCAGTGGTTTGGAAGAAGATATTGGGGACAAGAGTGGAACACTTCTAAGAAATACTTGTCACCCCCCATGGCACAGAATAATAGTGGATGAGAAAACATGGATGTTGATGATTCTAATGTCCAAAAGTGACTCACAAGAATTGAACTCTGAAGAAATATTAGGATAATATTAAATTTTATGCAGTTTGTGTTTTCCTTTTATGTTCAAAGGAGTTGTATATAAAATTCTGTCTAAAGGTTCATTTCCACAAATATAAAGTCAAAATTGCAAGACATAAGAAAACCTCAAATCATAGCCTAATTGCTGGCATTGTTTTTAGTAGTATTTAAAAATGGTGCACGGGTGCCTGGGTGGCTCAGTTGGTTAAGCATCTGGTTAAGCATCTGACTTTTGGTTTTGGCTCAGGTCGTGATCTCAAGGGTTGTGGGATCCAGCTCCGTATCAGGCTCCATGCTCAGAGGGGAGTCAGCTTGCAGACTCTCCCTTTGCCCCTCCTCCCACTCATGTGCACTCTCTCTCTCAAAAAAATAAATAAGTAAATAAATCTTTAAAAATGGCACAGTTCACAGTGGAAGTCATCATAGATTCAATGAAATGGTATCATATTGATGTACTTTTATAAGGTGCTAACTGAATATTATTAGTTTTAAAAAGGGGACCTGTTTTAACACTGGGGCTAAGGAGATCTTTTTAATTTAAATCCACTACAGGTTTTTGCATAAATGTGTAATTCCTTGAATTAGAATAATAATTTTGGGGAAACAAAAAATGACAGATTTTTCTTAAGAATGGCACTAGTCAAACAAGGTTTCTTGATGTTTTCTTTTTTACATCTTAAAATATCACTGTGGGGAATAGGAGGGGGGGCACAGAGCTAAAGAATGAAAAGATTCTGTCAGATCTAAATCTCTGGAGCATGGGAAATAGAGGACTGACAACATGGATTTCATATATGGACATAATTTTGTGCCCTCTTTTTTTTTTTTTTAAACCATGTTGACTTAGCTTCCTTTTCTGAAAATAGGAAGCTAAGGAATAAGTTGATTTTTTTTTTTTAAACCACCTTCTAAGAATGAACTATTTGTAGAATAAAAATATAAGGTCATCTTTTAGATTTTAAACAGCAGTTATCTCAATAGTTGGTATTTTAATTCTTTCTTTGCCTTTGGGATATGAAAAGGTGAGTATGCATGCCTTCTTGATATGCTGAGTTTCCTTATCTCTGATCCTTTTTATTGACAGTCTTAACGTTTACTTACTTTACAAATTTTCCCCTTAAAATGAAGGGAAAATGCTTATTGCGTTAAAAAAAATATGCCTAACAATATAGATAAGTATGAAGAAGAAGAAGAAGAAAAAAAACCCTCAAATTCTGTACTCATAAAATCCAAGTTAGCATTTACTAGGCCATGTTGGGGATGGGTACCATGTTATTATTTTGGATTAAGGTGGGGAGGGGTTTGGGATTACTACAAGAGCCCATGGAAAAAGAAATAATACTGAGTTATCCTGAAATAAGATCTCTAGAATATTTATACATGGAATACTGTTAATTTAGCCTGGGACATTTTTGTTGATTTGTTCTTAGTTTAATTACAGACTTTTTAATTCATAAAAATATACCTTTGTTGTTCCTTTTAAAGTTTATGTGATGGGGGTGCCTGGATGGCTTAGTCAGTTAAGCGTCCAACTCTTGATTTTGGCTAAGGTCATGATCTCAGAGTTGTGGGATGGAGCTGTGCTGGGATGCTTGAGATTCCCTTTCCCTCTGCCCCCACCCCTAAAAAAATAGAAATATTGTGTGATGTAGTTGGAAAATCCCTCCATTTTAGTGAAGTGAAATTGAGAACAAAGAACCTCAACATTGCCACTACAATACTATTTTGGCATTACTATCAAAAGAGAGAAAATAGGTTAAAACTCAGAATTATTAGAGCTCCAATATCCTAGGATTTTTCCTTCCTTTAGAAAATAATTTTCTATTTGATTTATATAATGGTTAATGTAAACTTACTGCTTTATTTTATACAGACAAGGTCTTTACTGGGTGTATTTGAAGAAGATGCTACAGCTATTTCCAACTATATGAACCAGTTGTATCAAGCTATGCATCGGATTTATGATGCACAGGTAAAAACCTAAAGGCTGACTGCTTTTTTTAAATGACTCATTAAGCCCGTGAGGACAGATCTAGCTAGTGTCTGCCTTGTTTACTGGTGCCTAGCCCTATCCTGGGCTCATAGTAATATCTGTTGAGTGGATGCATGAACTTTTAAGTATTTTGTATTAGAGCTAACATTCCAATTACTAGTGTGTAGTTTGTAGCTCTTCAAAAGATACAAAGATTGAAGCATCTTCCTCTCTCTACCCAAACACAGTAAGAGCTTTCTTACTGAAACTCACTGATCGTGATCTTTGCCTAAGATTCCATTTTGTCACCAGTGTTTTTCCTAATTGTGCTTTTAATTTTATGGAACACTTCCCCCTTTTTGAGTAAAGGAATGAAAGTTTATGTTTAGTGAGAAGCAGATAATAAAAATGAGATGTAACTCTGGGTACTGGGAGATGAATTTAAGAAGGAGATGACTAGATTTTTTTATTGAGCAGGTTTAAGATTTGAGGCTATGTTTATGTAACTTAATTATAAGCCTTAACAGCAGCCTGGTTTCTGTGATAAGCTTTCTTTGGGATTAATTAGGTATACAAGTTTTTTTCTCCCCTTTCTCATTTTATCTCCTTTCTGGACTCACATTTTCATTATGTACTAAAAATTTGCTGTGAGGGGTGCCCGGGTGGCTCAGTCAGTTAAGGATCCAACTCTTGATTTTGGTTCAGGTTATGATCTCAGGGTTGTGAGGTCAAGCCCCCACATCAGGCTCCGTGCTCAGCTCCGAGTCGGCTTGGGATTCTTTCTCTTCTTCTGCCCCTCTTCCAATTCATGTGCGTGTATACTTTCTCTCTGTAAATAAAATCTTTTAAAAAATGAATTAAAAAGTTGCTGTGATAGTTTTTAATTTTTTTCCTTGTGATTGGTCTCTCAAGATTTGAGTCCTGGGCGCCTGGGTGGCTCAGTTGGTTGAGCGACTGCCTTCGGCTCAGGTCATGATCCTGGAGTCCTGGGATCGAGTCCCGCATCGGGCTCCCTGCTTGGCGGGGAGCCTGCTTCTCCCTCAGACCCTCCCCCTTCTCATGCTCTCTCTCTATCTCATTCTTTCTCTCAAATAAATAAATAAAATCTTTAAAAAAAAAAAAGATTTGAGTCCTGACCACAGAGATTACTATGTAAAAGAAATGTTACATTTGTCATTATATTCATCACTGGGGGGAAAAAAAACTTGAAAGTATTTCCTTCATATGGCTATGTTGCTGTATTATATGACTAGGCTAACCATATTTTAGTTGTATGTTATTAAATGCATTGATATAGTTTCAGCATCTAGAGAGAGGAATGATTTGTCATTAATGAATCTTTTAAGATTTTGCTAAGATTATGTACAGTTCTAGCTTTAAAGCTTTAACAATATTTAATGCTGAGTTTTATTAGTTAAAGCATACACCTAGAACACTGCTGAATTCCTTGATGGTATCAATTGATTCATGGTATGAGTTTCCCTTTAAAGTGCTTTAATGGTAGTTCCCTTTCCAGTGATTTAATGAGGGGTTTAGAGAACATGTTTGTATAGCATTTTTGTTAAGTGAAAAACAAAAGTATAGGTATCTTCAACTAAAACTTTTACTTAATCAGTAATATTGTGTTAATTTGAATGCTGATTTTTCCCCCACAGAATGAATTAAGTGCAGCAACGCACCTGACTTCAAAACTTTTAAAAGAATATGAAAAACAGGTATCGTACATGAAAATTTTAAAAGCATAATTTAAAATACGCAGTGATACAGTATCTGTATAAATAGAATTGCTCATCAAGAATCCTAAGCTTTGGGCGCCTGGGTGGCTCAGTTGGTTAAGCGACTGCCTTCGGCTCAGGTCATGATCCTGGAGTCCTGGGATCGAGTCCCACATCGAGCTCCTTGCTCAGCAGGGAGTCTGCTTCTCCCTCTGACCCTCTTCCCTCTCGTGCTCTCTATCTCTCATTCTCTCTCTCAAATAAATAAATAAAATCTTAAAAAAAAAAAAAGAATCCTAAGCTTTTTTGAATTCATAGAAAGTAATTTTGATATGCTGTTGAAATTCCATTATAGCTAATTTTAACTAATCTTAGGTATAAGTTATTTAATTGACTTATCTTTTCACAAATGAA
Organism: Callorhinus ursinus; assembly: GCF_003265705.2. Classification (NCBI taxonomy): domain Eukaryota; kingdom Metazoa; phylum Chordata; class Mammalia; order Carnivora; family Otariidae; genus Callorhinus; species Callorhinus ursinus. The sequence goes on from NW_027397077.1 coordinate 13,342,308, forward strand.
GAAACTGAGGCTTACTCATTATATTGCTGGTTATTGGAGGAATTGGAGCTAAACAAATCTTTGAACTTTAGTATGATGTGCATTCCTATAATATGTTAATTAGTTGCTTAGCAAACATTTTAATGTTTACTAATTATATGAATTACACTCTTTTATTAAGTGACATTTTTAGAGCTTATTCAAAATTTTGGAAGTTTTTAAAAGTTTCAGTCAACCCTTGAACAACATGGGTTTGAACTGCATGGGTCCACTTATTCATGGATTTTTTGATACAGTACGGTAAATACATTTTTTCTTTCATATAATTTTAACATTTTCTTTTCTCAAAGTTTATGAAAATACAGTACATAATACATGTAATAAATAAAATATGTGTTAATCAACTGTTTACATTACTGATAAGGCTCCCATCAACAGTAGGCTAGTAGTTAAATTTGGGGAAGTTAAAAGTTATATGTGGGGGTCGGCCCTTCTAACTCCCATGTGTTTTGAGGGTCAGCTATTTTTAAAAATGTAAATTACAGCATCATTTACAGAAGACATACAGCACTGGACCTTTACCTCATCTCTCTCATTTTTCAGCGTTTTCCGTTGGGGGGTGATGATGAAGTTATGAGCTCTACTTTGCAACAGTTTTCCAAAGTTATAGATGAGGTAAGTGCTTATTTTATTTTGCTTGAGTAAGTGGTCTTATAATTAAGTTATTCAAGTTGTTTAGCTTTTATTGGGAACTTGTATTATGATTACATGAGCAAATCTCTATAATAAAAGGTTACTATTTAAAGAAAGACCTTATTTCCGTATTAGTGTCTGTTTCATATCTTAGTGACTGTCTCATAAAAATAGTACTTTGTCTGATTAAAACAAATTGTTTTCGGGTATAAGCATAGAGGTGTGCTCTCTCTCCTCCCAGTCCATGTCCTTCAACCTTTCACTGTTCTATTTGCTGTAGGCAGGGAGGGAAGAATTAAACTATGAGATACAGCTAAGTTCCGGATCATTTTTTAATGATTTGTTCTGATGACTGGTTAGAGAAATTAAGGGCTGATATTGGCTGTCTGGGATGGAAGGAATAATAAACTGAATGGTAAAATGTTGTTAGGAGGAAGAAGGGTGGTGAGAGCTATTTGGGGAGTCCATTACTCTTCTCAACTAGGGCAATGAAAGCTCTTCTTTTCACATGAACCATTAGATAGTTCTGTCTTTTCTGGTCCCCTAACTGAAAAAGTAATTTTTTGAAATATTTTAATAACTCACTGTAGCAAAATATTGTTACAGTAGAGCAATATAAAGAAATATTTATAGGAAATGGAATATTTTTATTGTGGTAAAATATACATAAAATGTCTCCCTGCTTACATTTATACACTCACAGTGTTGTGCAACCATCACCACCGGTGCCAGAACATTTTCATACTCCTCCCAACGGAAACCCTGTGGCCATTAAGCAGTCACTCCTCCCTTCCCCTCCCTTCAGCTCCTGGCAACCACAGATCTACTTTCTATCTGTATGGATTTGCCTGTTTTGGATATTTCATATAAATGGACTTACACATTTGTGGATTTTTGTGTCCGTCTTCTGTAGCATAATGTTTTCAAGGTTTGTCTGTGTTGTAGCATGTATCAGAATTTCCTTCCTTTTTGGGGTGAATAAAATTCCATTGTTTGAATATACCACTTTTTATTTATCCATTGATAGTTGATGGACATTTGAGTTGTTTTCTACCATTTGGCTAGTGGGAATAGTGCTACAGTGAGGGTTTGTGTACAAGTTTTTGTTTTTCTTTTTTTTTCTGGAACACCAATATTCATTTCTTTTGGGTATATAATCAAGAGTGGGATTGCTGGGTCATACAGTAACTTTATGTTTAGCTTTTTTTTTTTCTGCTATTTTTTTTCTTTTTGCATTTTTTTTCTTTTTATTAACATATAATGTATTATTTGTTTCAGGGGTACAGGTTTGTGATTCATCAGTCTTACACAATTCACAGTGCTCACCATAGCACATACCCCCCCCAATGTCCATCACCCAGCCACCCCATCCCTCCCATCCCCCTCCACTCGAGCAAACCTCAGTTTGTTTCCTGAGATTAAGAGTCTCTTATGGTTTGTTTCCCTCTCTGGTTTCATCTTGTTTCATTGTTCCCTCCCTTCCCCTATGATCCTCTGCCTTGTTTCTCAAATTCCACATATCGGTGACATCATATGATAATTGTCTTTCTCTGATTGACTTCTTTCGCTCAGCATAATACCCTCTAGTTCCATCCACTTCATTGCAAATGGCAAGATTTCATTTTTGTTGGCTGCATAATATTCCATTTTGTGTGTGTGTGTGTGTGTGTGTGTGTGTGTGTGTGTGTGTGTGTGTGTACACCACATCTTCATTATCCATTCATCTGTTGATGGACATCTAGGCTCTTTCCATAGTTTGGCTATTGTGGACATTGCTGCTGTAAACATCAGGGTGCATGTACCCCTTCGAATCCCTACATTTGTATCTTTGGGGTAAATACCCGGTAGTGCAATTGCTGGGTCGTAGGGTAGCTCTATTTTCAACTTTTTGAGGAACCTCCATCCTGTTTTCCAGAGTGACTGCATCAGCTTACATTCCCACCAATAGTGTAATAGGGTTCCCCTTTCTCCGCATCCTCGTCATATGCTTAGCTTTTTGAGCCAGACTGTTTCCCACAGGTCCTGCACACTTTTACATTCCTACCAGTAATGTAGCGTTCCAGTTTCTCCACATGCTCACCAACCTTACTATTTTCATTTATATTTTTATTATAACCATCTAAGTAGGTATGAAGTGGTATATCATTTCAGTTTTATGTGAATTTTCCTAATGACTAATGATGTTGAGCATCTTTTTCTATGCCTATGGGCCATTTGTATATCTTTGAAGAAATGTCTATGATAGTACCCCCTCCCCATCCACAGGAGATACATTGCGCCCCCCCCCCCAGTGGTTGCCTGAAACCATGGATAGTACTGAACCCTATATATATTACGTGTTTCCCTATACATACATACATGTGATAAAGACTAATTTACAAAATGAGCACAGTAAGGAGAAAGGGGAACCCTCCTACACTGTTGGGAATGCAAGCTGGTGCAGCCACTCTGGAAAACAGTATGGAGGTTCCTGAAAAAGTTGAAAATAAATACCCAGCAATTGCACTACTGGGTATTTACCCCAAAGATACAAATGTAGGGATCCGAAGGGGTATGTGTAACCCGATGTTTATAGCAGCAATGTCCACAATAGCCAAACTATGGAAAGAACCAAGATGTCCATCGATAGATGAATGGATAAAGAAGATGTGGTATATATATACGATGGAATATTATGCAGCCATCAAAAGGAATGAAATCTTGCCATTTGCAATGACGTGGATGGAACTGGAGGGTATTATGCTGAGCGAAATAAGTCAATCAGAGAAAGACATGTATCATATGATCTCACTGATTGAGGAATTCTTAATCTCAGGAAACAAACTGAAGGTTACTGGAGTGGTGGGGGGTGGGAGGGATGGGTGGCTGGGTGATAGACAGTGGGGAGGGTATGTGCTATAGTGAGTGCTGTGAATTGTGTAAGACTGATGAGTCACAGACCTGTACCTCTGAAACAAGTAATACATTATATGTTAAAAAAAAAAGAAAAAGATAGGAAGGGAAAAATGAAGGGGGGGAATCAGAGGGGGAGACGAACCATGAGAGACTATGGATTCTGAGAAACAAACTGAGGGTTCTAGGGGGGAGGGGGGTGGGGGGATGGATTAGCCCGGTGATGGGTATTAAGGAGGGCACGTACTGCATGGAGCACTGGGTGTTATACACAAACAATGAATCATGGAACACTGCATATAAAAGTAATGATGTAATGTATGGTGATTAACATAACATAATAAAAAAAATAAATAGCATCTGGATAGCTCAAAAAAAAAGGGCACAGTAAGATTAACAAAATGAGAGAATAACTACTAATAAAATAGAACTATAACATACTGTAATAAAAGTTCTGTGAATGTGGTGTGTGTGTCTCTCTCAAAATATTTTACTGTGCTGTACTCACCCTTCTTGTGGTGATGTGAGATGATAAAATGCCTGCGTGATGAGATGCAATGAGGGGAATGACGGAGGCATGTGATGTAGTCTTAAGTCTACTGTTGACCTTCTGATCCTATGTCAGAAGGAGGGTCATCTGCCCCAGGACTGCAGTTGATCGTTGGTAACTGAAACTGCAGAAGGCAGCACTGTGGGTAAGGAGGGGGGTAATTATTCAGTACTTTGCCCATTTTTCAGTTGGGTGGTGTATCTTTTATTATTGAGTTTAAGACTACTTTATTCTAGATACAAGTTCATTATCATATATGTGATTGGCAAGTATTTCCTCCCTTTCTGCAGGTTGTGTTTTTATTTTATATTTTTTAAGTAACATAAATGTTTTAAAGTTCAATATTTATTGGGACCTCTTTGTTTGGCAAAAATGTATCTAAGTTTTGGCTGACTAAACGCCACAAGGAGTGTAAATAGTGTTCACAGGGTCAATCCTAAATTCCTCATCATAGGGAGCGTGAGGACCTAGCAGGAAACAGGCAGACTCTTAAAAGTTATGTGAAAGTGGAAAGAGCTAAAGATTTTTAGGAGTTCTTGGTCTCACAGCTTTGGCCATTCAGGGAGATAGCTGCCATTTTGTTTTCTTTTTCTTTTCTTTTCTTTTATTAGGTTATGTTAGTCACCATACATTACATCATCAGTTTTTGATGTAGTGTTCCATGATTCATTGTTTAACACCCAGTGCTCCATTCAGTACGTGCCCTCCTTAATACCCATCACTGGGCTAACCCATCCCTCCATCCCCTCCGCTCTAAAACCCTCAGTTTGTTTCTCAGAGTCCATAGTCTCTCATGGTTCATCTCCCCTTCTGATATCCCCCCGTTTATTCTTCCGTTCCTGCTATCTTCTTCTTTTTTTTTTTTTTTTAACATATAATGTATTATTTGTTTCAGAGGTACAGGTCTGTGATTCAACAGCACTCACCATAGCACATACACTCCCCTCTGTCTATCGCCCAGCCACCCCATCCCTCCCACCCCCCACCACTCCAGCAACCCTCAGTTTGTTTCCTGAGATTAAGAATTCCTCATATCAGTGAGATCATATGATACTTGTCTTTCTCTGATTGAATTATTTTGCTCAGCATAATACCCTCCAGTTCCATCCACGTCGTTGCAAATGGCAAGATTTCATTTTTTGATGGCTGCATAATATTCCGTTTTATATATATACCACATCTTCTTTATCCATTCATCTGTCGATGGACATCTGGGCTCTTTCCATAGTTTGGCTATTGTGGACATTGCTGCTATAAATATTGGGGTGCACATACCCCTTGGGATCACTACATTTATATCTTTGGGGAAAATACCCAGTAGTGCAGTTGCTGGGTTGTAGGGTAGCACTATTTTCAACTTTTTGAGGAACCTCCATACAATTTTCCAGAGTGGCTGCACCAGCTTGCATTCCCACCAACAACGTAGGAGGGTTCCCCTTTCTCCACATCCCAGCCAACACCTGTCATTTCCTGACTTGTTGATTTTAGGCATTCTGACTGGTGTGAGGTGGTATCTCATTGTGGTTTTGATTTGTATTTCCCTGATGCCAAGTGATGTGGAACACTTTTTCATGTGTCTCTTGGCCATTTGGATGTCGTCTTTGCAGAAATGTCTCTGTTCATGTCTTCTGCCCATTTCTTGATTGGATTATTTGTTCTTTGGGTGTTGAGTTTGATAAGTTCTTTATAGATTTTGGATACTAGCCCTTTGTCTGATATGTCATTCGAAAATATCTTCTCCCATTCTGTCGGTTGTCTTTTGGTTTTGTTGACTGTTTCCTTTACGGTGCAAAAGCTTTTTATCTTGATGAAGTCCCAATAGTTCATTTTTGCCCTTGCTTCCCTTGCCTTTGTGATGTTTCTAGGAAGAAGTTGCTGCGGCTGAGGTCAAAGAGGTTGCTGCCTGTGTTCTCTAGGATTTTGGTGGATTCTTGTCTCACGTTTAGGTCTTTCATCCATTTTGAGTCTATTTTTGTGTGTGGTGTAAGGAAATGGTCCAGTTTCATTCTTCTGCACATGGCTGTCCAATTTTCCCAACACCATTTGTTGAGGAGACTGTCTTTATTCCATGGGACATTCTTTCCTGCTTTGTCGAAGATGAGTTGACCATAGAGTTGAGGGTCCATTTCTGGGCTCTCTATTCTGTTCCATTGATCTATGTGTCTGTTTTTGTGCCAGTACCATATTGTCTTGATGATGACAGCTTTGTAATAGAGCTTGAAGTCTGGAATTGTGATGCCACCAGCTTTGCTTTTTTCCTCAACATTACTCTGGCTATTCGGGGTCTCTTCTGGTTCCATACAAATTTTAGGATTCTTTGTTCCATTTCTTTGAAAAAAGTGGATGGTATTTTGATAGGGATTGCATTAAATGTGTATATTGCTCTAGGTAGCATTGACATTTTCACAATATTTGTTCTTCCAATCCATGAACATGGAATGTCTTTCCATTTCTTTGTGTCTTCTTCAATTTCTTTCATGACTATTCTATAGTTTTCTGAGTATAGATTGTTTGCCTCTTTGGTTAGATTTATTCCTAGGTATCTTATGGTTTTGGGTGCAGTTGTAAATGGGATCAACTCCTTAATTTCTCTTTTTCTGTCTTGTTGGTGTACAGAAATGCAGCTGATTTGTGTGTATTTTTATATCCTGCCACTTCACTGAATTTCCTGTATGAGTTCTAGCAATTTTGGGGTGGAGTCTTTTGGGTTTTCCACATAGAGTATCATATCATCTGCAAAAAGTGAGAGTTTGACTTCTTTGCCGAATTGGATACCTTTTATTTCTTTTTGTTGTCTGACTGCTGTGGCTAGGACTTCTAGTAGTATGTTGAATAGCAGTGGTGATAGTGGACATCCCTGCTGTGTTCCTGACCTTAGGGGAAAGCTCTCAGTTTTTCCTCATTGAGTATGATAATCGCTGTGGGTTTTTCATAGGTGGCTTTTATGATATTGAGGTATGTTCCCTCTGTCCCTACACTGTGAAGAGTTTAAATCAAGAAAGGATGCTGTACTTTGTCAAATGCTTTTTCTGCATCTATTGAGAGGATCATAGGGTTCTTGTCCTTTCTTTTATTAACGTAGTGTATCACATTGATTTGCGGATGTTGAACCAGCCTTGCAGCCCAGGAATAAATCCCAGTTGGTCGTGGTGAATAATCCTTTTAATGTACTGTTGGATCCTATTGGCTAGCATTTTGGTGAGAATTTTTGCATCCACGTTCATCAGGGATATATATATATTTTTAAGATTTTATTTGAGAGAGAGAATGAGAGATAGCACAAGAAGGAAGAGGGTCAGAGGGAGAAGCAGCCTCCCTGCTGAGCAGGGAGCCCGATGTGGGACTCGATCCCAGGACTCCAGGATCATGACCTGAGCTGAAGGCAGTCGCTTAACCAACTGAGCCACCCAGGCCCCCCTCATCAGGGATATTGATCTGTAATTCTCCTCTTTGATGGGGTCTTTGTCTGGTTTTGGGATCAAGGTAATATGCTGGCCTCATAAAATGAGTTTGGAAGTTTTCCTTTCATTTCTATTTTTTGGAACAGTTTCAGAAGAATAGGTATTCTTCTTTAAATGTTAGGTAGAATTCCCCTGGGAAGCCATCCAGCCCTGGGCTCTTGTTTGTTGGGAGATGTTTGATTACTGCTTCAATTTCCTTAGTGGTTATGGGTCTGTTCAGGTTTTCTGTTTCTTCCTGGGTCAGTTTTGGTAGTTAATACATCTCTAGGAATGCATCCATTTCTTCCAGATTATCTAATTTGCTGGCATAGAGTTGCTCATTATATGTTCTTATAATTGTATTTCATTGGTGTTGGTTGTGATCTCACCTCTTTCATTCATGATTCTATTTATTTGGGTCATTTCTCTTTTTGATAAGTCTGGCCAGGGGTTTATCAACCTTATTAATTCTTTCAAAGAAGCAGCTCCTAGTTTTGTTGATCTGTTTACTGTTCTTTTGGTTTCTATTTCATTGATTTCTGCTCTGATCTTTATTTCTCTTCTGCTGGGTTTAGGCTTTATTTGTTGTTCTTTCTCCAGCTCTTTTATGTGTAGGGTTAGGTTTACTTGAGACCTTTCTTGTTTCTTGAGAAAGGCTTGTATTGCTATATACTTTCCTCTTATGACCGCCTTTGCTGCATCCCAAAGGTTTTGAACAGTTGTGTTTTCATTTTCATTTGTTTTCATGAATTTTTAAAATTCTTTAATTTCCTGGTTGACCTATTCATTCTTTAGTAGGATGCTCTTTAGCCTCCATGTATTTGAGTTCTTTCTGACTTTCTTCTTGTAATTGAGTTCTAGTTTCAAAGCATTGTGGTCTGAAAATATGCAGGGAATGATCCCAGTCTTTTAGTACTGGTTGAGACCTTATTTGTGACCTAGGATGTGATCTATTCTGGAGAATGTTCCATGGGCACTAGAGAAGAATGTGTATTCCCTAGCTTTGGGATGGAAAGTTCTGACTATATCTGTGAAGTCCATCTGGTTCAGTGTGTCATTTAAAGCCTTTATTTCCTTGTTGATCTTTTGCTTAGATGATCTGTCCATTTCTTTGAGGGAGGTGTTAAAGTCCTCTACTGTTATTGTATTATTGTCGATGTGTTTCTTTGATTTTGTTATTAATAGCCTTATATAATTGGCTGCTCCCATGTTAGGGGCATAGATATTTACAATTGTTAGATCTTCTTGTTGGATAGACCCTTTCAGTAGGATATAGTGTCCTTCCCATTCTCTTATTATAGTCTTTGGTTTAAAATCTAATGTGTCTGATACAAGGATTGACACCCCAGTTTTCTTTTGATGTCCATTAGCATGGTAAATGGTTTTCTACCCCCTCACTTTCAATCTGGAGGTGTCTTTGGGTCTAAAATGAGTCTCTTGAAGGCAGCATATCGATGGGTCATGTTTTTTATCCAATCTGATACCCTGTGTTTTTTGATTGGGGAATTTAGCCCATTTACAGTCAGGGTAACTATTGAAAGATATAAATTTAGTGCCATTGTATTGGCTGTAAGGTGACTGTTACTGTGTATTGTCTCTATTCCTTTCTGGTCTATGTTAGTTTTAGGTTCTCTTTGCTTAGAGGACCCCTTTCAGTATTTCTTGTAGGGCTGGTTTCATGTTTGCAAATTCTTTTTGTTTGTTGGAAGCTTTTTATCTCTCCTTCTTTTTTCTTTCTTTTTTTTTAAAGATCTTATTTATTTATTTGACACAGAGAGAGAGATAGCAAGAGAGGGAACACAAGCAGGGGAATGGGAGAGGGAGAAGCAAGCTTCCTACGGAGCAGGGAGCCCAACGTGGGGCTCGATCCCAGGACCCCGGGATCATGACCTGAGCCGAAGGCAGACGCTTAATGACTGAGCCACCCAGGTGCCCCTCTCCTTCTATTTTCAATGACAGCCTCGATGGATATAGTATTCTTGGCTGCATATTTTTCTCGTTTAGTGCTCTGAATATATCACGCCAGTCCTTTCTGGCCTGCCAGGTCTCTGTGGATAGGTCTGTTGCCATTGTAATGTTTCTACCATTGTTGGTTACAGACCTCTTGTCCGGAGCTGCTTTCAGGATTTTCTCTTTGTCTCTCAGACTTGGAAGTGTTACTATTAGATGTCAGGGTGTTGACCTATTTTTATTGATTTTGAGGTTCTCTTTGCCTCCTGGATTTGATGCCTGTGTCCTTCCTCAAATTAGGGAAGTTCTCTGCTATAATTTGCTCCAATATATCTTCTACCCACCTCTTTCTTCTTCTTCTGGGATCCCAGTTATTCTAATATTGTTTCATTGTATGGTATCACTTATCTCTCGAATTCTGCCCTCGTGATCCAGTAGTTGTTTATCTCTTTTTCTCAGCTTCTTTATTCTCCATCATTTTGTATTCTATATCACTAATTCTCTCTTCTGCCTCACTTATCCTAGCAGGTAGAGCCTCCATTTTTTATTGCACCTCATTAATAGCCTTTTTGATTTCGACTTGGTTAGATTTTAGTTCTTTCATTTCTCCAGAAAGGGATTCTCTAGTATCTTCCATGCTTTTTTCATGCCCAGCTAGTATCTTTAAAATCGTCATTCTGAACTCTAGTTCCAACATCTTACTAATGGCCGTATTGATTAGGTCCTTGGCGGTTGGTACTGCCTCTTGTTCTTTTTTTTTCAGGTGATTTTTTACGTCTTGTCATTTTGTCCAGAGGAGAATAGATGAATGAGAGAACAAAATGCTAACAGGGTAACCAACGACTCCAGAAAAATATACACTAAACAAAGCAGAAGAGACCCGAAACCAGGGGGAAAAGAAAGGGAAGAAAAGAAAGGAAAAAAAAAAGAATATGATCAGGCTACACACTTGATTTTGGGCATATTTCAGTCTGTTAGAAGAAACTGCCTCCCAAAATTTTAAAGAAAAACATATATGTGTACAAAAATAAGGGTAAATACAATGAAGGGATGGAATGTGACTGTAAAGATGAAAATTATAAAAGATTTTAAAAAAGGGATTGAGAAGATAGTTGAAAAAGGGAGAAAGAAAAATTCAAAAAAATAGAAAAATAATAAATTTTAAAAATTAACTTTGAAAGACTAAAGAGTCATGGGGAAAAAAAGCCATGAATTCTGTCTGTTGTATTTCCCTAGTGCTGGCGTTCTGCCATTCTCATTGATGGGTAAACTTGGTCTTGGCTGGCTGTTCTTGCTCATCTTCTGGGGGAGGGGCCTGTTGTTGTGGTCCCAAATGTCTTTGCCGCAGGCGGAATTGCCCCACCCTTGCCAGGTCTGGGCTAAGTAATCTGTTCGGTTTGCTCTCGAGAGCTTTTGTTGCCTGCAAGCTTTCCGTGCAGCTTTGGAGGATGAGAGTGAAAATTTCATAGCGGCCTCCCAATCACCGCCCTGGAGGAGCCGAGAACTCGGGGCCCCACTCCTCAGTGCGTCCCCAGAGAAAAGCGGTCAGTCACTCCCATCTCCCCGATCTCTGGCCGTACTCCGTGCTCACCCGGCCTGTGACCGAGCGTTTCTATCTCTGGCACCCGACCCTGTGTGCAGTCTCCAAACCCAGCAGATCCCTGCGGTGCGCTCTTGCGCTGCTCCTCCCGAGGGAGGAAGGGGAGTCTCCCCGGATCTGCCGTTTGATGGGTCCCTCTTGGAAAAGCCATGGCCTGACTGTGCCGTGGATCACGGTTTATGGCAACCCCGGGCTGAGAGCCCACTCCTCAGCTCCGTCTCTGCAGCCGGCTTCCCCGCTCCAATATCTGGGAGCTCTGCCGCACTCAGGCACCCCCGGTCTTTCTGTGACCCCGAGGGTCCTGAGACCACACTGTCCGAGAGAGGGTTCTACCCGCCGCTTAGCCACTGGAGCAACGTCCCTCAGTGAAGCAGACTTCTAAAAGTTCTGATTTTGTGCTCCGCCCCCTCCCCCGCCGTCTACCCTCCCGCATATCACCTCGGATTCACTTCTCCGCACGTCCTACCTTCCAGAAAGTGGTCGCTTTTCTGTTCAGAGAGTTGCTGCTGTTCTTTTCTTCGATCTCCTGTTGAGTTTGTAGGTGTTCAGAATGGTTTGATCCCTATCCAGCTGAATTCCTGAGACCAGATGAAAGCCAGGTCTCCTCCTCCTCCGCCATTTTGCTCCTCCCCGCCTCCCCCCGTGTTTTTACTTTCTTGATACATCCTTTGCACAAAGTTTTTAATTTTGATGAAGTCCAGTTTATATTTTCTTTTGTTTGTGCTTTTGGTGTCATATGTGAGAAACCATTGCCAAATCCTAGGTTATCCTGTTTTTTTCTAAGAGTTTTAAATGGATTCTTTTTTTTTTTTTTGCTGTATAATATTTTATAGTATATCACATAATTTTGAGTGTTCTCTTATGTAAAATGTATCAACATCTATTAGATTTTAATTTATAGAACACTGGCTAAATGTCTCTGTATAGTTATTTATTCAGCCCTTTTGGTCTTCCTTTTACTAGCTTAGCTCTTGTCATGCAGTACTTTCAACGCAGCTTGCTGATGCCATGATGTTTCCCATTACCCAGTTTAAAGAAAGAGATCTAAAAGGTAATGAAGTCAAGTTTATGTTTACTTCCATTAGCCATCAGATCAGTACTTGTAAAGTGCATATTGCTATATACCTTAACCATTTCTGACTGCAGCTTATACCACTTTAATGTATCACTGGATATTTATAGGAGCTCCTGCTAGATGTTAAACTAGATACAGAAGAATACTGATATGAATACAGTGTCACTTCCCTCGAAAAAGCCTAGAGAAGGAGATGGGTAAAATAAGTAATTATTGATATTCTCTTATAATTAGGGAATGAGCAAGGTACTATGGGGGCTCAGGAGGGTGTCAGAAAGGTGTCACCAAGGATGTGACATGAACATTGAACAATGAAGAGTCATTTTTGCCAGGAGAAGAGAGTCATTGTTCTGTTAGAGGGACTAGAAAGCACAAAGGTATGGGTTATAGAAATACGTGTCTTGTTTTGTGGTTGATGAGAAACTCTGTGTGGCTGCAATGTTGGATGTGTTGGGTGTGACAGGAGACCAATCTGGAAATAGATCATGCTAAAGATGTTGGACTTGAGCTTTCTAAACAAAATTTTAGATATTTCATAAATATGCTAAATTGAAACTTCTTGAACTTTTCCAGAAATATTGACATTAAAGGAAGTGTTTCAGATTGCTAGTAATGGTAAGTTCTGAATACTTTACACAGTTATTTCTCACAGTGATGCATTTCTTTATCAACACAAATCTGGCCATATTCTATGTAATAATTGAAAAAAAGTGAACCTAAGTAAAAGTGTAAGTGAACATTATGTAAATCAGTGCTATTTTTAAGTTGCACTATTTGTGCTATAAGAAAAATTTAAAAGGAAACCAAATCTTGTGGTTTGCTATCTTAGTAATACCAGAGGAGTTGATATAATATTTTCCCTTCCTTGTTTTTGTATCTATTCTAAAATTTTCTTTAATGAGCATTTGCTGTTTTTGTACTAAAAAATACTTTTAAGGGCACCTGGGTGGCTCAGTCGGTTAAGCTTCTGCCTTCGGCTCAGGTCATGATCCCAGGGTCCTGGGATCGAGCCCCGCATTGGGCTCCCTGCTCAGTGGCGAGCCTGCTCTCTTTCCCTCTGTAGCTCCCCCTGCTTGTTCTCTTGCTCTCTATCAAATAAATAATAAAATTATATCTTAAAAAAAATACTTTAAAAAACTTTTAGTGGAATACAGTCTCCTTAGAATTAATTTTTTTTAGCCAATATAATAAGTAGAAAGATACTTCATGGCAAATTTGACTGTGGGACCATTTGGGTGGAGTGAACTATGTGTTAAAGAATTCTTATTTTGAGAATTCTTGCTTTAGCATATTTGTTGAAAGATGCACATGTGAAGACTATTTAAAGCATTTATAAGTTGGGTAAGGTACTGTTATATTATTGTTAATAGTTATTTCTGTTTTCCAGATCATGATGCTGCAATTAACAGATATAGCCGGTTGTCTAAAAAAAGAGAAAATGACAAGGTGTGATACATACTTGCTTCATTAGTATCACAATTAACAATTGCTTCATTAGTATCACAATTAACAATTGTTTCATTAGATTTTTTTTTCATTAGTTTTTTCCTGTTTAAAACCAGTAGCCTGCCCATTACTTTGTATGTTTTGCTACATTGCCCTTAGTTTATTCTTCCCTTCTAGTTGTTTCAAAGCCTTTCTTATAATTATCAGACAGTTAATAATTGTCTCTTTGAACAAACTGTTTTTCTGCTGACAAAATTTGATAAGTAAACAGAACTATTCCAAAAGTGTAATTGATGCCCAGTATATAACATTGCCTCCTTTTGCTTTGTGTTTTGATAACATTGTGTGTGTTCTGGTTTTATTTGACCATGTATGTATTCAGAAGTGTCTTCTGAGATAAAGTAGTTAAAAAGTTGGATTGTTGCATACATAATTGAATGAAATTCTGTTATGAGGCCCTCCTTATTTACAGGGAATATATATATATATATATAGTTTTTGATACTTCTCCAAATCCAGAAATATTTCACTGTATTTTGGGAGAAATGCATTTGAGTAAAGAACAAAGAATAAAATATTAACAAGTTCATCTAGGTGCTCCTTAAGCTCATTTTTTCCTTAGTGCCTAATCCAGGGTTTGATGACAAGACGTCCACTAAATGTTAGCGAGTGAGATGGTCTGTGTTGTTGTCTGCAGCCTTGGCCACAGCTGCTGGTAGGGGCACTGTGATCACTTGGGGGAATCCAGGACTGGGGATGATTTACTGTGCAACAGCTACTATGACCCAGTAAAGGGAATATCTTAACCATTTCTGACTGCAGTTTTCACAAAGTTCAGTACAAAGAGCTTTCCATTTCTTTCTTTCTTTTTTTTTTTTTTTTAAAGATTTTATTCATTTATTTGACAGAGCACAAGCAGGGGAGGGGTAGAGGGAGAGGGAGAAGCAAGCTACCCGCTGACCAGGGAGCCCTATGTGGGGCTCGATCCCAGGACCCTGGGATCATGACCTGAGCCGAAGGCAGATGCTTAATGACTAAACCACCCAGGCACCCCGAGCTTTCCATTTCTAATTTTAGTTCACTGATTACTTGATGGTGCAAATATTAATAAAAAACATACATTTTGAGATGTACATTACTTCTTTACTTTGCCTTAGAGAAATAGTTAAAGGGTCTAGCTATGAATTTCGTTGTATTTTACATTGCTTCTGGCTGTTCCAGTTCCGTTGTTTTTATTCCAGGTAGTTTAAAAAACATTTTACCAATTTTATTTTTTTTTAATTTTTTTTTTTAAAGATTTTATTATTTGAGAGAGAGAATGAGAGATAGAGAGCACAAGAGGGAAGAGGGTCAGAGGGAGAAGCAGACTCCCTGCTGAGCAGGGAGCCCGATGCGGGACTTGATCCCGGGACTCCAGGATCATGACCTGAGCCAAAGGCAGTCACTTAACCAACTGAGCCACCCAGGCGCCCCATTTTACCAATTTTATTTGAAAATATTTTGAGCATCTGCTGTACGTTGGTTATCATGGGGTCATAGTGTGAATAGGCTCCACTTCTAGCCTCAGGGAGTGAATAATACGTACTTAATCGAAGGCTTCCTGTGTGAAGGCTGGAGTAGATGCCAGCGTACAAGGATGAAGAGAAACCGTGAGTTAACACTGAGTTAAGTACAGTTAATAGCAGTCTTAACAAAATGTTGGGAGAGCACAAGCAAATCAGCATTTAACTTTGGTAAATTGGGAAAGGCTATACTTTTAGGAGGTGCTATTTGCTTGATTGAAGATGAGTGAACACCACTGGTTTGGGATTGGGGAGAGGGCATTCCTGGAAGAAAAACAGTCTTTGTAGAAGCACATGGTAGACACCGGAGAACGTAAAGCTTAAGAGCACTGGCTCTGGAGTCACACTGCTGGAGGACAAATCTCAGTTTTGCCACTTATTTGCCTGAGGTCACACCCTGGTTACTTAATTTCAAGCCTCTATTTTTCTATCAAAACAACTGAGTAGTTGTGATGATGAAATGGGATAATACACGCAGGGTACCTGGCTTGTAGCAAGTTTTTTAAATTCTAGCAATAATTATGATACTGGCATGTGTCTGGAACATACGATATCTTTGGGGAGGTATGGCAGAGATACAAGAAAGTAGTTTGAAAGTAGTATGTCAGTGACTTTGAAATTTGATTTAGAGTGAGTGGGCAGCCGGCTTAAAGGAATCCTACTTAAAGGATTGTAAGTGGAAAACACCATGGAATTGTGTTACACAATACAAATACTAATGGAAATGTGAAGGGGACAGGACTAGAGAGAATCCAATTGAAAAGGTACCGGAATAGTTTGCAAAGACATTAGGAGAGCCTCAGATAGTTGTTGAGAGTGGAGAGGAAGGAATACTTTTGGAAGATGTTTTGTAAGTAGAATTGACATGACATAGGAGGAGGAGGAAACAAAAAGGAATCCTGTGATTCTTGGATGATGGGGTAGATCTTGAAATAATTAAGAGAGCTAAGAAACAGGGGCATCTAGATGGCTCAGTTGGTTAAGCATCTGCCTTCAGCTCAGGTCATGATCTGGGGGTCCTGGGTTTGGGCCCCATATCAGGCTCCTTGCCCAGCAGGGAATCTGCTTCTTCTCCCTCTGCCCCTCCCCACTGCTCACTCTTGCTCTCACTCTCACTCTCAAATAAAAAAATCTTAAGAAAAACTAAGAAACGGACAGACTTTGCAGGGAAGATACTGTATTCAGTTTTGTACATGTCCAGCACATTTACACACTCGTGTGCACACACACACACAAGCCCAGCTGGAGATGTGCTTCCTCTGACACTTAGGAGAGTGATGGGCGAGGGATGTCTGGGTGGCTCAATTGGTGGGGCATCTGCCTTCAGCTCAGCTCATGATCCCAGGATCCTGGGACCGAGCCCTGGGTTGGGTTCCCCACTCAGTGGGGAGTCTGCTTCTCCCTCTCCCTGCTCATGCTTTCTCTCTTGTTCTCTCTCTCTCTCTCTCTCTCTCAAATAAATTTTTAAAAAAGTGAAGGGTGAGAAATAAAAATTTGGGAATCATTGGTGTATTAGAGTATTCTTAGTACTTGATTTGGTATTCTAAGGAAAGCAAGAAGAGAGAAGAGCCTAATGCGTATTACATAATAGATGCTCATTAAATATTTGTTGTCTGAATACAAGAACTTAAAGGAGCACATGTATCTTAAGTGTGGGTGAAGGAAAACAAGTACAGGAGAGGAGCAGCAGGAGAGAACCAGAAGAGGAGAAGTATGCTGTGAATTGGGCAAGATCAAAGACTGATGACTAAGCTAATACCAAACCCCTGTCTGCCTTTCCTCTGTGTGGTAGACTCTGCCACACGTAGTTCAGTTATTGTATCATTCTTAGTTATGTGTAGAATTCTGCTTTAAATGTGCATCTTAACATGGAGTGGTTGGTATTTTATAGGATTTCTACTATCTCAGAAAATAAAGATGCACAATTGCTGGTGATACACCTTTTTCCTTGGGTAGGCTTTTCCCTACAGCCACTACTAAAGATAATTAAAGATAATTATGTAATTAAATAAGTAATAGTATTTTTAATGTTTATACTCAAAGGTAAAGTATGAAGTCACAGAAGATGTCTACACTTCCAGAAAAAAACAACACCAGACCATGATGCATTATTTTTGTGCATTAAATACTCTTCAATACAAAAAGAAAATAGCGTTGTTAGAACCTCTACTCGGGTACATGCAAGCTCAGGTAAATACTGTATTGTGTTTTGGATTATAACTGTCCTAAAACCTTTCTATTAAGTTTGATATTTATGTTAAGTATAAGGGTATTACAAACTAAGGTCAAAATACTCTATTTGGGATTTGTGTTTTCAAAAGTAATTTAAAATGTCCTCAGAATGCTATTTTAAGGAAGTTAGAATGGTCTTCCCTGCAAATGAAGATTTCACGTACTTTTTAGGGTAAATGAAACCACTTACCTGGTATTTAGGCCTGGTCCATCACAGGGGGACAGGGAACAGAAAGCTAAATGAATTCTGGAGTTACTCCTACTGATGGAACTTTCATTCACTCTGGCTTTGGAATAGATTTGAAAGAGAATGGGCAAGTTTGAGTTTGTCTCCTGTTCCTTGCATACCTCCTGAATTAAAAATAATAGATGAACTCCAAAGTGTCCCAAGGGGTTTGCATCAGGAAGAGGCTAGAAAAGTAAATTTGGGTAATATGACATGGCACACCCCTAAAAATTAAGAGTTTAAAGAAATTCAAATATTCCTTCAAATATGAGTGCTTATTATTCCTCAATATAAAATTTATCTTTGTAAAACAAAGTAGTTTATATAACTTATTTAAAATGTTTTAACATTTTCTAGTTTTATAAATTGCTTACAGAGATGTACGGTGAAATTGAAGTCTGGTTTCTACAGTGGCTCTAAGCCCAGTAGAAGTCATTGTAAACTAGTACACAAATGGGAATACTCCTTTGTTCTTTACCATGTATCTTGGAAATTGTTTATATGATTCACTGTGTTTCTTGTAAATGTGTGTTTCTGTTGTTCATCCTCCCACTCACACACCCTCTTGCCCCAGATAAGTTTCTTTAAGATGGGTTCTGAAAATCTCAATGACCAGCTGGAAGAATTCTTGACTAATATTGGAACAAGTGTACAGAAGTAAGTACTTTCTTCCTTAAAATTGAAAATGAAGTTATGAGAATAAGTAAACAGCTAAATGCCATAATCTAAAAATATTTAGCATTGAATTTCCTGAGGGGCTGTTTTCCTTGCCCATGAGACTATGTCTCATGTGGTTCATGGATTCTTCTTGGGTTTTTCACCATCTTTTCCATGGAATCTGAACTCTGAATTTCATAGCTCTGTCAAGTCTGATGGTATTTTATTCTAAACTATGTTTTATAAAAGTCTTATGTAACAGACACATAATAGTAATTATCCATAAGTTCGTTATCTTCACAATTATCTGAGTTGTGGGGGATGGTTTGGAGTTACTAAATAAATCTTGCTTTCTAAGCCATGAAAGCTTAAAGAGAGCAAGCAGTTCTAAGCAGGTTTAAAATTCTGAGCAGTGATGTGGTCAATCAGATATGCGGGACAGTTTGAAAATTATTCCAACATTAGGCATTCATTGTGGCTTCATTTGTTTTTTAGCCTGGTATTGTTTCCAGAGTATCTAGTTTCATATAAAATGTAAAGCTTTTTCATCATGCGTTCATGTTACTTTAACCACCCATGCTACTGTTGCTCTCTTTAAGAAAAAAATATGCAAAGCAAATATATAGCTAAATATGATTGGTAAGGAGTCCTCTGTTGTGGTTGGAGGTAAATAATGTTTTCTGTGTTAGTGTTCGTAGGGAAATGGACAATGATGTAGAGACCATGCAGCAGACAATAGAAGATTTGGAGGTAGCCAGTGACCCCTTATATGTGCCTGACCCAGATCCCACGAAATTTCCTGTTAATCGAAACTTAACCCGGAAGGCTGGATACCTTAATGCTAGGAAGTAAGAAAACTATAGTTATTTTCTTTTTTTTTGTTTTTTATTTTTTATAAAGATTTTATTTATTTATTTGTCAGAGAGGGCACAAGCAGGGGGAGCAGCAGGCAGAGGAAGAAGCAGGCTCCCTGCCGAGCAACGAGCCCGATGTGGGACTCGATCCCAGGACCCTGGGATCATGACCTGGGCTGAAGGCAGACGCTTAATCGACTGAGCCACCCAGGCGTCCCTATAGTTATTTTCATATGTTGAATATCATCTAAGGTAGTATGAAGTGAATATATGATTGATATTGTCTGATAAATTATTTTGTTTTACTAAAGGTTGAATCTTATTAGTTAGTGGTATTCATGTTTTTGTCAGCTTTTTGCCAGGTGGAGTACATGAATAATTTTCATAAGTAAAATTCTGTTTAGATATTTATTGAATAATTTAGAATTATTTTAAAAGTGAAACAAATTTGAATTTGAATAAATCTAGCATTACATGAATGCTGTTAAATATCATTTTTATTATACATTTAAAATGTATGTAATTACACCATCAGGTCAACGTACAGTTTTTATTTAAAGATAGGATAAAGCAAGTTAACCTTAGAAGTAAGATGAATTCTTTTCTTTTGAATTTATTCTCCTGAAGTTGAACTATAATTTATGGAACATTCTAACAGTTGCAATTTGATAACTTCCAGCTTTTTTTTTTTTTTTTTGAAATACACACAAAAGTGGCTCAACATACATGAATTTATTTTAGAGACTGAAAAACTGATATATTTTCTAGGCACCTTTGTGCCTTTTTGCAAGCTGGTTCTTTGTGATGTGCTTTATCTTGTGTCTGGCTTATGATGAGATTTCAGGTGTGTTGTTACTGAAGAGTGAATGTACTTTCTTCATTTAGTAAAACAGGCTTGGTGTCATCTACCTGGGACAGACAGTTTTACTTCACGCAGGGTGGAAACTTAATGAGTCAGGCGCGTGGGGATGTGGCAGGCGGCCTGGCCATGGACATTGACAACTGCTCAGTAATGGCTGTGGACTGTGAAGACAGGCGATACTGTTTTCAGATCACTTCCTTTGATGGAAAAAAGTTAGTATTTTTTCCTACTATTAATAAAATCTGCATATTTTAAGTTACTGAAATGCACAATAATTCCTTCTCATTCAGACATTTTATAGCTACTTTAGGCTTATTATGTATTAAGATAATTTTCTTTTTAATCACATAGAAATGAGTTGAATTTTCCTTTCTGACTTGGTTAAATGATGTCTTAATATTTTGAGGTTGTTAAACAAGGGCATATGATAGATAAAAACCTGTGATTTCATGTTAGGGTACTGTTCACTGAAAATTATGCACCGTATGGGGTATGGCAGCACAAGTTAGTGGAAAGAGCCCTAACCCTGGGGTCAGAAAGTTCAAATTCAGGATCTACTACTTACTGTGTGGTCTTAGACAAGTTACATAACCTCTGTTCTTTCACATGTGAAATGGGGTTTGTGGGGGTTATAATCCCTATACAGAAGAGAAATCTAACATATGTAATGTGCCTAACATGTAGTAAGTGCAAACACTAATGTTATTTTTATTTTTTTATTTATTTATTTATTTATTTATTTATTTATTTTTTTAAAGATTTTATTTATTTATTTGACAGAGAGATAGAGAGCACAAGTAGGCAGAGTGGCAGGCAGAGGGAGAGGGAGAAGCAGGCTCTCTGCTGAGCAGGGAGCCGGACATGGGGCTCGATCCCAGGACCCTGGGATCATGACCTGAGCCGAAGGCAGCCGCTTAACCGACTGAGCCACCCAGGCGCCCCACTAATGTTATTTTTAAATGTTAAATATATCTGGTTAAATTGATTTAGTCAATTAATGTATGATTAATATACATTATAATTAATACACATTAATGTGTATATGCCATTTTTAAGACTTCTGTTACCTTTGCATTAAATGAGAATCCATAGAGTAGCCTTTAGAACAAATTTTTGGAAAATAGAGAAAAATACAGAAAAGGAGTATTGAACATTGAAAGAAAGCTATAATCTCACTAACTAGAAGCAACAATTAACTTTCTGGTCTGTTGCCTTACAGCTTTTATTCTAACTACATTTTTAAAAAATATTTGAGGAAGGGTGCCTGGGTGGCTCAGTTGGTTAAGCAACTGCCTTCGGCTCAGGTCATGATCCTGGAGTCCCGGGATCGAGTCCCACATCGGGCTCCCTGCTCAGTGGGGAGTCTGCTTCTCCCTCTGACCCTCCCCCCCTCATGTGCTCTCTCTCTCTCTCATTCTCGCTCTCTCAAATAAATAAAATCTTTAAAAAAAAAAAATAAAAAAAAAATAAAAAATATTTGAGGAAATAATGTAGATACACTTTGGATCTGCAGCTGCTTATTAAAAACATTTCACAATGGCCACATTATAATCCATCGAAGGATATATACCATAATCTAAAATTTTTCCTAATGATAGATGTTTAAGTTAGCTGCAGTTTTTTTCCTACTTAAAATACTGTTTTTGATCTTTCTTAATGTTCTAAAGCAACATGTTAAGGTGTTATGGTTCATGGTCTTTTATCAGTTGTTTAATTTCATTTATCATGCTGGATGTTGGGAGTCCCTGTGTTTACCAAATTGTTAATATGTTAGTACAGGAATTTACATTTTTTTCAGTTCTGTTGCTAATGCTTAACATGATATCCCATTTCACATTCCTAGTGTGATTCAAAATTAATTTTTCTCTGATTCTTAAAATAACATCTATAGAAAAGGTAAGTATCCCAATGGTAGTGATTGGTATATTGAAAAATTTTATTTGACTGTATTTGTGAAGAAATAATGAGTACAATTAGTGTTTTCTGTTAGGATCGCTGATTTACATTTGAAATATATATGGTAAGTGTCAGAAAGTTGAAATACGTTGTCTTATTTGCAGTGTACCTTTGTTATAGGCTGTCTTCTGAAAACCAGCACCTGTTTCTTTTTTGGTACGTCTTGGCATGGATAGCCAGAGTCAAGAGTTGTTAAAATCTGAGTCCAGATGCCCCAGGTGGTCTCCTTTTCCTGACTAAGATACTGACTGGTTGTGTGTTTTGGGTTTTTTTTAGTTTTGATACCGATTGGTTTTATATGTACCTTTAAAGATAAAAAATTTTCTCAGATTTTTAAATTGAGGGTCAAACTTCTTTCTTTTTTATTTTTCAGATCTTCAATTTTGCAAGCAGAAAGTAAAAAAGACCATGAGGAGGTAAAATTTTATCTAAATTTCTTCCGCAACATCTTAAGATATTTCAGTAACTAAATATTAAGATAGAAATGTGGAAAATCCTAGTTAATTAAAAAATTTTTTTTTCCATAAAAATCTGCTGTCCTCAAGCAACATCAAGTTTCACAGAGACTTTTATAGCTAAACCTGTAAGAGGAGACTTTAGAGATCATTGGTGTCTGTCTTTTTAAAGGCTCAACCTCAGAAATGACCTTGTGACTGTTGCTTTCTGGCAAGCTTTTAGTATCATGAGGTGACAGTTTTATTCCCTTCTCTCACCAACTTTCTGAGACGGTATTTGCTGTATTAAGGACATAGTGGCAGCTGATAGAGCATGGCAGGAAGCAAATAAAACTTAAAACCTTGGAGAAATGAAAGACAGAAAAACAAAAATTTGGGAGAGTCTGTTCTTCCTCACGAGTCTCTTATTTTTGGCTCCATTTTTACTTCTAGTACACCAAATATGGAAGGTAAGTTACCACCAAGAACTGACGCTTCAGAAACTTGGTCCTGAGAAATATTCTTCAATGAAAATATACTGTAGTTGATTTTGAGCCACTTTATCTGGTATTATAAATGTGTTGGTAAAAGACAAGGTTAGAAATTACATAGAGATTTATTTTTATTTACCTCTTGTGGAAAGGAGTAGGTAGTAAAACTTGTTTTTGCTGTGTAAGGAACACAAATAAATGTCTGCTCTCTGCTGGGTTTACCAAACAGATTATTAGTTTAATGAGGCTCCTTATGGACTGGAGTCCTCAAATGTGAAGTAGAAAATGTGGAAGAGAGCATTTTTTATGTTAATTAGCTATAAATCTGAAAGAAGGGAAGTATGTAAAATGCATTCACTGGAAATATATTTAGCTCTTAACTTTTTTTTTATTGGTGTTCATCATGATATCTGAGTCCAGGCTATCTTATTTGGTGGAGATTAAGAGGGGGGAGTGATATAAAAGACAAATATAGACTATTAAATATAACTGAACATTATTGGTATATTTTTATTTGCTTTTATGAAGCTAATTTGGGCCTTTTTTTTTTTTAAGACTGTTTATTAGCACTAGTGGAGGGGAGGGGCAGAGAGAGAGGGAGACCCAAGACTTCCCACTGAGCAGGGAGCCTGCCTTGGGGCTTGATCCCAGGACCGGACCCTGAGATCATGACCTGAGCCGAAGTCAGACACCTGACTGAATGAGCCACCCAGGCACCCCAATTATGTGTTACTTCTAATGAAACTCTATGCAGTGAAATACTGAAGATTCTTTTAGAAAAGAAGCACTATAGGAAAAAAAATATTAATCACATTTTTCTATTTTTTTCTCTTGCAGTGGATCTGTACAATAAATAACATATCCAAACAAATATATTTAAGTGAAAATCCGGAGGTAAAATTTTTATTTTATGGTATCCAGACCTGGCAAAAATGAATAATTATTAATTTATTATTTGTCATAATTCCTCAAGCCCTGAAATCTTTTAATTTGCCCTTGAATGAGTAGCTTTAATGTATCCATGTATGAGCATTTGGTCTTCCTAGAAAGATAAATTATTTCAAAAGTAACTGAAATTGGTCAGCTAACAAATTTTTACTGGGCATCAATGCTGTGTTTAGCTTTGGGTTGAGCACCATGGAGAAGAATACAAAAGAAAAAGAAGCCATGGCTTTGCCCTCCAGGAGCCTTTGTGTATGGAAATACAACACTAAAACTTTTACATTGTGTATAAAACTATGTAACAAAGTGTACGGTAATGCTAAAAGCTTAAGATTTGAGAATGTTAAGATCAGTGTGGACTTTAGTTTTAGAGAAAATTGAGATGGTGGAATCCTGAGCTGGCTAAGATTTGTTCATGTTTTGAGGAAATCAGAAGAAATTGCAGATACGAGAATAAAAACAAAAGCATAAAGGCAGAAATGGTGTGTTTATGAAACCAGTGGTATAATTGGAGTTGAAGGTTCTTGTTAGAGAAAAATAGCTGGAATGTACATACAAATCACCTGGGGATCTTGTTAAAATGCAGATTATGTCTAGGGTGAGGTGGCCTGAACTCTAAGTTTTGTCAGTTACGCTTTGAGTAGCAAGGCTGTCAAACCAGATGAATTTAGGTGTACAGGTGAATCCAAATATACATGCAGAACTCAGCAGTGCAGAGAACTCTGGAAGGAATCAAGTGGATCACAGTGCAGTGTAGTTGGGAAAAGACTTTGGTTAAGGGCAGGAGCTATGTGACCCCTGCCAGTCTCAGTGGGCCCATCTGTGCAGTAAACCTGGCCGCCTCTCAGGGCTGTGCGGGGCTGATGATTTCAGTTGAGGCAGAGCAGGGCTGATTTCTCTAGGAAGCCCTCACCCTTCTAAGTCTTAAAACTGTTGTTGGTATAGTGGTTGATTAGACAGGGGCATCTGGGAACATGTCGGAGGCCATTATCCTAGTTCAGGCATGAACTGAGGGTCTGAACAGGGTGGTAACCAAGAGAAGAGAGAAGAAATAATGCATTGTATAAAGAGGTAAAAAGAAATCGACTGGACTAGTTAGTAACTGACCAATGTAAAGGATGAAGGAGATGAATTAAAGATGACTTTCAGGTTTTAAGCTCAAGTGAATGGAAGAACAATTTGAAAGAGTTCTGTTTTTATCATAATGGCTTTGAGGTACCAGCCAAGACACATAGGATTTAGATGCCTAGGAACAAGTTTTGAACCAAAGAAACAATATTTCATGACCTCCAAAATATTAGTAACTTCTGTTTTGTAATAATCTTATGAGTGTAATCTAAGAAAATCAGTGCTAACTGTAGAGGAACCTTTTGCTTGCAGTAATTTGATCTCTTGCCAGGTTAGCTTTTCCTTTCTGTTATGTTACTTGGGAGCACCAAAAAATTAAAATGGAAGTTGGATGACCTGTTAATACCTAGGGAATACATGGTGAATACAGTGTTTGGATTTGAATAATTGAGTGTTATCTTACTTTTCCCCACAAATTATCAGAACTCTAAATTTTAAGTAGTATTTTCCAGATTATCCAGAATTACTTTTTCTGTACTTAATGAGAGAAGGAATTCTGATCAGTTTGTGGCATTGTCTTGACATTTTTGCTAACTATAAGACACAGAAATGCAAAAATGTTACGATTTTTTTTTCTAATGTAAATACTATTTTATGTAGCTAGCCAGTGTTTGAAATAAGTTTAAAAATACTTCTTATAGGAAGCTTTTCTTTCAGATTTAGGCCAGAAAATATCCATATAACTTCATTAATAAATAATAGATGTTTCTGAGCATAAATATATTCTAGAAGATCATGAAAACTTCAGCAGCATAGTTATAAAACATTTTTGATATTTTGGCTATTCCTGCTTCTTTTAAATTTAATTTAGCAAATGTATTGAGTACCTATATAGTAGGTGATGTATTAGGTGCTAATCAAAAAATCTGGTAGTTAAATATTTAAAGATCTATGTCTGTAAGAAGTAAGAGGAAGCTTAAGTTATAATGTTATGAAGTACATTATGTATCTTAATGTTAAGACAATGTGGAACTACTTTAGTAACTCTAGTTTGCATTTTAAATGTAACTCAAGAACATTCTGACAGTTGTATCCAAACTTTGGTTTCCTTGCTTTACTAATTCTAGTCCTTTTTAATAAAACAAAATAGGAAATTGCTGCACGAGTAAATCAGTCCGCTTTGGAGGCCGTCACTCCTTCCCCGTCTTTCCAGCAGAGGCACGAGAGTCTGCGGCCGGCAGCGTGAGTTACCAGACTTTGGGTTATTTAAAAGTATATGGGCTATTGAAAGTGTTAGTGAAAACTTTGATTTTTAGCAGTGCTACTTACGTTAGTATGAAATAGTTTCTCCAAAACATAGAAAGGATTTTCAAGTCGGTAAATTTACCGGCAAGAGTGCTAAATAAGTAACAATTCCAAATTGCCCTAGTGCTTTATCTATAGATTGAGATCATTTGTTTTTGAATTTAGTCATTGGCAAGAAAAGTCTGTTATTGAAATTTCTTCTACTCTCTTTGAGTTATAAAACTGTGTTTTCTTTCTCATAGTTTGTATTCAGTTTCAAAAAGAGAAAACTAAATGCAGTGCCTCTGGTTTTCTTCTGTGTTTAGACAATCTCGGCCACCGACAGCTCGAACTAGCAGCTCGGGATCCTTAGGATCTGAGTCCACAAATTTGGCTGCCCTTTCTCTAGATTCTCTCGTTGCTCCAGATACTCCAATACAGTTTGACATCATTTCTCCTGTGTGTGAAGATCAGCCTGGCCAGGCAAAAGCCTTTGGCCAGGGAGGCAGGTGGGCGATGGCATCACATGGATATTGTTCTGTGGTCTGTAAGGCTTATGATTCCATTTTTTGCAGTTGAGAGTCCTCGCTCACATATGTGTATCAATTATGTTGTACTTTCTTTAATTACCTAATTTTGATAGTCGGGAAAGAGTCGTGCAGGTTTTTCCTCTTTGTTTTCTGCCTCAGTTAAGTGAAGATAATTTAGTTCTAAAAATATTTAATTTTGAATTGCTTATCAGATCTACTTCTGGTATTTGCTCTTAAAATTGCAAAAGAAAGTTGATATGTCCTATCTTTAGGTCATGACAATATTTTAGAAATTGAGAGTAATACATGTGTTGTAGGTTTGTAAGAAAAATACCATCTTGGGGCGCCTGGTGGCTCAGCTGTTAAGCGTCTGCCTTTGGCTCAGGTCATGATCCCAGGGTCCTGGGATCCAGCCCTGCATCGGGCTCCCTGCTCAGCGGGAAGCCTGCTTCTCCCTCTCACACTCCCCTTGCTTGTGTTCCCTCTCTCACTGTCTCTGTCTCTGTCAAATAAATTAAATAAAATCTTTAAAAAAAAAAAATCATCATGGGTCAGAATAAGAAATCTCCAGGAAGGTACTAAAACATTATCATGCTATGAATTATTAATAAATCATCTTTTGGTTATATACAAGAAATGTGAAAGCTGTTAGAATTTTTCTTTGGCTCTGGAATGAAGGAAAATGTCACAGCAAATCATTTATTTAAGTAGGTTGGACGCCTAATAAATTGATACTAATTTGGATATACATGGTTGTGACCAAGAAATAATAATTTGTATTTGATCACAGAAATATACTTAGCATTTGATATAGTAGTTCAGACATGAATTAGATCAATTTCATGTTATCTTAATGCCAACATTATTTTAAAACCATTTAGCTCTCTTTTAGCCTACAAAACCTATTTTGAATTGTATTTTTTTTCCTTCATTGTGGGTATGCCAAGAGCCACTCACTCTGAAGAGGGAGGTAGCTCCCATCACTAATTAGCTTTTCTTCTTGCATTCTGTTACGTATGCCTTGAGAAATACAGGTTTAAAACTAGAAAATGTTCAAATTAGCATAATTAACTTGCAGTATGTACTTGGAGGACCTAAAAAGAGGTTTTTGCAATCCTAGGAAATCCCTGGCATTTTTCTCAAGTAGCTAAAATTGAAGCCAAATCAGCTGTTCTGTCCCTCTTTATTTAAATTCAAGGACTTTTGCAATGTGGTTTATAGGATGTTGGGGGTTGTATGTGTGTGTATATGTATGTATGTCTGCATTTCAGTTCATCCACCACTTCTAGAATGCAGCAGCATTGAGTTCAGCCTACTAAGTGTGAAGGCAGGGGCCTTCATCAGAGTAAGGTGGTCATCAGTAGTGTTCCTTAACAGGATGGGGCATTTTAGAGCTTTTTAAAAATGTATGTACAAGTTTTCGTGATGCTTAGTTTTTAACTCCGGTTTCAATGATTGAGATTTCTTCCATATGGCTCATGGTAATTGACCATTGGTTCCTAACTTTTTAAAAACTTTTCAGGCGCACAAATCCATTTGGAGAATCTGGAGGAGGTACAAAATCTGAAACTGAAGGTAAAACAGACGTGCAGTATTATATTTTAAAAATTCTCAGCAGTAAACTGTGAAGAATTTGTTGTTTATATTTATTCTGATGTATGTATTCTGATGTATGTTGTTTATATTTATTCTGATTTGTTTATATTCTGATGTATGTATTCTGATTATGTTTACATCTGATGTAAACAACAAATATGTTGTTTATATTCTGATGTTTATATTTATTCTGATGCATACATCAGAATAAATATAAACTTCAAACTGTGAAGCTTTACTTCACAGTTTTCTTTTT
This sequence comes from Callorhinus ursinus, assembly GCF_003265705.2. Taxonomy (NCBI): domain Eukaryota; kingdom Metazoa; phylum Chordata; class Mammalia; order Carnivora; family Otariidae; genus Callorhinus; species Callorhinus ursinus. Next base: position 13,370,883 of record NW_027397077.1, read on the forward strand.
GCTCATAGTACTCAAAGCAGCAGAACTTAATCAGGCTTAAAGATTTCATTAAAATTATAGAATATCATACTTTGGATGATATTCTCAATGCAAATTCTCAATGCAGAAGATATCCTTTAAGCTTTTCACAGTCAAATTCTGAATGCAGAAGATATCCTTTAAGCTTTTCCTGGGAGCTGATGTTTTCTTCTGGTATGGGAGCATTAACTTTTTTTTCTTTTTTCAGTAACTATTTATTTTGATGAATTTCAAACTTAAAAGCTATAAGAATAGTACAAGGAATTTTTTTTTTTTTTTTACTCAGAACCATCAGTTGTTGAAGCCTAACCTTTTGCTATTTGAATTAGAGACCTTAATTTTCCTATAACTTGAACACTGTAGTTAGGAGTAATTTCTAAATACTTCTACTAGGTTGAATTTTTCACTAGAAAATCTAAAAGGTGACAGTGTATTTTATTCTTAAGGGAAATGTGGGATTTAAAGATATGTGATATACCTTGTTCTTTTGTAGATTCTATTCTTCATCAGTTATTTATTGTCCGATTCCTTGGTTCTATGGAGGTGAAATCAGATGACAATCCAGATGTTGTTTATGAAACAATGAGGCAAATCTTAGCTGCCCGGGCCATCCATAACATCTTTCGTATGACAGAGTCACATTTATTAGTCACTTGTGATTGTTTAAAGTGAGTAATGACCTCCCCCTTAAAAAACTGTAGGAAAAATGTTTAATTTCAGCCTAATTAAAATTTGTTTTCTAAATTTTTAATTATAGGTTAATTGATCCACAGACACAAGTTACAAGGCTCACAGTGAGTTCTACATGTTTAAAGCTTTATTGGAAGTCTCTTTGTGCATATACATGTCTATATCGTTATAATAATTCTGATCATATGTATTGAAATATGGTATTATGATTGGCTAAGTTATAATTAAGCCTATGTCCATCTCCCTTCCCTCCCCAAAATTTGTAATTGAACATTCCATATACTTAAAAGAATCAGTGCAATCTGATATGATATGTAGTTTTTTAGTATATGATATATGCTGCCTGGTTAAGGGATAAACACTAATAGAATTAAAAGGTGAACATGATTGAGTTTATTTTATAATTATCTGCGTTGAAATAGCTGGAAGTACATGCTTTTAATCATTTAACAGTATGGACCATTTTTGTTAGTGAATTTGATTTTGTAAAATATGTAAATGACTAATAAATTCAGTATTCAACAATGTCTTATTCTGCCTGGTAATCCAAGCCAAATATGACATTTTTGTTCTTGGATTGCCATTCTGTTAAGAAAATTGGCTTTAATGTTCTGTTTATAATATTTTTATAACTTAGTACTTGAATTTGTCATGTAGAAGAGTGCACTTGTGTTTGAAAAATCTCATGTTTGCTTCTGATATTTTCTGTGGCAGTTTCCATTACCCAGTGTAGTTTTGTATGCTACACATCAGGAAAATAAGAGGCTTTTTGGATTTGTTCTTCGGACATCAGGAGGGAGAAGTGAAAGTAATCTGTCATCAGTCTGCTATATATTTGAATCAAACAATGAGGGGGAAAAGGTACATGACTTTTCAAAATGTGTTTCTGTTACAAAATATATATCATAGTCGAAGTTCTTAGTAAGATTTCTGGAAAAAAACAAATTTGGCTTAATACAACAAAGTTGTTTGACCAAAGCCTGTTGGCTCTGAAGATAGCTGAGCTGGTGGGTGGCTTCGGCCTTCTGACTACAGACCGTGTCTTCCCTGACCATTGGTAGCTGCTGCAATCTTCTGGCCTTATTAACTTACTCTGGGAATGCAGTCTATTCCCATAATCAGCCTTACTCAGCTCTTTTCAGCTTAGAGCAGCATCAGCATCTCCTTGCTTCATTCTTTGCAGATCTTACCCTTTCAGTAAGGAATTTGAGAATGTGACAGAAGTGAGACTCAGCAGCAGAAACTCAAGAGACTCTGAAGAAAATACACAGATGCTTCATTCTTTTTTTTTTTTTTAAAGAGAGAGCATGAGCCGGGGGGAGGAGCAGGGGGAGAGGGAGAGAATCTTAAGCATTCTCTGCACTGAGCGAAGAGCCCAACATGGGGCTTGATTTCACGACCCTGAGATCATGACCTGAGCTGGAATCAAAAGTCGGATGCTTAACCAAATGAACCAGGTGCCCTGGGGCTGGAACATTCTTAAATCAGCTTTTGTTTGAAGCAGTATATTATAATGAGTTATAAATCTAGTTACATCAGCCGTTTGGATACTTGAAATTATTACTTCGATGTGAGAACTGCCTGAGTTTTTCCTACCTTTTCCCCTTTTAGATTTGCGATTCTGTTGGTCTGGCAAAACAGATAGCTTTGCATGCAGAACTGGTAAGAATCCAAAAATACTTAATTATCCAAGAATGTTATCCTTTTTTTTTTTTTTTTTAAGATTTTATTTATTTAGTTAGAGTGCATAGGCAGGGAGAGGGCCAGAGGGCCTGGGAGAGAGAGAATCTCAAGCAGACTATTCGATGAGTGCAGAGTCCTATGCAGGGCTTGATCTCACACGACCCTAAGATCATGACCAGAACCAAAATCAACAGTTGGATGCTTAACCGACTGAGCCACCCAAGTGCCCCTCCAAGAATGTTACCTAAAGTAATATAAGATCTTTCATATTAGCAAGGAAATAAAATGATTTTGCTGTGCAAGGTTATCAGTGTATTATTGCTGATACAGCATTTAGAATTTGGATAAGTGACTACGAATGTAAATTTTTAGTGTGTTTTCATATAAATTTAAAAAATATGAAAAGGTTACAAAGACAATATTAATTGAAAAGTCAAATTTAAAATTATTTCATATTCATTAGTTGTATTCATCTGTTTTTCAGGATCGTCGGGCATCAGAAAAACAAAAAGAAATAGAGAGGGTAAAAGAGAAGCAACAGAAAGAACTCAGCAAACAGAAACAAATTGAAAAGGTATGTAGCCCTAGTATCTAGATCTTCTCTGATGTAAGTTTATGATATTTCCTTAATATAGGACTGTGATTTTCAGATTTGAATCTCCAAGTGAAAGTCTGTTTCTGCTTCCTCAGCCACTTTATAACCAGATGGTTCATAGCACAGCAGAAAAGGAAGACATCATCTTCTGAGAGGATGTTTACATTATAGTTACTGACATGTAGTTGACCTGCCATTTAGCAAACATACCAGAATTTTTATATTTCCATATTCCAGTGAAGGTTGTTTCTATCAAAGCAGGTCTTTTGAGAGGCCGTGTGTGTGTGTGTGTGTGTGTGTGTGTGTGTGTGTGTGTGTGTGTGTGTGTAGACTTAACTGCCATTGCTGACATCTTTATTGGTCTCCAGGAATGTATATATATTTATATAAATACTTAATGCTACCAGGAGTGCCAAATCATTGTCCATCCAACAGGATAATTTTAAGTTAGGCAAGTTTCAGAGCAAAATCTGGAGAATGCATTAGATAGTGATGCATGAGATTGTAAGACCCAGTTATGGGTTGTGGCGTTGGCAGTAGCAGCGGAAGAGAAGAGACATTTGTGGGATACTTAATGAGTACAGATCAGCAGGAATTGGGAATGGATTGGACTTAGGGACAAAGGAGAAGGATGTGATGAAGATGACAGTGAAGTTGAAGCTTCCTTGCTAGGTTAGGCTGAGGGAGGGCAACAACTGATTTAGCAAGATAAGTTGGACAGAGGGGGAAGGGTGGGGATGTGCAGTGATCCATTATGAGCCTTTTATGTGTTAGACTGTGAGAGAGAACAATGGTCTGAACGTTGTTGTTGGCCATAAAAATGGAGAAGAGGGCAATGCTGGCTTTTATAGGATTTCTAAAATGGTGCCAAAATTTACTTTGGTGTCACACTGGTTGTGTGTAGCCTTTGTTTTCAGGAAGTTGCCAGAATTATGCATAAATGTTTATGACAGAAAGATTGAAGTGGCTCTCAAGTATGTATTTTAAATGCATAGTTTTGCATTTGACTGCAAACAATAAAACTTAGTTTCTTTTCTGTCTTTTCTACTAGGACTTAGAAGAACAAAGTCGGTTGATAGCTGCTTCCAGTAGACCAAACCAAGCCAGTAGTGAGGGGCAGTTTGTTGTCCTTAGCAGTAGCCAGTCAGAAGAGAGTGATTTGGGAGAAGAAGGAAAGAAAAGAGAGTCAGAAGCATGAACTTATCCTTGCTTTTTGGTTGGTATTCATTCCCCCCTTGAAATTTATTGACAGTTTCTGTGGTGAAATGGCACAAGGTAACAACTATGTTGAAATATCAAGGAGACTAAAGTTTATATTTGCTTGTTTGTTTTAACTTCATTTTTTAAAATAAGATTGATCTTGATCACTAGGTTTGCATTGATTTTTTTTTCCTTAAAAATAATATACTATGCAGTAACATCAAATTCCACGTGTCAAAGAGAAACCTGTTCATCTCCTTGAAGTAGATTGCTGAGGAATTATACTTGCTCAAGCCTTTTTTCCTTCAAATTGTGAACTTCCTATCTTGCATTGTAATTGGCTCTGACCATAAGATACCTTTTATTCTTCAGCTTCAGATATTCATGGATATGCTCCCTCTAAATTAGGAACATTTTTGCTGGCAGTGAGGAAGCTTTCGACTGAATCAGTTCAAAACCCTTTATACAGAGAATTCTACAAGTTTGCAAATATTTTAATTATTAAATGTGCAATAGAACTTTTATATAAAATAATTAGAAAAAAGATTTTAGACTTAAAGTTTCAAATTGTGGCAGGTGGTACTGTGATTTCAGGGCACTTTCTTGGATTGCTCACATTTCTCTGATGTGAGCAATTTCTTCTTTTCCATCTGATGCCAGTGGGAAAGAAGCTTAAGTGTCTTCAGTTCAGGATTGATACAGCCCGTGGCATTTAATTATCACATTCTTAGTTCTCAGGTTGGGACTTGAATTATTGCTGCAGAGCAGTAATGATTAAAATAAGATTTTGGAATTTATTAAAAGGGATTTTTTTTTTGTTCAAGTACATTTTAGATTAGGACTTAACATGTAAAGACATTGTTACAGGATAAACGTATTTTCTGCATTGCGTGAAATAATTTTTATTGAAAATCAAGTGACATTTCAAAAGAAATTCTGTAACAGTTGTTTCCTGCTTAAAGTAAAAATGCCCAGAGTTTAGTTTAGAAAATGTAATCTTTTGCATTTCAGACTGATATGCACAGTATTTTCATAATTCCATGTTTTGATAAAATACTGATCACCAATTTATATCCATGAAGGCAAATAACTAATATATGAGAATAGAATAATTTGCACTAATTATTGTAAATACTTGTACTCTCAAATGAGTAAAAGGTCTAATTCCATGAAAGACTGAAAAGAAATTGAATGTTTGGTTTAAGAGTGACCAAGGAAGGATTTTAGTTTGGTGCCAAGGTTAAAATGACATTTCCCTACTGCCGTGTCAAAACTTGATTTTTTTTTGAACATTGCTGATAGAAATTATGTTTCCTTTGTTTCACATGTAAAACTATATAGAAACAAGTTAAATATATTGAATAAAATAGGTAGTCATGCATCTAAAATTTCAAGAGATTAGCCACTTCACAACTAATTATACAAGGGAAAAGCCCTTTGTTCTTTGATACAGTCTTGTCTTCGTTCTGAATTAGAGACGGCATCTATTTTAGCTCTCACAGTACAGTGTGGTTGTTTCACACTGTACGCACGCTGCTTTCTGTGGAAGGGGGTAATTACATATAGGATCAGGATATTCTTTGTATCCATGTGCCAAATGGGAATAATGATTACTTGATAATCATTATTTTGAATCCTTATATTCACAAAACATACAGTAACAAAGTAGAAATTTATGGAATACTTTTTGAAGAAAGTTGACTTTGTGCTTACTTTGGGAATGCTTTCACAATAGTTGGTGTATCATTCCTTTGGTAGAAGTTGAAATTTCTGTGGTCAGCCCTTGATTCATCATGGTAGGTCCTGCTGTTAAGACCTTTTTGAGAATTAGCTGTTTCATAAAGTCTTGTTTATGCTATTAAGTTGTCACCTCACTTAGTTCAGATGAAACTTGTCACCCTACAATGAAGGTGGTCAGCTTTAGGAGGCAGTTTCACTAGGCCGGTGCTGTGCCTGGTGATGAGGTGCTGCCCTTTGTTAGTTCGCTGGGTCAAAGTAAAGGCTAGGGTCAAAGACACTGGCAGACTTCGGGATGCTAGACAGACCTGTAGTTCCTTTTAAGTCCTGTTTTGATAGGAATTTCTACAATAACACACCCATTTCCACAGATGAGACCAAAGAGCCTTCCAACACCAAATAGAAATCATGTGTGGGATTAACAGTTTTAGATATTTCAACTTTTGGTCCATTGCTATAGAACTATACGAACTTTGCATACTGCAGATATTTAGGCATCAACTTTAAAAAACTCTTCTCGTCGGAGAACCTTTTTGTTTGAAGAAGGCTGCCTGTGTGTTTCTGCATAATGTTAAAGCTGATCTTGGTTTGTTACGCTTTGAAATCCCTTCTGGCTCTTGGGTGCTTTGATGGTAATTGAATTAGAATTTGGGATAGCTTTCTCCGATTCAAACTTCTACTTGATGGTTTTAGAAACTAACAAAATTGATTCTTTAAAGAAAAGAAAGTCTACCTAATTCAGCTATGCACTCTGCTACCTATAAGAACAGTACTTTTGTAACGATGGTAATGAAGTCGATAAGAAACTAATTACTGCTTCTCCCTTTAAAAATTTTAAAACTGTTAACAAAGGGCTGAACAGAGTCCCCAAAGCCAGGCTAGTTTTTGTCATTTCTACAATGATTAGTTTGTGTTTAATTTCAAAAGAATTCTCAGGCCCTAGGGGTGGTAAAATTATTACTTTTATGCTTGGGGAAAAGGGTATTAGGGTATGCATAACATTCTACGTAACATACAGTCTTATGTGGTAAAGGCATCTGAGTTACTTTTGAGTTATGTGTAGGAACTACATATTCAAGATTTAAATCCTACTATAAATGCTGACAGATCCTAAGATCCTGTGTATTGCAAAACCTTCTGCTACCTGAATTAATAAAATGAAAATACTAACATTGGTTTTGACAACAACCTCCTAGCATTCAAATTGTATTTTAAATATTCAGAAACACTGATTGTAGCAAGCAAGCCTTTCATTTTATTTTAAGCAACTTTGGCTTACTCTTCTTTCATGAATTTTGTTCTTCTGCATTAATAACACCTAAAGATTTGAAACTGGACCCCCATGTACTACACTTTTTACCTAGTCTCTTGCGGCTGGTTGTACTCATGTAATTTACTTCAGCTAATACAAGAACCGGGGTTAAGTTATAACTAATGTGCAAAAAACTGCTCTGTATATTTGGTGATTTTGTAATGTTAGTGAATTGGTTCTTATCTCACTGATACTGTTAATCATGCATATATACAATTAAAAATCATGCTACATTTCCCTTTAGAATTGAAGAGCTCAACTTTATGTAATGGTGGTATACATGTGGGGTGGAGAGCTTATTTTTTTCATTTTGTCAAAGTAGGTATTCTCTGACAAGGCTTCAGGATATATGCTTTTAGGAGATTTTTAATGTATAATAAAGTCCATGATTTTTGTATAGTCTTTTTTGTATGAAGTATTTGATATATACTCTGAATTTTATTTCTCCAAGTAATTCCAAATGATGCTTGTGAAACAAATGGACTTTTTCTTAGTATGTTATGACACTTATAATTACACATCTAGCCCCACTGCATCTAGCCCCACTGCAATTCCCTAACAGCTAAAATGAAAAAAAAAAGTCACTTAACTGAGAAATAATACAAATTCATCACTAGTGACTTTTTTTTCTTTTGTTTTAGAAAAACAGACGTCTCAATAATTACCCTAGACATGTTACAGACAATATATACTTGCTATGGTTGGCCCTATTCAAAGAAATACATATATTTAAAGGGGCAGGTTATTGTGTACACCAGCTTAAGTGGGCTTGGCCTGTAATTTTAATACCAATACATATTTGTCCCATGTGCTCTTTATATTTGCCTATAACACCAAGTTCTTTTCTTCTGGGAGTTTCTGTTCTAATTTGTTTTTATAAACTATATATACTTTTAGAAGGTCCAGGGAGTGGATGAAATTATAGAATTATGTAATTTATCTAAGTGCATGTATATCCTAAATATATTTGTATATTGATATATCTATAATCCACTACTCACTTATAAACGGACACCACAATTTGACTAAAAAAATAAAAATTATTCATGCCAGCAAATTTTGCAAGTTTTTAATGTGAAAATTATATCATTAAAAGTAATTTTATGTCGTGCTCACTGAATTAGTCTGTATAGCCATGAATCCCCACATCAGAAAGAAATCCTATAACTTCAGTTTCCCTAAGATGGACTATATTATGCTAAAAAAGTATACTAACAAACATTAAACATAAACAACAAGGCTATGTTGACTGGGTCCGTGGTGAAAATGAACCTCCATCATCCTATCTACCAGTGTGTTCTTACTAATGTGCCATCTAAATGCTACACAGGGGTGGCTGAATATATGTCTCCTCAGTTTCTTTCCTCATATTTTCACATATAGAAACCTGTACTTACCTGCAGCATAGAACATATAGAAATAAAAATTTAGCCAACATTCTGTAACTGGTATTACAGTTCTAAGAGGGACGTTTATAGCAATACAGGCCTGCCTCAAGAAGTAAGAAAAATGTCAAAAGACGTAACCTTACATCTAAAGGAACTAGATAAAGAACAAACAAAACCCCAAACCAGCAGAAGGAAGGAAATAATAACGGTTAGAGCAGAAATAAGTGATTTAGAAACAAAAAATAGAACAGATCAATGAAACCAGGAGCTGGTTCATTGACAAGATCAACAAAATTGATAAACCTCTAACCAGACTCATAAAAAAAAGGTCCAAATAAAATAGAAGTAACATCACAGAAATATAATTGTAAGAGGTTATGAAAGATTATATGCTGACAAATTGGACAACCTAGAATAAATTTTTAGAAGCATAGCCTACCAAAACTGAAATAGGAAGAAATAGAAAATTCGAACAGACCAATTACTAGTAAAGAACATGAATCAGTAATAAACTCCCAATAAACAAAAGTCCAGGACTAGATGGCTTCAGAGGTAATTCTACCAAACTTTTATAGAATTAATACCTACTCTTCTCAAGTCCAAAAAATAGAAGAGGGAAAACTTCCAAATTCATTCTGTGAGGCCAGCATCACCCTGATACCAAAATCAGATAGATAAAGACACCACCAAAAAAGTGAACTACAGGCCAATATCTCTGATGAACATAGATGCAGAAATCAAAATACTAGCAAACAATCCAACAATACATTAAAAAAAATCATTCACCACAATCAAGTGGGATTTATTCCCAGGATGCAAGGGTGGTTTGATATTCACAAATCAATCAACATCATATATCACGTCAATAAGAGGATAAAAACGATTTCATCTTAATAGATGCAGATGTTGACAAAGTACATCTATTCATGATAAAAAACCCTCAACAAAATAGGTCTAGAGGGAACATACCCCAACATAATAAAGGCCATATATAAAAAACCCACAGTGAACTCAATGGGGAAAAACCAAAAGCTTTTTCCCTAAGATCAGGAACAAGACAAGATGTCCACTCTCCCCACTTTTATTCAACATAGTACTGGAAGTCCTAGCCACAGTGGTTAGACAACAAAAAGAAAAGGCATCCAAATTGGTAAGGAAGAAGTAAAACTTCCACTACATGCAGATGACATGATACTGTATATAGAAAGTCCTAAAGACTCTACCAAAAAACTGCTAGAACTGATAAACGAGCTCAGTAAAGTTGCAGGATACAAAATCAATGTACAGAAATCTGTTGCATTCCTATACACTAATAATGAAGCAGCAGAAAGGACTTTAAAAGAAAGAGAGGCAAACCAAGAAACAGACTCTTAACTATAGAGAATAAACTGATGGATACCAGAGGGGAGATGGGTGGGGAGATGGGTTAAATAGGTGATGGGGATTAAGGAGTGCACTTGTGATGAGCACCAGGTGATGTATGGAAGTATTGAATCACTATACACCTGAAACTAATATTACACTACGTTAACTAAGTGGAATTAAAAAAAAAAAACTTAAACCCTCCCATTTACAATTGCACCAAAAATAACAAAATATCTAGGAATAAACTTAACCAGAGAGGTGAAAGACCTGTCCTCTGAAAACTATAAAACAGGAAATTGAAGATGACACAAAGAAATGGAAAGACATTCCAGGCTCATGGATTGGAAAAACAAATATTGTTAAAAAGTCTATACTACCCAAAGCAGTCTACAGATTTAATGCAATCCCTATCAAAACACAGCATTTTTCATGGAACTAGAACAAACAATCCTAGAATTTGTATGGAACCACAGAAGACCCTAAATAGCCAAAGCAATCTTGAAAAAGAAAAAACTGGAGGTATCACAATTTCAGGCTTCAAGTTACATTACAAAGCTGTAGTAATCAAAATGGTATGGTACTGGCATAAAAATAGACACTTAGCTCAGTGGAACAGACTAGAAAACCCAGAAATAAACCCACAATTAAATGGTCAATTAATCTTTAACAAAAGAGGCAAGAATATACAATGGGGAAAAAGTCTCTTCAACCAATGGTGTTGGGAAAACTGGACCACTTTCTTACACCATACACAAAAATAAAATGGATTAAGAACCTAAATGTGAGATCTGAAACTATATACAAATCCTAGAAGAGAGCACAAGTGGTAATCTCTGACATCAACTACCGCAACATTTTTCTAGATTATGTCTCCTGAGGCAAGGGAAACAAAAACAAAAAAAATAAATTATTGGGACTACATCAAAAAAAAAGATGCACAGCAAAGGAAACAATCATCAAAACTAAAAGGCAGCCTACTGAATCGGAGAAGACATTTGCAAATGACACATCCAATAAAGGATTAGTATCAAAATAGATGAAGAACTGATACAGCTCAACACCCAAGAAACAAATAATCCAATTAAACAATGGGCAGAAGACATGAACAGACATTTCTCCAAAGAAGACATACAGGTGGCCAACAGACACATGAAAAGATTTCCCTCACTTATCAGGGAAATGCAAATCAAAACTATAATGAGATTCCTTACACCTTTCAGAATGGCTAAAATCAAAAACACTAGTGTTGGCGAGGATGTGGAGGAAAAGGAACACTTGTGCACTGTTGGGAATGCAAACTGGTGCAGTCACTGTGGAAAACAGTATGGAGGTTCCTCAAAAAGTTAAAAATAGAACTACCATATAATCCAATAATCACACTACTGGGTATTTACCCCAAAAATACAAAACCCTAATTGAAAGTGCTATATTCACCCCTGTTTATTGCAGCATTATTATAGTAGCCAAATTATGGAAGCAGCTCAAGTGTCCATCAATAGATGAATGGATAAAGAAGTGGTATACATACACAAAGGAATATTCAGCCATAAAAAAGAAAAATCTTGCCATTTGCAACAACATGGGTGGATCTAGAGAGTATAATGCTAAGCGAAATAAGAGAAAGAAAAATACCATGTGATTTTACCCATATGTGGAACTTAACAAATAAGCAAAGGAAAAAAAGAGACAAACCAAGAAATAGAATCTTGACTATAGAGAACAAACTGCTGGATACCAGAGGGGAGGTGGGTTGGGCGATGGGTTATATAGGTGATGGGGATTAAGGAGTGCACTTGTGATGAGCACTGAGTGATGTATAGAATTGTTGAATCACTGTATTTTACACCTGAAACTAATATAAGACTGTATGTTAACTATAAGGCATTAAAATAAATAAATATGACTGCTTCTATCAGTGAGCCCCTCTTGGGTGTTTAGGACTGCACTAGGTTCAGTATGGAATCATAAGCCACTTGAAAACACTTTTAATTTCTTTTCCAGTGATAACATTAGCCAATAAATGGTAACCCTTAGCCAAGGTTTTGTGGAAAGAAGGACCGCAAGTCTCCCATTAATGATGACATTGCAACTGAAAGTTCTATTTCTGTCAACCGAAACCCCACTTCAGTGCAGGGCTCTACAAGTAAACAGACACTTAGCTGGCCTTGGGACTTATGCACAGGAACAGCTAACTTGCAGGTCAAGTACTGGGGTATTTTATTCAATGTAATTACTAAGACATTTTATGTATGTACTTATCTATAAAAAGAATTAGTTATCTTGAATTATTAGAGGTGGCATCTCTTGTTTTGACATGTAGAAGTGTAGTTTATACATTTAATGTAAAATCAATACAGAGTGAGAACTGATGTATTTCTGCTAATTGAAATTTTAAGGCTTGGGTTTAGTTTTTTAATTTATTTGGGGGGGTGTTATTTTTTTTTTTTAAACTGCCTTTCAGAATGCTTTTGAAAAGCAATATCAAGTCCAATGCTGGGACTTGAATTCATGATCCTGAGATCAAGACCTGAGCTGGGATCAAGAGTCAGACACTTTTGAGAAGCAATATTAAGCATATTAAGAAAGAATAGAATAGTAATATCAGTATTAAGAAAGAATGTAGACTGCATTGAGATTTTAGTTGGTAGGAAAAGTGAGAAATACTGAATCATATGTAACAAGTCAAACTTTAAGAAATACAGCTTACAGAATTATACCTTTTCATCCAGAACGGTTTGACTACCAGGTTCCTGTGAAAATTCCTTGTCCATAAAGGTCATATTCTTTGTAAAGGACATAGGCTTTGAGACGGTTTGGTAATGGAAGGAAGGACATGAAGACCGGGCAGCGCAGACGTAAGCGCCCCATACACTGCCGGATCTTCAGGCGGCACAGATGTCTGAGGGGTCGAGGGTTTGCTAAAATGAGAGAAACACACATTATCTGAAGGAAAAAGAACTGCTTCATTTGTTAGTGATGCTGGGGTTTAGTCAGCAAATGTGTGTTAAACTTAAGCCACCCAAATTTGCATCTGCGGTGTCTAAATGGAAAAGGTAACAGGGAACAGCCTTCCCTTCTCCTTGCAATCCTTCGTGTCGACGTGATTTCAGAACCAGGCCAGGCTAGGAGTCCAAAGAGTAGCGTCAGTTGTAGGTCTGAAGTCCTTAAATCTATGTGAATTAACCATCCCCTCGCCTTGCCCTGTCCCTCAGGGTCAGGCTTAGAACTAAAGATCACCACCCTGTGGAGAAACTAGATAAAAGAAATTCTTTACTGATGTGCTACTACTGTGAAAGAATGTGGTTTGAAGGGCCATTTGATATTCTCTGCAGGCTTCGATTTTACTTTTTCTCGTCCCTGTTTTCATTGCCATTTCATAGCTTCTAATTCCTGTATCTGCAGTGTTCCATACGATTAGGAGAAAGGTATTACCTACCATATAATATGTGAGTACCTAACAGTTTATCTACTGGGAAATGGTGATAAGTACAAATTAAGTGATAAATAGTAACTGTTTGGGACGCTTGGGTGGCTCAGTCGTTAAGCGTCTGCCTTCGACTCAGGTCATGATCCCAGGGTCCTGGGATCGAGTCCCACATCGGGCTCCTTGCTCAGCAAGGAGCCTGCTTCTCCCTCTGCCTGCTTCTGTCTCTCTCTCTCTGAAAAATAAATAAAATCTTTAAAAAAAAAATAGTAACTGTTTCTAGATAGGAATAGTATTTTCCTTGGTTTAAGGAAAGCTTTTAACCAGAAAAGAATGTTTTACAAAGCAAATAAGAATGTAAATACCTAGTAGTATTTTTGGTAAGAATCTTCTACAAGAAAGGATACTCACTCAAGATCAAATGGATTTCTGACCAGAGCCCCTGTTTTTGGAGCACAGCTTTCAACTTTGAACAGATTCGAACTTGATCGACGTAATCAAGCATCACTCGAACAACCTTCCCAGAGAGATGTTGCAGCCATGACAATGTTATTACTTCACAGAACTGAGGAAGAAAATTGGAACTATGAAAGTAAATGAGAAACTTAAGAATCTATGGGGTTTCTAGCACTCAACTCACAGTCAGGAACCAAGGTCTCAAGTCCCTCATTTATAAACTAAGGCATTGAACAGGGAATTATTTTTTTTTTAAAGATTCACTTATTTGGCAGGGGGGCAGAGGGAGAGAGAATCCTTAAGCAGAATCTCCACTGAGCACAGAGCCTGATGTGGGGCTCGATCCCAGGACCCTGAGATCATGACCTGAGCCGAAATCAAGAGTTGCCTGCTTAACTGACTGAGTCACCCAGGCGCCCCAAGGAAATTATTTCTTAGCTCTAACATTTGGAAAAATATTTACTACTGTATCTTCAGAACTATGTAAGATGTAACCAGGGTGTGAAAGAGATAGTTACCTAATACCTGTCATCCCCTTTGGTTGGCCACATGGCTATCTGGAATAAAGATCACCTTTCCAGCTTCCTTGCACCTAGACGTGGGCCACCTAACTAAGTTCTAGCAGTGAGATGAGAGTGGAAGTGTGAGCAACCCCCAGAATGCACTTAAAGAAGAGCAAGGTGTGAGCTGCTGCTTCCTGCCTGCCTCCTGGCGGGCTGGAGTGTGGCTGTAAGTTTCTCTTGTGATCGTGGAGCTGTCCAGTTAGAAGGCTGTTTATCTCTGGCCTTTACTTATATGAGTGGAGAAGGAGCCATCTTACTAAAGCCACTTTCATTTTGGGTTTTCTATCATTCATGCCTGAAGGATAAGATAGTTTCTGTCTGTAGGTAATTTACACACTCCTAGCAAGGTGCCCATGTAAGAAGTCAAATAGTACTAAATAAAAAGTCAGGAAATAATTCAAGATGATATGTACCTAAATGCCATCTCCTACATTAATTATAACCTAAAAATAATATACAATATTAAAACCATATGTTGCCTTTCACTTTTTAGAATTGATTCAAAGTGCTTTCTCCATTTCACTGTTTTATTTTTGTTTTGATTTTAATATGAACTCAGGTATTTCTAGTGCATCTACTATGTGCTAAGCACAGATCTCTAAGCTGAGGAAAGTGGTGAGCAGGAGTTTACACTGATGTATTTGTGGAGGAGACACAATCAGAAAATGTTAAAAAGATAATTTCAGAAAGTGGTAAGTGCTATAAAAGAAATGGGCAGCATAATAAGATTAGGGATGACAACTACCTTAGATAAGGTAGATGGGAAAGGAAGGGCCTCTTTGAGGAGGTAACACTTGAAACCTGAAAAGTGGCAGCTTTTTGAAAAGGCAGGAGTGTGCTCTAGTTGGGGGAAATAGAAGTGACCAGTTGGGGGAAAATAGACTGGTGTGATGAAAGCCAGGAGGAAAATGTCTCAAGAAGAAGGAGGTGGTCAAGTCCAAGATGGTGGAGGAGTTAGGAGACCTTAGTTTCATCTGGTCCCAGGAATTCAGCTAGATAGCTATCAAATCATTCTGAACACCTGTGAACTCAACCAGAGATCTAAGAGAAGAATAACTGTAATTCTACAAATAGAAAACTGACCACTTTCTGCAAGAATGACAAGACGGAAAAACTCACCTCAAAAAAAAAAAAAAAAAGAACAAGATGCCTTTGGCCCAGGTCATGATCCCAGGGTGCTGGGATCGAGCCCCACATCGGGCTCCTGGCTCAGCAGGGAGCCTGCTTCTCTTTCTCCCACTGCCTCTCTCCCTGCTCATGCTCTCTCTCTCTGTATCTCTGTGTCTCCAATGAATAAACAAAATCTTAAAAAAAAAAAAAAAAGAACAAGAGGCAGGACCAACTGCCAGGGTCCTAATCAGCATGGACAGAAGTAAGAACTCTATTGAAAATAGAGTTGAGAATAGTATAAAGAATACTAGCTGGGCTTGAAAAAAAAAGCTTAGGAGATACTACAGAATTCCTTTCTGGAGAAATAAGAGAACTAAAATCTAATCAAGACATCATCAAAAAGGCTATTAATGAGATGCAATAAAAAATGGAGGCTCTAACTGCTAGGATAAATGAGGCAGAAGAGAGAATTAGTGATATAGAATACAAAATGATGGAGAATAAAGAAGGTGAGAAAAAGATAAAAAACTACTGGATCATGAGGGGAGAATTCTAGGGGAGATAAGTGATAGCATAAAGTGAAACAATATTACAATAATTGGGATCCCAGAAGAAGAGGAAAGAGAGAAAGAGGTGCAGAAGGTATATTGGAACAAAGTATAGCAGAGAACTTTCCTAATCTGGGGAAGGAAACAGGCATTCAAGTCCAGGAGGCACAGAGAACCCCCCTCAAAATCAATAAAAATAGGTCAACACCCCGACATATAATAGTGAAACTTGCAAATCTCAGAGACAAAGAGAAAATCCTGAAAGCAGCTCTGGACAAGAGGCCCATAACCTACAAGGGTACAAACATTAGCCTGGCAGTGGACCTATCCACAAACCTGGCAGGCCAGAAAGGACTGGCATTATATATTCAGGGTGCTAAATGAGAAAAATATGCAGCCAAAATTACTTTATTGAGCTAGATGTCATTCAAAATATAAGGAGAGATAAAAAGCTTCCAGGACAAACAGAAACTAAAAGAATTTGTGATCATTAAACCAACCCTGCAAAGAATATTAAAGGGGATTCTTTAAGTGAAAAGAGAGCCCCAAAGTAACACAGACCAGAAAGGAACACAGACAATATACAGAAACAAGAGACTTTATGGGTAGTACAATAGCACTAAATTCATATCTTTCAATGTGACTCTGAATGTAAATGGGCTAAATGCCCCAATCAAAAGACACAGGGTATCAGATTGGATAAAAAAGCAAGACCCATCAATATGCTGTCTGCAAGAGACTCATTTTAGACCCAAAGACACCTCCAGATTGAAAGTGAGGGGGTGGAAAACCACTGATCATGCTAATGGACTTCAAAAGAAGGCTGGGGTAGCAATCCGTATATCAGACAAATTAGATTTTAAACCAAAGACTGTAATAAGAGATGAGGAAGGACACTATATCATAATTAAAGGGTCTATCAAACAAGATCTAACAATTGTAAATATTTATGCCCCTAACATGGGAGCAGCCATTATATAAACCAATTAATAACAAAATTAAAGAAACACATTGATAATAATACAATAATATCGGGACTTTAACACCCCCCTCACTGCAATGGACAGATCATCTAAGCAGAAGATGAACAAGGAAACAAGAGCTCTGAATGACACACTGGACCAGACGGACTTCACAGATACATTCAGAGCATTCCATCCTAAAGCAACAGAATACACGTCCTTCTTGAGTGCACATGGAACATTCTCCAGAATAGATCACATACTGGGTCACAAACCCAGTCTCAAACAGTACCAAAAG
Source organism: Callorhinus ursinus (assembly GCF_003265705.2). NCBI lineage: Eukaryota > Metazoa > Chordata > Mammalia > Carnivora > Otariidae > Callorhinus > Callorhinus ursinus. The sequence goes on from NW_027397077.1 coordinate 13,388,232, forward strand.
ATTAGGATCATTCCTTGCATATTTTTGGACCACAGTGCTTTGGAACCGGAACTCAATCACAAGAGGAAATTTGGAAAGAACTCAAATACAGGGAAGCCTGGGTGGCTCCAGTTAAGCGTCTACCTTTGGCTCAGGTCATGATTCCAGAGCTCTCATTCAGCGGGGAGCCTGCTTCTACCTCTGCCTGCCACTCCCCCTGCTTGTGTGTGTGTGCACACATGCATGCTCTCTCTCTCTCTCTCTCTCTCTCTCTGGCAAATAAATAAAAATCTTAAAAAAAAAAAAAAAGAACTCAAATACATGGAGGCTAAAGAGCATCCTACTAGAGAATGCATGGGTCAACCAGGAAATTAAGAATTTTAAAAATTCATGGAAACAAATGAAAACAAAAGCCAACTGTTCAAAACCTTTGGGATGCAGCAAAGGTGGTCCTAAGAGAGAAGTATATAGCAATACAAGCCTTTCTCAAGGAACAAGAAAGGTCTCAAATACACAACCTAATCTTACGCCTAAAGGAGCTGGAGAAAGAACAGCAAATAAAGCCTACACCCAGCAGGAGAATAGAATTCATAAAGATTAGAGCAGAAATCAATGCAATAGAAACCAAAAGAACAGTAGAACAGATGAAAAAAACTAGGAGCTGGTTCCTTGAAAGAATTAGTAAGATTGATAAACCCCTGGACAGAGTTATCAAAAAGAAAAAAGACCCAAATAAATGTAATCATAAATGAAAGAGGAGAGATCACATCCAACACTGAAGAAATACATTATAAGAACTTATTATGAGCAACTTTATGCCAACAAATTAGGCAATCTGGAAGATGGATGCATTCCTAGAGATGTATAAGCTCCCAAAATGGAAACAGAAAGAAATAGAAAACATGAACAGACTCATAACAAGCAAGGAAATTGAAGCAGTAATCAAAAATCTCCCAACAAACAAGATCCCAGGGCTGGATGGCTTCCCAGGGGAATTCTACCAAACATTTAAAGAAGAATTAATACCTATTCTTCTGAAACTGATTGAAAAAAATAGAAATGGAAGGAAAACAACCAAACTCTTTTTATGAGGCCAGCATTCCCTTGATCCCAAAACCAGGCAAAGACCCCACCACAAAGGAGAATTACAGACCAATATCCCTGATGAACATGGATACAAAAATTCTCACCAAAATACTAGCCAATAGGATCCAACAGTACATTAAAAGGATTATTCACCACGACCAACTGGGATTTATTCCTGGGCTGCAAGGTTGGTTCAACATCTGCAAATCAATGTGATACACTACATTAATAAAAGAAAGGACAAGAACCCCATGATCCTCTCAATAGATGCAGAAAAAGCATTTGACAAAGTACAGCATCCTTTCTTGATTAAAATTCTTCACAGTGTAGGGACATCTGGGTGGCTCAGTCAGTTAAGCATCTGCCTTCGGCTCAGGTCATGATCCCAGGGTCCTGGGATCCAGTCCCACATTGGGCTCCCTCCTCAGCAGGAGGCCTGCTTCTCCCTCTGCCTGCTGCGTCCACTGCTTGTGCACACACTCTCTCTGACAAAAAAACAAAAACAAAAAACAAAAAACTCTTCACAGTGTAGAGATAGAGGGAACATACCTCTGTATCATAAAAGCCATCTACAAAAAGCCCACAGAGAATATCATTCTCAATGGGGAAAAACTGAGAGCTTTCCCCCTAAGGTCAGGAACATGGCAGGGATGTCCACTCTCACCACTGCTGTTCAACATAGTATTAGAAGTCCTAGCCTCGGCAATCAGACAACAAAAAGAAATGAAAGGCATCCAAATCAGCAAAGAAGAAGTCAAACTCTTACTCTTTGCAGATGATATGATACTCTATGTGGAAGACTCAAAAGACTCCACCCTAAAATTGCTAGAACTCATACAGAAATCAGTTGTATCCTATATACTAACAGTGAGACAGAAGAAAGAGAAATTAAGGAGTCAATCCCATTATAATTATACCAAAATCATAAGATACCTAGGAATAAATCTAACCAAAGAGGCAAAGGATCTGTACTCAGAAAACTATAGAATACTTATGAAAGAAATTGAAAAATGCTCCATGCTCATGGATTAGAAGAACAAATATTGTTAAAATATCTATGCTACCTAACAAACACTGAATCATGGAACACTACATCAAAAACTAATGATGTAATGTATGGTGATTAACATAACAATAAAAAATTTAAAAAATGTCTATGCTACCTAGAGCAATCTATACATTCAGTGCAATCTCTATCAAAATACCATCAACTTTTTTCACAGAGCTGAACAAATAATCCTAAAATTTGTATGGAACAAGAAAAGACTCCACATAGCCAAAGGAATGTTGAAAAAGAAAACCAAAGCTTGTGGCATCACAATTCCAGACTTCAAGCTCTATTACAAAGCTATTATCATCAAGACAGCATGGTCCTGACACAAAAACAGACACATAGATCAATGGAACAGAATAGAGAGCCCAGAAATAGACCCTCAACAATCTGGTCAACTAATCTTTGACAAAGCAGGAAAGAATATCCAATGGAAAAAAGACAGTCTCTTCAACAAATGGGGCTGGGAAAATTGGACAGCCACATCCAGAAGAATGAAACTGGATCATTTTTTTACACCATACACAAAAATAAACTTAAAATGGACGAAAGACCTAAATGTGAGACAGGAATCCATCAAAATCCTAGAGGAGAACACAGGCAGCAACTTCTGTGACCTTGGCTACAGCAACTTCTTCCTAGAAATATCACCAAAGTCAAGGGAAACAAAGGCAAAAATGAACTATCGGGACTTCATCAAGATAAAAAGCTTTGGCACAGCAAAGGAAACAGTTGAGAAAACCAAAAGGCAACAGAATGGGAGAAGATATTTTCAAATGACATATCAGATAAAGGGCTAGTATCCAAAATCTATAAAGAACTTACCAAACTCAACACCCAAAGAACAAATAATCCAGTCAAGAAATGGGCAGAAGACATGAACAGACATTTCTGCAAAGAAGACGTCCAAATGGCTTACAGACACATAAAAAAGTGCTCAGTGTCACTCGACATCAGGGAAATCCAAATCAAAACCTCAATGAGATACCACCTCACCAGTCAGAATGGCTGAAATTAACAAGTCAGGAAACGACAGATGTTGGCAAGGATGCGGAGAAAGGGGAACCCTCCTACACTGTTGGTGGGAATGCAAGCTGGTGCAACCACTCTGGAAAACAGTATGGAGGTTCCTCAAAAAGTTGAAAATAGAGCTACCCTACGACCCCGCAATTGCACTACTGGGTACTTATCCAAAGGATACAAACATAGTGATTCAAAGGGGCACATGTACCCCAGTGTTTACAGCAGCAATGTCCACAATAGCCAAACTACGGAAAGAGCCCAAATGTCCATTGACAGATGAATGGATAAAGAAGATGTGATACACACACACACACACACACACACACACACACACACAATGGGATACTACTCAGCCATCAAAAATTTGAAATCTTGCCATTTGTAAACAATGTGGATGGGTATTAAGCTAAGTGAAATAAGTCAATCAGAGAAAGACAACTATCGTATAATCTCATGTGGAATTTAAGAAACAAAACAGAGGATCATAGGGGAAGAGAGAAAAAAATAAAACAAGACAAAATCAGAGAGGGAGACAAACCATAAGAGACTCTTAATCATAGGAAACAAACAGGGTTGCTAGGGGGTGGGCGGATGGAGTAACTGGGTGATGGGCATTAAGGAGGGCACTTGATGTAATGAGCACTGGGTATTATATAAGACTGATGAATCACTGACCTCTGCCTCTGAAACTAATAATTCATTATATGTTAATTGAATTTAAATAAAAAAATAAGAGGTGGTCAACTATTTATTGTGATTCCTTTTTCATCAAAAAGGTGACCAAAGAGGGGCACCTAGGTGGCTCAGTCGGTTGAGCATCTGCCTTCAACTCAGGTCATGATCTCAGGGTCCTGGGATTGAGCTCTGTGTCAGGCTCCCTGCTCAATGGGGAGTCTGCTTCTCCCTCTGCCCCTCCCCCTTCTCGTGCTGTCTTTCTCTCAAATAAATAAATCTTTAAAAAAAAAAGGTGACCAAAGAGACCTATTTAATCAAATTTTAGAGCTAAAAGAGATAGCCAAGAACCAAGGGGGTATGGATATCAGTACCCCAGAAACGTTTTAGCTAGGTTACTCACCCCTTCAAAGAAAAAGTGTGATTAGTTTATAAGACCGCATTCATTTTTAAAACCTTACTCAGATGCTACTTCATTTGTGAAGTTCCCCAGGTAAAGTTAAATCACTTTCCCTCTGAACAGTTTCTGTACTTTTTACATCTCTTTATCATGTCTATTTTACATGTATTTATCATATTAAAATCTCTTCAACTTGAGCTTCTGGAGAGAATGGATGGGGCCTTATCTATTGCTGTAGTTCAGGGCCACCAATAATGACTATATAAGTTGATACAATACTGTGCACATACCATAGTATCTTTGATAACTGTAGATGTCCAGCCTTCAAAAGTATAGCAAGGATGAACTTTGTCTCCATGAGGACAATCAAAGCATCGCTCTATGTCATACCCATAATTCAATAGCATCCTGAGCATGACTTCATCTTTCAGTGTGTATTGCAGTGCTGATGGGAAATGTAAAGGGTTGACTCTGCAGAAATAATTGACGTTGGCCCCATGACGTAGCAGCAGACTTATCAGCTCATAGTTGCCCATCCGTAGGGCTATCTGGAGGCAGTTAACTGGGTCCTGGTTAGGCAGAGCTCCAGCACTCAGAAGCAGCTTAACTGAAGAGAGGTCACCATTTGATACAGCAAAATACAAAGCTGACTTCCTGTGGTCATCATAGTGTTTGCGAATTCTCTGATCTAGCATGAAATTTACATCAAATCCCGCCTGGATGAGGAGTTCCAGGCATTCGGGGTGTGCCCCTGCTGCTGCACAGTGGACGGGACTGATGCCACTCCGCTTAATGGCAGCAAGATCTGTCACTGGAACCAAAATCTTTAGGGCTCTGAGAAAGAATTTCAAAATGCATTTAAAACATTGTTTTTGTTAAGACACAGCATTAACCTGTTTACAATGGTTTTATACTAGTACCAGATGGTATTAGTATCAGGTGGCATTAGGACCCCCAACCAAAAAGTACATAATCCCTGTATCCAAAAGCCAGATACTTAGTAAAGTTAAATGAAACTACTGTCTAGATACAAAACTCGGAATTAGCCTAATCAGTGAGACCTGGGGTTCCCCATATTGCCCAAGGACCTGATAATAAAGTAGTTTTATGTCTTGGTCGTGGCTACAGAGGATGCCTGCCTTCACCACTTTCTAGCTGGTTGAGAGTTTCCTGTCTCTAGAAGGGATGTTGGAATTGTAGGATCAGAGATGAAGTAATACAAAGTTCCCAGAAGCTGCCCCGAAAACCCCCTTAGCTCTTACTATTTCTATCAGCACTAATGTCAGTGAACTTACAACAAGTGGCCTCTGTCAGCTGCCACATGAATGGGCAGGTGGCCTGAATTCTTGGGGATGTTGGCATCAGCTCCATGCTCTAGTAGAAGAGCCACAGAGTCTGGATTTCCTCCACTAGCAGCTTCAAGTAAGATGGAAGAAGAGTCTGAGGCCTGACCAAGAGCATTAGCTCCTAAAAGGAGAAAAAGTCTTGTTATGCAAAAAAAGTCTTTTCCACTGTATTGCTTATGCATTCTTAATATATCAGCACTACCCAGAAGCAATTATTAGGAAGCCACTTTAGCAAAGCACTGCAAATCGAAGAAATAAAAAATGTACCTCCTGCTCTCAGCCAGTTTATAATGTAGTTGGGGAAGGAAGAAATGGTGCAAACAGTTTCTAACTTATGAGTAAGTTGGCTTTCAGAGGAATTTTATAAGTTATTTGTTTGGAACTTGGAGATTACAGGAGAAATAATTTTATAAAAGGTGATTTTATTTCCAGACCCACCTATAAAAGCCCACTTACCCCATACTTATATATAGGATGGTACCAACAATCCTGTTGGACAGTAGCACCCGGCCATCTGTTGATGTCACGGTGGAAAATGGCATTTATTCTGTTTAAACATGTTCTTAGCGGGCTGTTCATAGCAAGACACACTGTAGTTGTTTGTAGTTGAACTTGGGGACTTAGAGTTAACAGGACACATTGTAGCGCCCATAGGACACTGAGTGCCATGTGATGGTGTGGATAGTAAGAGTACAAATAGAGGTAAAATGTCCTCAGTTCCGGATTTTGAGGGAAACTGGGTGGTGAAGGAAGGAGAAAGGTGTTTTGGGTCAGTTGCGGAAGGCCTCTCAGTAAAATGGGTTTTGAAGAAAGAGTAGCCTTTGAAAGGACAAAGGGCAAAAGTAGCATCCTGGGCACATTCACAGCACATATAAAACAGAGGTAGTGGCTTTAAATTAGTGGAAACTCCACAGTCATCAGAATATAGTGGCTGCCCAAGAACCCCATTCCTAGAACGCATGAAGAAAGGTCTAATAAGCTTCCATGGAAAGAGTGGTCACTATGTACAGTTTCCTTTATGTGCATAATTTCCAAACTTCCCATCAACCCTAACAAGTAGATGCCAGTATCTCCATTCTAAAGATGAAAAAACCGAGGTTCATGGAGGTTAGGTGACTTCCCCAGAGATGCACAGCTGGTAAGCAAGGTAGTCAGGATTCACATGAAGTTGGGCCAGACCCAGGGCCTGTTTCTATGATGCCTTGTTGCCAGTCTAGTAATGCAGGGTGGTGAAGTAGTGACTTGGAATGAGACAGATGTGGGTTCAAATCTTGGCTCTGCCATTTCCTCACTGTGTCACTTTGTGCAAATTACTTCATAAGGGAGTTACCTCAGGGAAATACCTCACTGAGGTCAACTGATGCTGGTTTCTTTTAAGAGTTAAGGATTTAAAACCGGGTGCCTCTCCTCTTTCGTTGCTTTTTTTTGTATAGATGAAGGATCCAGTGTTTACATGACTTTAGACATTGCTTATTTAAAGATATTGCTTATTTAAACCATCTTACTTAAAACGTCTTATGGCCACTAATTGAAAACTACAACAGCCTCGCCTGTATGATGGGAAAGTTCAAGGTAAGTCTTAAAAAGCAGAAATTTGTTCTTAAAAACAGGAGACCCTGTAGTCTAGAATATTGGAGACCAGGACCATATATTGTTAAAGAAAGAAATAAGGCTTCTGGACAGGAAGGAGAATAAAGAAGGTAAATCTAATATTGGGACTTTATTAAATCTTGGTAAAGATTTGCTTCTTTGACAAAAAGCTCTAGATCCTACATTGCTTCATCAATGGAGGGTCTCCTCAAAGACAATAAATGCCAAAGTTCTCTGAGCCAAGGTCTCTGCCAGTTAAATCAGGATCTCGAATTGGCAGCAGGGGAGGGTGTGTTTAAAGGAAGTCCTCCAACTGGTATCATCCCTAGCTCTCTTTCTTAAGTGTAAAATGAGGACAGTGCCTACTTCATAGGGCTTTAGAAGATCACATGAAGCAGCATAGGTAGCTTAATGGATGGTACTTAGAAAGTACTCAATAAATCTAAGTTGCCTTCCCCTTCTCTCAGCTGTGGTTATTACCGGAGAGACTACTGGGACCCAGAGAGAAGTAACCAGGAAGCAGTTCCTAACAACGGAAACATTTGATAACACACTGGACTGCCCCGTGACTTAGCTTAGCAGAGACAACCTATAGGGGGTAATGTGGGATCTTCTGTTCTGTGAATCTAGAAAAGCACAACACATAACAAATTAAAACAAAACAACAAAAACCAGCCATCCTCTGCATAGTTGGGGAACATTATATAAAAGAGAAGCCTGCATCCTAGTAATCTTACAGAAATTACTTCACATCGAAGGAGAAATATTCAGTTTCTATTTTAGGCCTTTTAGTAGCCAATATTAAGACATGCTTTCATCAAATATTTACATTAGGCTTAAATAAAATCTTAACTTCTATTATTCTGAAGCTCTCCATGAAAAGGAGGACACTTGCATCATGTTACCCCTTGGGGGTGTGCTGACCGTATAGAAAATCTTGCCTTTCTGCAGTAACATTTCCATGATTTCAGTGTGTCCACTTTGGGCAGCAAGAGCCAGAGGAGTGAATCCGTAGGAGCTCTGTGGGTCAGGGTGTGCCCCAGAAACCAACATCAGCTTCGCTATGCCCTGCCTGCCCAGTCTGGCTGCTTCGTGGAGAGCTGTCCTTCCGTTGGTACACCGCAGATTCACGTCTGCCCCAGAGCTGATCAGCAAGGAAGCCATCTCATAGGAGTTGCGCAGAACAGCTGGGAAATTAGAGGTGAAACAAAGATCATGTTCACCAGGAAATTATGGCCACAGTAGCTTATTAGCCAGTGCCCCTCAGGCTTCTTAAGGAGCTCTTCCTACCTACTCCCATGTGCCAGCATTTTGTGTTTAGGAAACAGATTGTAAAATGAGGCTATTAATATTAATTAATTAATATTAATGTTAATATCCAATAATATTAATAGTGTTTTACATCGATAGCCCATTGGCTTTTCTGTAAGCCATGAACAGTTATTGTCTCCTGCCTGCTCATGTGGCTGAAAAACATAAACATATAAAATTTTTGTTTATCATTTTTATGTTCTTCCCTCAAGAAAATGGGAACTTAAGTACCCACTACAGTCCTAGAAGTGCTTTTAAGTGCTTTAAACAAAGAAAAACAAAACCAGCAGTAATTAGGGAATTATTTTTTATTTTTTTAGAGAGAGAGAGCATGCCAGGGCAGAGGGAGAGGGAGAGAATCCCAAGCAGGCTCCATGCTCAGCTCATAGTCCAACTTGGGGTCAGTCTCACGACCCCGAGATCATGACCTGAGCTGAAATCAAGAGTCGGATGTTTAACTGACTGAGCCACCCAGGCACCCCAGGAAATTATTTTTAACCTCATTTTTGTTAAAATTTTCTAACTGGCTTTTCTGCATTTATGCTGTTATCATTCACATTTGGATGATAATCTTTAAGTCCTTCAAGATTCTGTGCCTGGGTGGCACTGTCAGTTAAGCGACTGACTCTTGGTGTCAGCTCGGGTTGTGATCTCAGGGTCCTGGGGTGGGAGAAGAGATCTGTAGCTCTGGCTACTTGTTCCTTAATATCTAGCACTCCTCCTATATTAGCTGCCTGTCCTTCACATGGGCTCCACGAGATAACCATCACCAATAACTTTTGGGCCTTTTGATATAATTGTGTTGCTTTCCCCATGAGCAAGTTAAGATTTGGCTTTCTTGTCACTGACTACTCATCCACCTGCTCTCCAGGTTTTAAAAAATTATGTTGCTGTTGCCTCCTCTCCTGTTCTTCTCATTCTTTCGTATCTTACCTCTTTAAAACAATTTCTTAACTATAATTGTAGTGAAGACTCGAGAGAGTAAAATCAGCCATTCATACTCAATCAGCCATCGGCTGTCTCGTCTTACTCTGCTCACCTCTTGTATTTCTTACACCTGAATTCACTGGCTAAGGCACTGTGCAAAGTGATCAGCTCACTGGCAGAGAGTTTGCACCAGGCCACCCCATGGGCCAGTCTATAGAAAGGTCAGGTACCCATGTCTGGTCAGTTGGAACCAGAAAGACAGCCCTGCAACTATGCACAAAAAGCTGCCTTCCATTTGCCACAACGTGGACGGAGCTAGAGAGTACTATGCTAAGCGAAGTCAGGGAAAGACAAGTACCATATGATTTCACTCATACATGGAATTTCAGAAACAGAACAAATGAGCAAAGGGGCCAGGGAAAGGAGAGAGAAAGAGGCAAACAAAGAAACAGACGCTTAACTGTAGAGAACACACGGATGGTTACCAGAGGGCGGGGGGGGATGGGTGAAACGGGGGATGGGGATGAAGGGGTGCGCTTGTCCTGATGAGCACCACGTGATGTACGGAAGTGTTGAATCACTATGTTGTTCACCTGAAACTAATATAGCACTGTATATTAACCGGAATTGAAATAAAAACTAAAAAAAAAAAAAAGTTGCCTTTGAAACATGTGGGCATGGAGGACACTCAGAATCACAGACTGTTTTCCAGAGACAAGGTATCAGTTTACCTGTAAGAAGAGACGAATTGCCTTCATTATTCTTGGCATTTGGATTGCAGCCACTGAGAAGAAGAAAATGGGCATTTTCCAAGAGGCAAGTGCTGACAGCCAAAAAAAGTGGCGTTTCACCATTGTGCGTGGTTTGCTCCCACATGCTGGGTTTTGAAGCTGAAATAAATCCATTAGCCCACACAGGTTAAGATAAAGAAATAAGTTTTACATTTATTTCTCAGAAGCATCAGGAAGAGTTGTAAAGGGAATTTACCTTTCAGGGTTATTTCCAAAATGTTCTTATTTAACTGCACTGCAGCCTTATGCAGAGGAAGCCAGCCTAGCCCATCTGCTTCATCAAAAGCAGAATGGTGCTTGGTCAAGTGTGACAATGCATCTTCCTTACCTGTTGACAAGTCAAATGGGAACAGATTCACATTTGGGACACACACACACACACACGAGGCAGCCCATGCTTCTGAATTCCACCATCGAGCTTAGTGCACGAGATGACAGAGTTCTAGCCCCATGCTTTATGAGAGACGTGTTAGAATGGCATGGGACGAGAAGCAGTAAGACCTTTCCCTTGTGCTCCCTATCCCCCTGGGCCTGTGGCTGCCCCCTCGGGTTATCACATCGCTCAGTCTGCCCAGGAGCCCAGCAGCGCTCTGCTAAACTGTGCTGTGGTACTTTCTCGCAGGTCTGGAGAATTAGCGGTGGGCCCCACAGCGTTGAGCATTTGGGAGAATCTGCTTCTGGGCTTCCCGAACTCAGCAGGGTAGTGCCGTGGTGTCAACATCACACCGTACCAGGAGCTGGAGGGGATGGAATATGAAGAGTACTTAACTGCCGCTATTGCTTCAATTATCTTCTTGTAGTCCGAGCTCAAAAAGGAGTGGAAGCTGCATAGGAAACAAATATATACGTAAGCCCCAAACTGAGGGAAAAATGAAGGCATTTGATAAAAACACAAAGGGTAAAGGCAATTGACATTAGCCAAGGATGAACTCTTATATGAGGCAGTTACTGAGGCTTCATGGAAATACTTCCACAGTATAATGTGACCCGAAACGCACTCCAGGAAAACTGCTGTCCCGTGTCTCTCTTTCTGTGGTGGGGGTGGGGGCATTCATGATTCCATCTGTCTTAAGTAACGTTTCCTAATGCCTTCAAGTGCCTGACCAAGTCAGCAAGCCTTCCTCTGTACCATATAACTCTTGCAAGTCTAATGACTGACATTTACACCTACAGTTAATTTTAATTTTTCTGAAACATTTCAATCATCAAAGTCTTCTATCTTTCAACCTAAAATCATGACTTAATTATTGAATGAACTTAAAAATTTTTCATCACAAGGTTAATAGAACAGATAATCTAAGAAAGCCAATTTCTTCACAAAACTTTAAAGATTATTCCTAAATGTAACACAAACGTGTAGGTATAGTGTGGTAAAGAGCACAGACTTTGAAGCCAGACTGCCTGCCTCTCACTAGCCCTGGGACCCTGGGTAACACTTACCTGTCTCCTCATCTCCACCCGAAACGCACTCCAGGAAAACTGCTCTCCTGTGTCTCTCTTTCTGGGGTGGGGGTGGGGGCATTCATTATTCCATCTGTCTTAAGTAACGTTTCCTAATGCCTTCAAGTGCCTGACCAAGTCAGCAAGATAAAAGGACTTAACCACATAGGTAACGAGAATCAAGTTTAAATGAGTCAATATTTGTGAAATGCTTAAAATAGTGTGGCACAAAGTAATCAGTCCATGAGTTTGTTACTTAAAAAAAAAAAAAAACAGTTTTAGTGTACTTCAACATCTCTACATTTAATTATAAAATCTCTTGGAGTTAAAACACATTTATCCAGTTTTACGTCCAGCAGGCCAAGAGAGGTCACCATCCCAAGCAAACAGGGTTTATCACCCCTCAAAAACAATAGTAACTACTTGGGGGGGAGGCTGCACATCAGCCAGAGAGTGTCTGAGCAGTTGTGCCTGGCTGTGGATGGTCCTCCTCTAGCGCGATCCTTTTTCACAGCACGGAGGGACATGTGGGGTCCTTTCCTAGTGCTGCCATTACAGAACTCTGAATATACACCCTTCAGAAAGGGTTAGTCTCTTCTGGGTTTAAGTCTACATAATTCCTCCTTTTGATTTGAATAAAGACTAGACCTTACCCCATCTTCCCACTGAGGTTGAGGATAATTTTCTGTGTGTATTGGTTGGATTTATGCATCCCCTTGGCTCCCCAAAGACAAGATACATTAGGGTTCTCTAGTGTTTCATATCCTTGTGCATTTTTTCTCATTTCCAGCTTGCAAGTTCTCAGCCAGAGTTGCTGCTAACCTCCTTCAACCGTTTACTCCCTAATTATAATCTGAATTATTTCCAAATTTCCCTGTCTGGCTGGTGAGACATCAAGTCTCATAGATATTTAAATGACAGCTCCTTGGATTTTGACCCTCTCTCCTGTTTTTATCACAACACCAGAACTGTGCTAATGACCCGTCTCCACTGCTGAATACTCACACTGCATCGCCCATGGGATACCATTACCTCTCATCTGCAGATGCCTGCTGTGTAGTCCTCAGCTGGTGAGTGTCCTGTAAGCTCTGCTGGATGATGAGCTGGGTATCAAAGTCCTCATCTGTGTCTTCATCACTGGTGTAACTATCCATGTGGAACGCTGACAGATTTAAAGTCAGAATGAACTAAAAATATTTTTCCAGTTGTGAAAACAAGATAAATACTTAAAATTACAAACAAAATTCAGAGAACTACAAAACTGATAGGATTAAGACAATGCAAAATTTAGAAAAAATATTCATTAAAATTTTCCCCCATAAATTTAAAGTAGTTTTCTGAACTGCCACAAATTCAACCTAAATTTGAAGTTTCCATGAGTAGCTACTTTTTAAAGCCTATTCAGGAAAAACAACCTTTCATATAAAACTTAGGTCAGTGCCATTTTAATTATGAAAATAAGGATTTATTTTAGACATGGCTTAGGAGTTCTCAGCCATTGTAGCATGCACCCAAAAGAACATCTTTATGCTGAAAATAACAGTAAATACTAAAAACAAACATATTATAGGACTATATGTACTCTTACAATACAACATATAAACAGTGATAATGGTAGTAAAAAACAATGTATTTTATTAGGCAATATCTCAATGGTTTTAAAAGAACATTTCTGTTTTAGCATAGAATAGGTTTGATTGCATACCAAAGACTTTTTACCTTCTGTTATATCCTTTAGGACAGCATGGAAGTTTTCACTGTCAAAGATTAGCACATCAGAATTTTCATTTATATTTAGGATCTCCACTCCCCTGTAGTAACCATTCCATTAATAGCTTTACTATAAATACCTGATCATAAGACGGTCTGGCATATTCTCCTTTTTTTTTTTTTTTTACATGTGGTTTAGCTCTCTTTGGAAACATGATCTCTTTTCTTCACTGCTGTATTCATCAAACTTAAACGACTAAAGTTTTTATTCCTGCTATAAAATGCTTTTGCAGGGGATTGGCTGTGTGAAGTGAATCCATTCTCTTAAGACTCATGCACATAGCCACTGCAGACCAGAATCAGTTTTCCACTTGAGAGGCCATTTTTCTCTGACCGATTTATCAAAGGGACTGTCCCAACCATCCTGATTCACTGGGTAGCTGCACCTACATTTTCTCTGGGTTACAGAGCTGCAGCCTCAAGTGTCCTGGGAATCCCAAGGAAGGAATTAATTCCACACAGGTAATAAAATTTTGACTATAGTTTTGTTTTGTTGAAATGTTTTAAAATTGTTAATCTATACTATTATGAATATATGTTAAATAGAATATTAACTATTAAACATAACAAAGAAACACTTGGCATTTCAATCAAACACAGAATCAATGCCAAGCAGCACAATATATGGCCGCGGGTGTGTAGACCTGCCCCCAGCCATCCACTGCCTTTGTACACAAACTTCACTGTGTGAGTTAACTTCCCTCAACACTGTGAGCCATGGAGCTAATGCTGTAAAAGTGTGATGTAAGGGGTTTAGTTCTGGAATTGGTATTTTCCTTATTTAGAATCACCTCTGGGGTGCCTAGGTGGCTCAGTCGTTAAGTGGCTGCCTTCGGCTCAGGTCATGATCCCAGACTCCTGGGATCGAGTCCTGCATCAGGCTCCCTGCTCAGCAGGAAGCCTGCTTCTCCCTCTCCCACTCCCCCTGCTTGTGTTCCTGCTCTCGCTGTGTCTCTGTCAAATAAATAAAATCTTAAAAAAAAAAAATCACCTCTGGTAGGTGAGTGGAAAGTCAACTATTACTGAAGCTGAAGAAATGACTTAACACTTGTGAAAACATGTTTTCTGATATTAAGTTTTATCCGGTTAGTCTCCCCAAATCTGTTTTTCACCTACATGTCAAGTAAATAAAAGTTTCAAAGGTTTCTCGTATGCTTCAAAGAAACATTTCTCTTCATGTTTTCTAGAAGGGCTATATTCCAGTCAAGCAAGAGTGGTACATCAGGGAGGAGGACCGTGAAAAGACCATTTAAAAGAAAGACCCATGGGGCGCCTGGGTGGCTCAGCTGGCTGAGTATCTCAGCTCAGGTCTTGATCTCGGGGTTGTGAGTTTAAGCGTTGTGTTGGACTCCACACTGGGCATAGAGCCTACTTAAAAAAAAAAAAAGAATGACACAAAGATACTTGGTTTTATAATATATATATTTTGAAGTAAGTGAAGACAACACAGATTTTTTTTTAATGTCTTTCAGATGTTTTCTTAAGTTTGTCCAATTTAGTTATCCAACTGACAAAGCAAGGCAACCCCACGCTTGATCCAGTGTTGAGTGGGTTGGTCTGTCTTTAACAGCATTGCAATAACAAAGTTAGTGGAATGTCCTGTAGTGGAAAGAGTTCCTTTACGTTCACTTGTCTTGTAGAGGGGACAGACGTAGGCATTCGACTTCACAATCTGAGACTTTTTGGCTTGGAAAAGAAAGAAATACATTCATTTGGTAAAGGGAAAACAGCCCCTGGGGCTAAAAGAACAACTATTTTAGTACTAAATCTAAGATTATGATTATAATATTTGAACATTTCAATGTTGTTACTGTTGTATGTTGTTATATACCATTGGTATATAATTAATGACTGTGAAACAAGACAAGTGATTTCATATGGTGCATGATTCTCGGTTTAGAGGATAGGAATCGATTCTAAGTCCTGATAACTTAGCAGGCATGAAAACACTCAAGAGGACTTGGGACAGGAGGAGAAGGTAGGGAAGAAGGAATAAAATACAGCACAGGCAATGCGGCAGATATATAAGGAGAGGACACTGCTGCTTAGAGCCCGAATACAAGAAATGGATAAATCAGAAGAAGCGGAAGTTACTATTTGCTTTCAGCAGGTTATTACTAGGGAAGACACACCGACTCTTACCTACTCACAGAAAGAACCTACATATTATCCTTGAAAAGCCTGATATGAGCTATTAGGAGTGTTTCTAAACTAAGGCTACATTTCTCATAGTTATAATTGAACTGCGTTAATAATGAAAATACTTAATGGGTTAGGTGGTGATTGTGGGATGATTTGGAAATGTTTCCATTGATAATTATCAGAGAACAAAAACACTAGAGAAGAAAGAAAAAACAAAAGAATGAGGCTCATTTGTTCAAACTCGGGGAAAAATGATGGTAGCAGAAGAAGGGAAGGAGTGAGTAGCTTTCCCAGGAGAGCAGAGTCGGCCTCCAGCCCCTGTGCCTTGCAGGTTTGTGCCTTCGGGCACTTGTCTGGCTCTTGGGCCTCGGAGTTCCCATAGCCAGAAGACTGTAGCCACCAGCCGTGTGTTTCTGAGAGGTGTGCAAAAGCATTTCAGAATCAAAATATTGATGGGAAGCCCCGGACTCTGGAAAACTAGAAGTGTGGGGGAGGGACAGAGAAAATGTTGCATCCCATGGGATAAGAGCACAAAGAGGCATGATGATATGCCCAGAATAACATGAATGCAACACGAAAAAGGGGAACAATATATTTCCAATGTAAACATTAAGTTGCTGTTTATTGTAATTGAACAAAGTCTTAATAGGTTTGAACAGAGAGTTAACTGGGGGATCCATTAAAAACACCCCTCTCTAAAACTCTTAGGAAATTTTGTTAGAAGTAGACTTACTTGGTTTTATCCATATGATGGGCATCAGGTCAAATAGAAGTTTGGGGTGTTGTTCGGCAAGCAATCCACTGTGAGGAGAAATTGACATGTTTATTAGAAATACGATGAAATTTGCTTCTAGAAATTGCTACTTAGATATCGGCTTTTAATAATACAAGAGAGGACCAGAAATATGCAGAGAAAGAAATATAAAACAAAACAAAACAAAGCCAAGGAAGAGGCAATGAATAATTGAAAGAAACGAAAGAAAATTATGGCAAGGCAATGTGTGCAAACAGTGGAAAAATATCAATTCCTGTCACTTAAAAAAAAAGATTTATTTATTTGAGAGAGAGAGTGCATGAGTGGGGTAGGGGCAGGAGAGAGGGAGAAGCAGACTCCCCACGGAGCAGGGAACCTGACGATCCGATCCCAGGACCCTGAGATCATGACCTGAGCTGAAGGCAGATGCTTAACTGACAAAGCCACCCAGGCGCCCCTGCCACTTTTTAAGTACCATTCATGAGGCCAACACTATCCTATCACATTTGGTCCTCACCGTGACCTTGTCCCTGTTCCTGTTCCACAGATGAAGAGTGGAGGTTCAGAGAGGTTGAGTAGTTTTCTCTCAGTAACACAGCCCTTACGTGCCAGAGTCAGAATTCAAACGCACCTCTGCCTGTCTAGAAAACGTGGTTTCTTTTCCCTATGTTTATTTGTTTGAAAAAAGGAGGGAAGGGACGAAGGGACGAAGGGAGGAAGAAGGAAGGAAAAGATGAATGAATACATATGTAAGGAAAAGTAAGCTAAGACAAATGTCAGTAGAGTGATGAAAAAGAAGAGAGAGAAAAATAACCACAGGAATGAGGTGGAGCTAAGTCTCCCCCTTGCCCTGTCTTGAAATGATCTCTCTAGAGCCTCCTTCTTGCTCCCCTCAAGCGATTCTCGGGGCCTCAGCCTTTAACCCTCCCTTGAGAGCAAAGCCTAACCCTGACCCTGGAAATAGAGGATTGTGCTTATTAGTGGACTGATAAAGAGCAGGGTTCCAAGGGAAATAATCTGTCCCCTTCCCTCTTACCTCTACGTATTTTTCCTTAAAGATTTATTTATTTTTTATTTTAGAGAGAGCGAGGACGAGCGGGAGGGGGAGAGGGAGAGGGAGAGAATCTCAAGCAGACTCCCGCTGAGCGCAGAGCCCTGAGGCAGGGCTCGGTCCCACCGCCCTAAGATCATAACCTGAGCAAGAACCAAGAGTCCCCTGTGTAACTGACTGAGCCACCCAGGTGCCCCTCCCCTGTGTATTTTAAACAAGAATAGCAATGCTCAGTTTTCCAAGCTGGAAATTCAGTATTTATTTTAAATATTTTTTTTATTATGTCATCAAAATCTGAGAGAAAGTTTTCCATTTACCAACAGAAATGGGAAGTTTACCATAACCATAAAATGTTTGAAAGTGGGGCACTCCTGCATGTTACGAGACAGAAGGTAACAGAGTCCTAAAACAGAAGAAGCGAGAAAATAATTTCAGCTAACTTCTACCAGTAAGACCACTGGAATATTAACTAAAAATTCTTCAGGACCTAAAAACACTCACTTATCAATTGCTCCAGCCTGAGTAACAATTTATTGCAAGGATTCTGATATTTTTTACTACTTGCCATATTCCCTAGAAGAGGCCATTTGGTGGGGTGGGAGGGAGACAGCAGATGGTGTGTTTTACTCATTCAGCTACAACTAAAGCCATGTCTTCAGTTCAAAGCCCTGACCTTGTTCTGTCCCAGCGTGCCCCATCAAGATACAATCCGTGGATGTACACGCCGTCTTCTGGGGCCATCTCGGATGTATCCGAAGGAATAACCTGAAGGGAGAGGTACACACTCGTAATGGTTTCTTTCCCAGACCACTCTGTCTCATAAGGAAAACATTTGCTCAATTTTCAGAATGTATTCAGGGAAACTCCACTATATAATGGCTTGTATACATTTTTCAGTAGAAGTGTAAATGTAAAAATGTATAATACAGTTCTTTTTGAAGCATTTTATCAGGTTTTACTGTACCTTATATTAATTTCAGCTAAAACAGAAGAGCAGCATTAGATTATTTGAGTGGAAAATTGAAATATATATAAGTCCTATCAGACACAGCAAGACAAATATCATCTACTTTCTTCATGAAACACAAAGGATGGAAAGAAATCAAATAGTTTATAATGGACCATAAAGATAGGAATTCTGCATCTCTTACTTGCTTAAATACATGATTTTGATATAGTGATAGACTGTGGAGTTCAGGGGGTTACTGTACCTCAAATTCATATCCTAGTAAATCAATAGGGATGGTGTATTTTCTGGCATAATTCTGCATAGCTCCAGTTAGGAAGGCTTGGGTGAAAAAGAATCCTGAGAGCCAGAACACATTAGGTTTTCCTGAATTATGCCAGTCCTGTAAAGGGCAAACAAAATGCATCATGTTCATTTTCCAACTCACACAGTATCACCTCATACAATTCCTTTTTTTTTTTTTTAAAGATTGTATTTATTTATTTGACAGAGAGAGACACAGGGAGAGTGCGAACACAAGCAGGGGGAGTGGGAGAGGGAGAAGCAGGCTTCCTGTGGAGCAGGGAGCCCGATGCGGGGCTCGATCCCAGGACCCTGGGATCAGGACCCGAGCCGAAGGCAGATGCTGAACGACTGAGCCACCCAGGCGCCCTCATATACAATTCCTGATTCTGGTTTTTGTGCTGCCCACACTTTCCGCCACAGGACTCTCTTCCCCTACTCAAAGCACAGGACCTTGGCCTTCTACCTCTTTTCCCTTATAGTTACTCTTCTTGGAAAATTCAAACTAATTTTAACATTAACCTGAATAAAACAACATTTGAAAGATTCACATCTTCTGCAAAGAGCCAAAGATAAATTATTTGGGGATTTATCATATTACTTAATCCTACTCAAAAGCCACTACCTTTAGACATCTTACGCATCATATCACAGAGCCCTCCTGTGTTGATTCCAGCTCCTTAAACCTCTCAACACCCCGTGCCTCCATGCCCACTGCCCCCACTCCAGTTCAGAGATCCACTGTCTTCTTTCTGTATTGATGTGTCCATCTTCTCACTTCTTCCCTCTCTCTCTGCTCAGCACATCTAGAGTCACGCTTCCAGAGTAGACTTCACCATACATGGTTCGGATTGGGTTTAGCACCTTGCATCATTCTTTAGTGATCTACTACTACTCTACCAAATTAAGGTCTAAGCACCTTAGTCTCCTATTCAAGAGACTTCACAATCTGGCCCCAAATTGCATTTCCAGCTTGGTCCCTTTTAATTCCTCTTCAAGCATCTTGCATTCTAATCAGACTATTTGCTGGTCTCTTCTCTGCATTGGGTGGACATCCGTCTTACATCCCGATGGAGGCTGAACCTTTCCACACTCTTCACCCAAGCACTTTTGGTGCAGGAACTCTACTTCCTGGGGTGGGCACGTGATTCATGCCTGGCCGATGATACCTCCAGTCATCGGGATCAATTCAGGAATGGACACGTGACCCAATCAAAGCCAGAGATGCAGAGACTCTTGCTGGGACTTTTGGGGAAAAGACACTCAGCTCTGTGAAGTTGTGTGGATGTGGGGCCAGAGTTGCTGCAGCTCTTTTGCTACCATCGGACAAGAACCTACCTGCGAATGGAGTCAAGCCTCAGAGAAAGGGAGCCAGGAGACGAGGTGCAAGAATCCAGGACCAGGGAACAATTTTGCACCCCACGTCAGCTCCTGCCTAGAGCCACTTGACGCCCTGGATTTTTCAATTACTGAGGGAATAAACTTTATTTGCGTTTATGTCAGAATTTTTACAACAGAATCAGTCCTAAATGACATACTGCCTTTCATTGCACAGCTATGTCTAAGTCCTTTTCCTTTTTTCTTGTAGCATCTAAAACCTCTCATCCCTTAGACCCAGCTCAAATGCTTCCTCATCCAGTAAACAAGCTCTGCTTTCCTGGGCTAGAAGAACTCTCTCCTTTCTTTGAATTCCCAGAACATTTTGCAAATTGATCTTTTATGACGCATCTCCTACTCTACTGAATTCGTTTTTTCTTAGATACATATAAGCTTATCCCCCTGTAGACTACTGGCAACTTGAAGGCAGGGCTCATGTGGCCCTCACACTTTTATCTCACAGAGGACACAACAAGATGTTCTGGACAAAGTGGGGGTCTCAATTCACATTAGTTGAATGAACAGATGAATCAATAAAATGAACTCTGTCTCTGAGCGAGCAGTACACTGTGGGAAGAAGCCAGCTTTGCTTCCTGGGAGGAAGAGACCAGACTTGTGCTAGAGATGTTGCAACAGTGTAATTATCAAATCAGGAAGAGGTGGAGGGGTGCCTGGGTGGCTCAGCAGGTTAAGCATCCGACTCTTGATTTCCACTCAGGTCATGATCTCAGGGTTGTGAGATCGAGCCTGGTGCTGGGGGTGGGGGCACGCTCAGCAGGGCGTCTGCTTGAGATTCTTTCCCTCTGCCCCCCCCCCATGCTGTCTCTCTCAAATAAATAAATCAATCTTAAAAATAAAAAATAAAAGAAGAGGTGGAAAAAGAGATGGACCTTGGAAAGGACACATGCCAGGCAGAACTGGCACCATGCACAAAAAAGTTGTCAGAACCCAGAAGGCGAGTGTATAGAAAATTCCCTGGCTCACTCCAGGGCTTCGTTTAGCCAAGAATGTCACGAGTGTCTGGGTCAGCAACTTGTATAGGGTTTCTGAATTAGCTACCATTTACTGGGTGCTTAGTGCATGCCAGGCACTGTGCTCAGCACTTTACATGCATCACCTCATTTGGTTCACAAAATAATTCAGTGAGTTATTCCTCCCATTTTACAGATGAGGAAACTGGAGTGCAGAAAGATGAATAACATCTTGCTCAAAGTCACACAGATACTAAGTGTCAGATAAATAGGATGAATGGTGAGAGAGGAAAGAGGAAAAGAGAAAACTCCAGGTGACTCATTTGCTTAACTTGTTAACTCTAAACAGCACGGGGAGGTGAAGTCAAGAGTCCAGGAGAAAGAAAGGAGAGGGGAAAACCATACAGCTTCCCTAAGGGTAAGAGGACAGTGGGGAGAGATCCATTCAGAGGAAGAAGGTGTACGGCGAAGGATGATAAAAGTGCCCAATAGTGAGTGAGGTCTTCCTTACTCATTCGAATGGAGTGATTCCAAGGGGGAAGTACAAATTTCAGAGAGTAGGGAGTTTGGTGTGGACTTTTTATCAACAACTAAAGGAATTTGTCCTGGAGACTTTCCCTGCTGGCACCGTGCCAGGACCCCTCTAAAAGACCAAGGCAATAACACTTTGTGGCCCTTTAGGAATGAAGCAATATACAGGAAATGGAAGCAGTGTCAATAAAAGTTTCAGAAAAGCTTGGGAAATGAACTGAAGTGTAAAAAAAAAAAAAAAAAAGGAAGATTGTGGCAAGGGGGAGAACGGGATTAACCATATGTCCCAATGCTTTTGACAAGGGATGTTTCCATCCGAAAGAGGCTGTGCACACAGGAGGGGCTAGGACAATGCCTTGTAGATGTGGCTAGGACTCACCCAGGCGTACGCAGCTTCACCTACCCAGTCAGCAAAGGTGAAAACCAACGTTAATTCTGAGAAACAGGCACTCATAATCACTATTGTTAGGGATACAATTAAATAATTTTTCCGGAGGCTGACTAGGTAATGTCTATCAAAATCCCTAAAGATAGCCAGATGGAATTGATGAAAGCATTTAAGTAGGATCCACTGACCAACAGGAATTTTTCTAGAAACACAAGGGCAGTTTTACACTTGGAAATCCAGTGACACAATTCAATGCAATAATTAGCTAATGAAGAAAAAAAGAGTCACATCATCAGCAATAAATGCTGCAAAGGCATTTGATAAAGTTCAACAAGTTATGATATTACAAAAGAATAATCTTTTACTGAGTTCTTACCAATACCATGGGACTGTCACCCTGTGAGATAAAATTGACCATTTTATGGATGAGAAAACTGCTAAGTGGCATCTCTTCTACACCCTGAACACTGAAAACCCCTGTTTTCTGGACTGTTTTGTTGTTGTTGTTAAATGTAAAATCTACACAAAAATCTCCTATAAATTAATTTTTCAGAAACAGCCAAGAAGAAAAATGGGCCGAGGAGATGAAGAGGCAATTCACAGGAGAAATACAAATGGCAAGCACACATACCAGAAGAAGCACAAGCTCACTAATTATTAAAAAAAAAAAATGGGGCATCTGGGTGGCTCAGTCGGTTAAGCATCCGACTCCTGATTTCAGCTCAGGTCATGATCCTACAGGGTCGTGGGATCTACCTTGTATTGGGCTCCCTGCTCAGTGGGGAGTCTCCTTGAGATTCTCTCTCCCTCTTCCTCTGCCCCTCCCCCACATACTCACACACTCTCTCTCTCTCTCTCAAAAAAAAAGGCAGATTGAAACAATAAGACTGGTTCATCTATCAGATTGGTAAAAATTAAAAAGGGGTGAATGAGAAAGCCTCTCTCTCCACATCTTCATAAGCACTGGCTATTTTATGATTAGCTTCCACAGTGAAACAAATAAAGGTCTTGTGTAATAGAAAGGCAACTGAACACGGAGAGGTCATATACCTAATGTGAATTTCCAAAAAGTATTTTGGGGGCTCTCCCCACTTCTTACCCCCACATAAACATTAACCACAGGATGGGGGCAAGCCGAGTTGCTGGGGAGGAGACAGTGCCCTGAACATCCTTTATGTGTGTGTTTTGGGATGCGGGGTAGAGATTTCAAAGCACTCAACTTTTCCCTTTTACGAGATAAAGGATAAGAAGTAACTGATTTTAAGACAATGGCCAGTTATTGGTAAATCCAAATCTTGGGTTCTTTTTGTGATTTACCACCAGTATTAAAATGACAAAACCAAGTATGTGGTCTCAGAGAGCCACAAACCTAGAATCTTAAAAAAATATGTCACCTATTACTTGGACTTGAGTAAAGTAAAATTTTAACTTTCTCCTCAGTACTTTGAAATATGTTATTTTTTTTAAAGATTTTATTTATTTATTTGACAGAGAGAGACACAGCGAGAGAGGGAACACAAGCAGGGGGAGTGGGAGAGGGAGAAGCAGGCTTCCCGCTGAGCAGGGAGCCCGATACGGGGCTCAATCCCAGAACCCCAGGATCATGACCTGAGCTGAAGGCAGATGCTTAATCGACTGAGCCACTCAGGTGCCCCTGAAATATGTTATTTTTAATATTTTTTTCTTTTAAAAATGTTATTTATTTATTTGAAAGACAGAGAGCACAAGCAGGGGGAGGGGCCAAGGGAGAGGGAGAAGCAGACTCCCTGCTGAGCAGGGAGCCCAATGTGGGACTCAATCCCAGGACCCTGGGATCATGACCTGAGCTGAAGGCAGATGCTTAACCCACTGAGCCGCCCATGCGCCCGTATTTTCAATATTCTAAAAGTTCGGTTAGATTACCATGACTGGTAACCACATTGCTCAACTCAGAGACATTCAAGTGACCAGAGTGTTTCTAATCTCTCTCCAGTCAATCAAAAAATAAAATTTTATATATATATATATATATAAATTACATAATCTTTTACCTGTAAAAAGTTCAACCGGGCTAGAAAATCTGTGATATAACTTGCTAGGGGTTTAAGACTTGGGTATGATCGTGCAGCCCATATTTCTGGAACCTTTCCAACAAGCAGACTGCCAGAGAATGCCTCCAGTGCAGAATCCATTACAACCACGCCCTTAATAGCTTTTTCAAGGTCCTGTAGAGTGTTGCGTATAGTTTTAATTAAACTGCAAAGAAAGAAATCATTTCATCAATGTACATATGAGGGTAAATATCAATGTACTGTCTTTCCAGAAGAAGCAGCCAAAATCTCATTCACAGCTTTATGGAAGTGTTTCCCCAAATGGAGTCACCTCCCAGTTGGTAATGGAAGGTAATTTTAGGTGATACTTGGATGAACGTTTTTCGTTTTAATCACTACATAATATAGAAAATAATACAACAAGCATATCAAAGTTGTTGCTTTCTGGGTATTATGGTTTAAGACCAGGCTAATTTAAGCAGAGAATGATTTTAGGAAAAATATCAGGTAAATAATGTTACAGGGTGACATGCAAATACCGAAAAAGTTATAAAGGTGTAATCCAAAGGCTGAAATTTGTGAAATAATTCCTTAAAGCATAAAGCATATATTCATGGATATACTTGCAAATACTTTGCTTCCCACATAGACCCAAACTGCTAAGAACGCTGTAAATAGACCTGAGCTGAGGGTTTTAGGCTAGAGGCCTAAGCAACTGAGAGACTGAGAGACAGTATACTATTACATATAAATACATATGGTCTTTGTATAAAAACTACTGAATTAAGGCATCACAGTGTCTTAATATATTTTTAAGTGTCAACAAGTCCAGAAACCCAAATAAACTTGAAAACACCTTAGAAAATTCGTAATCAAAACAATTTTTCCATTCCTTAAGCCAGTATTGAATTGTAGAAAATTCAATTAAAATATTCAAAGCAAATAGTTTGTTCACTATTGTGGGATACCTAATCGACCTAGGTTGGACTAAGGAAGAAAAGGGAGGTGTATATGCGTCAAGTGGCAGAATAATGACAAAAGACTTGTCATTGGCTCATTTGGTCTGTAGTTCCTGAGGAGAACAGTAACGGGTGGTGAGAATTATGACTAATGAATATTTTCACCAGTAAAAACAGATCTCATTTCCATCACTTTTGCATTCTAAAAGATACCTTCACTTCTGCGGCAGAAGATTATACAACTTTAAAGAGTGGGGCTGGATCCTAAGGAAATGGCAGGTTTTGATAAGTTTTTCTTAAAATTTTAATTCAATACCAGTGTGTCTTTTTTTTTTTTTAAATCAACTTTGATTGGTTGTTTTCTGAACCACTGGGGAGATAGATCCTTACTTGTTAAATCTTTCCATTTCTTGTACTAACACGGTATTCATGCTCTCTTCATAGCTCACAGGAAACTTCAGTAGTGCTAATTCAATGTCAAAATCATTTGGTAGCTAAGAAAATAGATTTTGAAGATCACACATTACTCTCAGAATGGATAATTCATTTCATTCAGCTATCACATCACTAGTAGCTAACACTAGGCAGTTACTATGGGCTAGGCGTTGTGCTAACTGCTTTCCATACATTATTTCATGTAATCCTAACCATGTACTCTCAAGGGGGCTATTGTCATCTCCATTTTACAGATGAGGATATTCAAGTACAGTTGACCCTTGAACAATGCAGGGGTTAGAGCGTTGCCCCCCCCCGCCCCCCACATAGTCAAAAATCCATGTATAAGTTCGACTCTCCAAAAACTTCACTAATAACCTACAATTGACCGGAAACCTTGCCAATAATGTAAACAGTCAATTAACACATATTTTGTATGTCATATATATTATAGACTGTATTCTTACAATACAGTAAGCTAGAGAAAAGAAAATGTTATTAAGAAAATCTTAAGGAAGAAAAGATACATTTATAGTACTGTGCCGTATTTATCAAAAAAATTCACATATAAGTGGATCTGTGCAGTTCAAACCTGTGTTGTTCAGGGTCAGCTGTACAGAGAGGTTGAGTAACTGCCCAAGGGCACACAGCCAAAAGGTGATCTGTTTAAATCCACAGGTCTCTAACTGCAAAGCCCATGCTCTTTGGGAAAGTGCTTTGCAGAAGATATATATTTCTGAAATGTTGTATAATTTCCTTTTGTAAGCTGAATCTAATTTTTCATTGATAAAACTGATTTGCCATTTCCTAACAGTTTTATATTTATTTCCAATCAATTATCAACGGGCTCCAAATAGCTTAGCTTACCCCACTTCCAGATAATTAATGTGTGACTGCATTAGGGTTCCAAGGAATAGGGAGAGAGAAGGCATCAAGTGTCTGCTTTCTAGGAGGCACCTCAGAGATGCTTGAGAAGTGAAGGGGACTTTGGGACTGATAATCAAGCCTCAAGACATTGGAATTCACACTCCAAGGCAAAGAAGCTTCCCAGTCAGGGAGGTCCCGAACTAAGAAAGCTGAACTGCCCAGAGTCACACTAGGTGGTGTCACTCAAGGACTCTTTGGCTCAGCACAGCCCCTTTTCCCCAAATACATTCCCAAATGCCACTGCCAGCTAACTTCCTCTTCAGGACCACGTAAGAGCCACTATTCTGCAAGAGTGAGGACCTCCCCCCCAGAGATGAACTGCAGAAACAGTGAGGGGCCACGGGTGAGGAGACTCAGCGCAGGCGCAGCAGGCTGGGACAGTGTGGGAGGAGGCGAGCTTGCTTTCACCTGCGGCCGCGGCCGGGCGCACAGTGCGGAGGCTCTCCTTAGGAGTGGTGTAAGGGCAAGGCCACCAACGCAGTGGAGAGGAGTGCCGCTGTCTGTGGGCTTTCAAGGCAGGTGGACCATGGGTCAGGCTCTGCTCTGTCAGAACACCTGACACTGAAATATGGGGCTAATTATAGCATTTACCCTGGAGGGGAATTGTGAAGATCCACTTATGACCATAATCTTTTTAAAGTTCCCTTGGTAGTTCCTTGTTGAATTTAAGACAGAGAAAAAAGGTAAGAAGAAAGAGTTATCATTCCACTTTACCTGGTAGGCTAAGTATTTTGGGCTATATATAGTATGAAGAGAAATAAAAAAAAGCTGTAGTTGCTAATTTAGTGCTGATCTTACTTCCTGTGCCCCCTCCCTAAGGTGCAGATTAAAAACCATTCATCCCTTGAACCAGCAAGTTCAGACCATTTCCTCCAGTTTTTAAAAAATAGATCCATTATCTTTGTTTGGAAATGATAATAAGTCACATGTTCATTAGCTCATCCACAACTGTAGTTACTAAGAACTTATATTGTGCCAGGCATCATGCAGAGCACTTTAAATTCATGACCTCTTAGACGTTCACAAGAACCTCATACTGTTGGTACTATGATCACCACTTTACAGATTTGAGAACTAAGGCTCAGAAAGGCAAAAAGTTTCTCACTCAAGGTCCTAATGCTGCCAAATGGAGTCTTCAGATTGTCAATTCAGTACCATTTTAATTTACAGGATAAGCAACATATTTTAAACTAAACATTACCTTCTTGAGAATATCTTTGGTGATTTCTAATAGAATCTGGTCAGCACTTCCTGAGGATCCTGTCTGTTTGGAGCCTCCCTGGGTGAGGAGCAAGGACTCAAAGAGGACTTTTGTTTGTTGCAGATCTTTGGAAATATCAACATTTTCATGTAATCCAAATATCTCAGGGTGTTGAGTAAATGGGAGATTCTACCAGAAAACAGATGAAGCAAGCATCATATTTCTACCAGCTACGTTAATTCATAAGGTGTAAAAGCATGCAGACCAAAAAGGGTTAAAAATCAACTACACATTAAGCACCGAGGAATCAAACTCTTCCAATTTTCAGTAATGGCCAGAAACAAAAGATACTGAAAGTTGACTGAAACCATACTACTTGTCTAGCCCTCTACATTACAGGGGAACATTTCATTATTTGCTTTTAGAAAAATCACACTTAAATCTAACCCTATTTTCAGTGACATCAGTTACCTTAATGAATTCAATGTACTCATCGTAGGTGCCTTTGGGAGGCGCAAAATAGTTTCCACTGGGAGAAAACTTGTAATGAGGGTTTTCGATGATTTGTGGGTTATAAAAGTCAGCCAGCATGGTTAGGAGGAGGCGTCTGTCCCAATCGTCTGTCACCCTTCCACCATAGTTACATTCCCCGGTCAGATAGGAGATAGCTTCAAATGGAACTGTATTATATTCATTTATAAATAACTGAAACAAAGGAAAAATAAAATGAGAAAAACCTTCAAGTTTTTTTTTACTTCATTTCCATTTTAAAATGACATTAAATACCTATCTCTCTCTCTCAATCATCTATCCATCTATATGCACAGAAGTGGGGTTGAGCGAACTATCATCACAACTTACCTTTGGAAGGCTAGGATTGTTAGTGTTTATTTTTTATTTTATTTTACCTTTTTTTTTTTGAGAGAGTGAGAGAATGGGGAGGGGGGACAGAAGGAGAGAGAGAGAATCTTAAGCAGACTCCACGCCCAGCACAGAGCCCGACGTGAGGCTCGATCTCACGATCCTGAGATCACGACCTAAGCGGAAATCAAGAGTCAGACGCTTACCCAGATGACTGAGCCACCCGGGTGTCCTGTTAGTGTTTATTTTAAATTACTTTGCTTATCTGCATCTTCCAATTTTAGGGCTGGGGGAATAAACATGTATTGCTTCTGTAATAAGAAAAACATTTAACAAAAAAAGATGGCATTAAAGTTACCAAGGATTTTTTCATATGAATTTGAATAAACCTTGTTTTAGGGCACTGGTTGTTAATTGGGGCAGTTTTGTCCCTTAGGGGACCTTTGGCAATATTTGGGGACATTTTAGATTGGTGGTTGGGGGTGCTACTGTCATCTAGTGGGCAGAAGTTTAGATGCCGCTAAACAGTGCCCAGGCCAGCTGCCCGCAGCAAGGAGCTATCTGACCCCAAATGCCAATTGCGCCAAGGCTGAGAACGAAGTGCCTAGCTTAGGGCACTGTTTGCAATGTGATTAAAACAAAGCAGTCCCAAATTTTAGTGCCAAAGCCTGGTTCACACAATATGACAACATTTAAAACAGTAATAAAAACTACTATTTGTAGGGGCGCCTGGGTGGCTCAGTTGGTTAAGCCACTGTCTTCGGCTCAGGTCATGATCCCAGAGTCCCGGGATCGAGTCCCGCATCGGACTCCCCCTTCTCTGTGGGGAGCCTGCTTCTCCCTCTGCCTCTGCCTGCGACTCCCCCTGCTTGTGCTCAGTCTGTCTCTCTCTCTCTATGTCAAATAAATAAATAAAATATTTTTTTAAAAAAACTACTATTTGTATAACTTTTACATTATCTTACTTATCTCCCGATGACCCTGTCAAGTAGGAAGCTGAGTCTGGGAAATGTGAAATGATATGAAGGCCTGAATTTATTTCTTCCAGTTCCAGATCCTTCACTTTTTCCCATAGACAGGAATTTTTGGTAATATATGTATTAGGATGGTATAAGTTACTGGATGAGAACTTTTCCTGCCCCCAAAACTTACCTAATAGTGCAGGAATTATAACAGAAATGATGCACAGTTAAGAAAACATATTTCCAAATTATCCAGAGCCAAGTTAAAAGAAGGTGTCGTTCTTTGTTTGAGACTCCAATGTTTTCGGGAGGAAGAGAAGCGTCATGAGATATGAGCAGGAGACGGAAGGTCATCTTTTGTGGTGAAAGAGGAAAGTTTCTCCCTTTCTTATCTTTGGGGGAGGGAAAGGCATGTTAAACTGGGTTTCCCCCCCTTCCCAAAACTGAAGGAAGAGACCCCAGGAGAAATTCATGTTAAATTTGTGGCATATGCAAGACACAGAGACTAACAAGTATTCCTTGGTTGTCTACTCCTTAGCCGTAAGTTCGCTGGAGGCAAGAGGTAGCCTGCTGGTAGGACCAGGTGAAGATGGTTTAAAGACTGATCCCCCCTCAAGTACCCAGTTCTTGATGATATAAAAGAGGATTTAATCTATGCCTGCCAGCTCCAATGTTGGGGTTAGGAGGGTTGATGACACCAGAGGCTGCAGGCTGGGGCCTGGCCAGAAGAGAACTCTCAGTTGACTGGTTATCTGCAGTAGGATGATATTAGCAAAATGTTCTCCAAGCTTAGGCTATATCAACTAAATTGTTCTTAAAACAAATGTTTAAAATCAATGTAATTTCATCATGTAATTATAATTCTATAAGCACCAATTTCATCAGTTGTCCAAGGATTTTCAAATTGACAGGTTTGTTCTAATTAGGGTTTCTGCCTTGCTTACAGGAAAGAAAAAGAGTTGATAAAATATCAAAAGTTTCTATAAAAATTATCAGTTATGGTATAAACATGATTAAATATTCATAGCCTTATAAAGCCGTACCTGAGTGAAACCTAATGGGGCTTTATCAACACTTCCCAGTTCCCTTTATGAGGCCCCATGTCACAAAGGCTCTTGTCACAGCAAAGAAGCAGAAATGCATTAATACTCTGTGGTTGTCCAGCTGGATTACTATATTTGGTAAAATATGATAGAAATAATGGGGAAAGTACTGGAGTTGGACAGACTGGAGTTCAAATCCTATCTCAATGGGCAAGCTCACTTCTTAGCTTTGGTTTTCTCAAAAATAGGGATAATAACAACCTTATAGAATTGCTTCGAATTAATGTAAATAATGTGCCTACTTCAAAGTCTGAGTTAGCAGGAATTTATAGCAGATATTTTTTTTCTTTCTGGGGGACTGCTGACTCTTTAAATGTCTTATTTTGTAAGTCTTTAGAAACTGGAAAACCCAAACACTCATTTTCCAGCCTCCTTTATAATTACACCTTAGACCTGTGAGCTAGACTTCGAACTGGGGTGTAGTGCACAAGAAAGCAGGATTAGCAAAGAATCTTTTTTGATGACATCATGGGGCTTACAGTAGACCAGAGTGTGTGTGGCAGCTATGTGAGCTGTGGTGTTGAATATTCAACCAGGGTTGAGGATCTGCTCTTACCAAGACATGGTGAGTTCTAGACATGACTCTGGATGCCTTGGCTCTCCAGCCATCTTAGGCATTCTATGATCTACCCAAATATTCTTTCAATAAATTCCTTTTCTACTTAAAGTAGGCAGCCTATTTCTTTTGGTTGATAGAGCTAAACTGTAGCTTTGACTGAGCGGAGAAAGAGAGTATAGTAAGGACCTCTCTAAAGCCAACACTTGAGGAGGGCACTGCAGAAAGACAGAAAGAACCAGGGTCCTTGATGACAACACTTGCTCAGTCAACCAACTCCAGAGCCTGTCCTTCCTTTGTACTACTTTTTTATGTGAGATAGTAAGTTTCATTATGGTTTAAGCCAGTTTCAATCAGGTTTTCCATTACTTACAGCAGAAAAAATCCACAGAGATAGTGCTTCATAAACCACAGTTATAATTTTTACTACGATCCACCCACCTACTAGTGATGTTGGGAGGATTAAGTTTATTTTAAGCAAAGGGAGTTGTCTAGGGCCTGACACACAGTGATCCTCCATCAATGTTAATTTCTTTCTAATTTTACCTGTAGTTGTCGAATACTGATGCGTAAGTCTGATTCATTAAATCCATATGGAATATTCCAACCGAGAGGACCAAATTTCTTTCTCTCTTGTACAAGGGCATGAAAAAAACAAACTCCAAACAGCAACTTCTCCCATGTCTTGAGTATAAAAATTACACAACAAGAAAAAATTCTGATCAGATTTCCATCAGTAAGATCAGGGGAATCAACAATCTTTTTTCATTGTAAGATTCTATGATCATATATTTCTGCAAACTTCTATTTAAAAAAGACATGCTACCTCATGGAGGACAGTAGGAGAAGGAAGGGAAAAATGAAGGGGGGTGCGGAATTGGAGGGAGAGATGAACCATGAGAGAACTATGGACTCTGAGAGACAAACAGGGTTTTGCGGGGCAGCGGGGGGGATGGGTTAGCCTGGTGATGGGTATTAAGGAGGGCACGTACTGCATGGAGCACTGGGTGTTATACGAAAACAATGGATCGTGGATCACCACATCAAAAACTAATGAAGTATTGTATAGTGACTAATATAACATAATAAAATAATAATAATAAAAAAGACATGCTACCTAAAACAATGCAAATTATAAAAGTATTAATCTTATGACTTAAAACCTCCAAAGCTAGACAAACTGCAATATTAAACTTTGTTAAAATGCAATAATTCTACCATTTGCCAAAGTATTGGCTACTCATACTTTGGTGTTGTCCATAGATATTTACAACTTCAGTACTTTAAATGTTATCCCGTAGACTCACTGGCATATGTTTAAAACTACAGTGCGATAGCATAATTAATTATTATGATAGGAATAAATCCCAATATATAGTTCCTGATTTTATGACTTTCCATTTGAAGATCATTCTTGAAACCCTTGTTTATTTACTCTGTCCTGGTATCTTCATATGTGTGACACATATGTCCAAAGGGATGGGCCTCTCACTGAGTCTATCAGTGCTCTGGAGGATGGCCACCCATCTCTTTGAGGACCGCCCCCCCCAAGTAAGTTTCAAGTACGCTACCTTGATGGCTTAAATTAAATCATTTCAAACATTGATCCAAATACAGAAAATATCCATCCAACTATCTTCACGTGATGTAGAAATTATTTCTATAATATTAAAATGCAAGTACACCATGGCCTTACTGAATAACTATTTTCTTGAAATGCTGTACATAAATTAAAGCATATTTTAAATATACTGGGTGAAAGCTGTGGTGAAACATTTAAAAGGGGGAAACCTTTTGGCAATGAGAGCAATAACCTAATTTACATGTATTTTCCACGTATTTTCACCCAATGGGGTTTTCTTAAGGAGATCATAATCCCTCCACATTTTTGCCCTGTGCTTGTGGCCAAAAATGTTCCTGGGGTATCAGAGAAATCTTAGGATTTCTTGCAGGAGCTCAACCCTTGATGGGAATCAGACACTATACCACCTTCTCCATTTTTGTAAGCTCTCTTTCTAGCTAAACCACCAAATATCCTACTTTTCTCCAAGAATTTCAAATAAATATATTGCTTAGAACTAGGGGCACACAGAAGCTATCATTAAGCAGAGAGAAACTAGCTGGCTTCCAAAGAATTCAATTCTTTATTTTCATTACCATTCTTTTTCTAGCTCAAATAGGCAAATATGATAAATGGCATGTGCTGGGGTAAGGGCAGGGAATGAATTTCCCTTGGTGCTGATGTTTCGTTCCATGTGAGGAGACCTCAGTGTAACACTTCTAGATTTTCCCCATCCTTGTATTCACTGCAGGAGAAGGGAATAATCTATCTGGCTGATAAATTTGGGAAAAGTTAACCAGATATGCTCTGCTCAGCTTTTCCCTTTCCATCTTAGAAGTGAGCTTTCCTTAGGGAAGAAAGTTTTCCTCTGTTCCTGAGGGTGGATAAATCTGTTTAATTCTTCCTTTTTTTTTTTTTAAGATTTTATTTATTTGACAGAGAGATAGAGAGCACAAGTAGGCAGAGAGGCAGGCAGAGGGAGAGGGAGAAGCAGGCTTCCTGCTGAGCAGGGAGCCTGATGCGGGGCTCGATCCCAGGACCCTGGGATCATGACCGGAGCCGAAGGCAGTGGCTTAACCAACTGAGCCACCCAGGGGCCCCAAATCTGTTTAATTCTATTCAGTGATACGAACCCCATTTGTTCACAGATATCAACTATATCTTCCAACCTAGTCTATATCAGTAATTAAAGTTATAATCTGGTTCCCTTATGTTTATACTTTTTCCTGTTTCTTAGCTGGTAAGAATGCCAGCAGGAAAAAGGAGTGCTATTTGTTTATTAGGATTCCTAAGTCCCCAGTACCACGTGCAAAACTGTTTCACATGAGCACACTAAAAGGCATGATTAATATGTCAAAATGGTATTGCTAGAATTTAAGTTCCATGAAGGCAGATTTGGGGGAAGGGGGTCTATTTTATTCTCACTGCTTTATATCTAGGGAGCAGGGAGCCTGATGCGGGGCTCGATCACCTAACACACATTTTGTTGAAAGAATGAATACATGAGGGGCGCCTGGGTGGCTCAGTCGTTAAGCATCTGCCTTCAGCTTAGGTCATGATCCCGGGGTCCTGGGATCTAGCCCTGCATGGGGCTCCCTGCTCCTTGGGAAGCCTGCTTTTCCCTTTCCTGCTCCCCCTGCTTGTGTTCCCTCTCTCATTGTGTCTCTTTCTGTAAACAAATAAATAAAATCTTTAAAAAAAAAAGAATGAATACATGATATAAAAATAGATTGCTACTCTTGGGTCTTCATCAAACTTGTTAATGGATTTTGGTTTACAAAGTAAGACACATTCATTCAGTCAACAGATACCTATTTGAATGTCTACTCTGTGGGAAGCAGAGCACGAACTGCTGGGAAGAAAATGATGAACAATACAGGTACAATATCTGTCTTCTTAGAGAATGCCTAAAGTTTAACATTGTTAAATATTTTTTAACTTTTTATTGTTATGTTAATCACCATACATTACATCATTAGTTTTTAATGTAGTGTTCCATGATTCATTGTTTGTGCATAACACCCAGTGCTCCACGCAGATCGTGCCCTCTTTAATACCCATCACCAGGCTAACCCATCCCCCCACCCCCCTTCCCTCTAGAACCCTCAGTTTGTTTTTCAGAGTCCATCATCTCTCATGGTTCATCTCCCCCTCTGATTTCCCCCCCTTCATTCTTCCCCTCCTGCTATCTTCTTCTTTTTTCCTTAACATATATTGCATTATTTGTTTAACATTGTTAAATATTTATAGTCCCAGATTTTCTCACTGTTAGAACACATTTGAAAAGCTCCAGAGGCTGAACATTACCAGTTCCTTTTCCTGGCATCCACCGAAAAACTGAGAATCAGAAATTGGATCAGTGAGGTAAGATTGAAGGAGATTTAGCCGAAGACCCGTGGGAGGCTCATTAGTCATTTTCACTCCGTTCTGTAGGATGGTTACTGGGAACTAAGAATAAACAGAGCATTACTAAAGATAACCAGCTTGAGTCCTAAACATGCATATACTAGTGGGTTAAAAATAGGTAAAAAAGAGGACTCCAGAAATATTTTTAAGACCTCTTAAGGTTAAGCATTTAAGGCTTGATTAAGATACACAATGTAAGAGATAACTGAATAAATGTACTGAGCTTCATACAAAATAAACATACTTTCGGAGATGGATAACTTGTGAGCCAAAGCCTAAAGGACGAGTTACAGACTTCAGGGGTAAAATCTTCACACATTTTTTCCAACATGGGCATCCAGGAGACGGCAAGGTGACAATTCTGTAGGCACACCCAAGTTCCTTCTTCTATTGCTGCTTTAATCATTTTTGTTGCAATTGGTCCTTGTCCTTGTCCCAGGGAAATTGCTTGAAATTTATTTCCAGACATAGCTTTATCATTTGCAAATTTCAGCAGGCCTAAGAGAGCACCAAAAAACAGTTTCACTGCTTGCTCTAAAATCACAAAGTATGCCTTATGTTTCACTGTGCAGGTACTTCACTGGAAGATTCCAGTTACTTTTCCTTATACATCTCAGATTTACTAAGTGAGCTACAATCATATAAGAAACGGCCATTGATGGGGTGCCTGGGTGGCTCAGTTGGTTAAGCGTCTGCCTTTGGCTCAAGTCATGATCTCAGGGTCCTGGGATTGAGCCCTGCGTCGGGCTCCCCGCTCAGCTGGGAGCCTGCTTCTCCCTCTCCTTCCCACTTGTTCTCTCTCTTGCTATCTCTGTCTCTTTCTCTCAAATAAATAAATAAATAAAATCTTTAAAAAATTAAAAAAAGAAGTGGCCATTGAGCAAGACGGTTTATCTATAGGTTCTTCAAAGTATTCAGTAGGCAGACTTACTAGCCATGGGATCCGCTCCCGGAGATAGCACAAAAATTAAAGGGATGGTACAGTTTGAGTCCAAGTAACTCTTTGTCAAATCAAATGGTGGAGGCTCCACAAATTTTTTCCCTAGTTTGTCAGTTACATAATTTGTTATAGCTGGAGTTATCTGTTAAAGAGAGAAATAATATGCCCTTTAGAGTAATTTTCATTTCACATAACAATTGTGATGATTACTGAAAACCGACAGAGTACAATTTGAGTCTAATAGTCAAGAAAAGCATGCAGCTTATCATAGACACAAAGTGTGAATTTCTCTAATATGTAAGAAGTGTGTATAAATTGATAGGACCAGACTAACAATCCAAAAGAAAAAAGGGTGGAGACAATGAGCAGTTTATAGAAAATGACTCATGGAATCCATTTATAAAAATGGATCTTAAACATATGAAAAGATGCTCAAACTCATTCAGTATAGCAGAGACTGCAAATTGTCTCCCTGTTTGTCTCCTTTTGGTGATACAACCCCAAGTTTTCCCAACTTTTCTTGTACTTAGACGTGGCTGCATGACCAAGTTTTGGCCAGAGGGATGCAAGTAGA
The DNA here is from genome assembly GCF_003265705.2 of Callorhinus ursinus. NCBI lineage: Eukaryota > Metazoa > Chordata > Mammalia > Carnivora > Otariidae > Callorhinus > Callorhinus ursinus. The sequence continues at coordinate 13,424,596 of NW_027397077.1, forward strand.
AGTTATACATGGTGCTTTCAGAAGGTATTTTTATAAGGAAGCTGTTTGCCTTCATTACTCTCTTTTGCTCTTCAACAGATGTGGTATTCATGAGCCAGCTCCAATCTCACTGAAGAGGACCACACTCTAGGGGATTTTCCTAGCATGAGAGAAAATACTTGAATGTCTGGATGATCTCAAAAGCAGAGCTGCCCCGCCAGTTGCCTCAAGCACTTGCCCTGGGTTCTTAGGCGAGAGAGAGATTCACTTCTTTTTTACTTAGGCTACTGTATTTTAGGTCTCTTTGTTACAGCAGTTAGTCTTACCCTAATACTCATAATTTTAAAAAACACAAATGATAACTATACTTAGATACCATTTTTCACCTATCAGATTGTTAGGTAAAGGGACAAGGATAGTGTCTATTTATTGACCCCTAGAGGGTGTCCTTCCCAGCACGCTGAAAACTCTTAGCTCAAAAGCCCATTGGCACCAAACTCAAACTTTTGCACATTCAGTTTTTGTAAACATAGCCCAAATAAGCAGATGTTTAGCCACTGACAGCCTGCCTACTTTGCACCCAACATCTGCTAGCTATAGATAAGTCCCAGGACATAAAGACCCCAAGCCAGTGCAGGCCTTCAGAGCTCCAATCCAGCGACTCCAAACCATAGTGCTGCTGAGAAACATCCCCAAGACACCGCATAGGCCTCTTCTCCCTTCTTCCTTGCCCTCCTCCCCTTTAGAGTTGTGGGACCCTCAACCCCCAAAAACCAGCATCTGGAGAGATTCCTGCTGTGAGGGACTTCTCTCTCTCCAACGGGCAAACTTGTTAAAGCATCATCCAGCGTAGCTCTTGTGTGCCTACTACCACCTCATGTCCATGTCTGCCCCCGCCCTCATTGGTCCCCAGATTCCTCAAACGCCCTCAACAGATTACCAAAGATCCAAAAGTTTGGCAACATTCTGTGTGGAAAAAACTATGGGTTAAACAGATATTCTCATACACCGCTGTGGAAAAGTCATCTAGTGTAACTTTCATGGATTTGGCAGTATCTATAAAAATTACAAATGGGCAAATCCACTGACTCAGCAATTTTATTCCCAGGACTTTATTCTGAGAGATAGTTGCACATGTGAGAAATGTCTTTTGAATAAGGTTATTTATTGCAACATTTTTATAGTAGATAATATATATATATTGTAAAGGTCCATCAATAGGAAATGGTTGAAGAAATTATGGCATACTCTTATAATGAAATACCATGCAATTGTAAAAAAAGAATGAGAAAGCTCTTTATAAATTGATAGGGGAAAAAGCAACATGCAAAACAGTGGATGCAACCATTTGTGTTAAAAAATAAATGGAAAAAGAATTAATACGTATGCATATTTATATGTGCATAAAAGGAAAACAAGAAGCAGATAACATGAGTTGCCTGAGGGAAAGGATGCTGAGAGCCTGGGAGATGCAGACTGGAGGTCCACTTTATTCATGTATACAAAACAGTTCTGAACCACAGGAATATGTTACTTCTTTATAAATTACATTAAAATTAATTTGAAGCCAAAGAATGATACTCATCAACATTAGCAGCAGAAAATAAGTAAAAGGGGAACTCAATATCACCTTCTAAACGTTAAACAACTTTCTAAAGTGAAGCTGTAGGAATTTGGTGGAGGGAGGAGAGATCATCACAGGCTTCTGCGGTCCTGGCAGAGATGGATCTGCAGTGTGTGGACTAGAAGGGAAGGAAGGATGGAGTCTTCTGTAGGAGAAATTTTGTGTAGTTGTGAGCAATTCTGTAGGTATAAACAGTGAAAATTTCCAGAAGTTTCAAGAAGCTAAGAATGGAATTGCAGAAAAGAGGTACGGTTAGCCAAGTAACAAGACTGCCAAGCCATAGTTCTGTCATTATTCTATAGGTATTGAAAGGCCACCGAAGCGTTTTCAAAAAAGGAGCTCACCATGATATAACAGACTTTATTTCTTTCTTTAATAATTTCACATGAGCAATGATGAAATCTTTTTTTTTTTTTAACCATTAACACCATGTATAGTTTGTATCTAGCATAGATCTTCGATGTAAATTTTAGGGAAGGGGAGATACTGAAGACCCAGAGACCTTGCTCCCTTTACTCTATGCACAGACCAGGGCAATGTTCCCTGACATGATGTAACTGCAATCAAATATGACAATTTTCTATAGAAAGAGTACCTTGTTCCAGTAATTTAATATAAGAAAAATTTATGACTTTTCTATAAGATTTTGATCCTTCACGTAAGACACTCTAGAGAAGAAATTATGGAGACATGAACAAACTTGGAGATAAGTTTTGTGATGGTTAATTTTAGGTGTCAGCTTTGCTAGAACAGAGTACCCAGATATTTGGTCAAATACTAGTCTGGATGTTGCTAGGAAGATATTTTAAAGATGAGATTAATGTTTAAATCACTAGACGTTAAGTGTATTACTCTCCATAATGTGAGTGGCCTCATTCAATCAGTTGAAGGCCTTAAGAGAAAAAAAAAAGACAGACCTCCACTGAGGAAGAGGGAATTTTGCCAGCACACTGACTTTGGACTTGACCTGCAATATGGTCTCTTCCCTGGGTCTCCAGCCTGCAGATTTTGGACTTGCCAGCCTCCACAATCATGTGAGCCAATTCCTGTAAATCTCTGTCTTAACTATCCTATTGGTTCTGTTTCTCTGGAGAATCCTGACAAACACAGCCTCTATTTGAACTTAGTTTAATTCAATTCAACTCAATTCACAGACATTTACTTAGATGTCCTACTATCTTACAGGCACTGCTTTAAGTTCTGGAGATATTGAGCAAAATAAGACATGGGTTCTGACCTCCAGAAGCTCAGAGTGTAGTGGGAGATGCTAACAAACAAGCAGACAATTATTGCATATTCCAGTGTGGTAAGTGCTGTAATGTTTAAGCACAGGCTCCCGAGCATGGCAGACTAGGCAATAACTCCACACTTGGCACTGAAACAACATTTCCATTGGCTATCAGGGAGCCATTCTGTGGAGTGCAAATTAGGCAAGTATTTCCCAGATGCAGAGCTAATCATTCCTAAGTTTACAATGAACAAGGGAGGCTATTGGTGATAAAATAATGAACACAGCATTGTTTTGGCTTTAAAGTGATCTACTGTCTAGTGAAAAGAACATATATATATATATATATATATATATATATATATATATATATACACACAACTGTCAGGTAGGAAAGAATGAGGTAAGTTTTAACAATGCATGAAGGTCTTAGAGAGTTAAGAAGAAGTACTCAGGAGTCTAATAATTATGTAAACCTCTGTTTGAATATACTCAGAGGCTAAGTGAAGCATTAGATGATGCTCCTTGTGATGCTTTACTAAAAACATAAAATGTTAAAAAAAGAAAAACAAAAAAGGAAAGAAGAAATGACCATTGCAATTACTTTCACCACCTTCATTTTATACATGGAGCTCAGAAAGATGAAGTTACTTTCTCAAAGTTTAAACTACATGTATGAACATAGTTTTTGGTTTTCTGTTTAAAATTTTTTCTTTTGGGTAACTGGGTGTTGGGCATTCGGAAGGCACGTGATGTGATGAGCACTGGGTGTTATATGCAACTAATGAATCACTGAACACTACATCAAAACTATGTTGGCTAATTGAAATTAAATAAAAAATATAATTGGAAATTCATCTCCTAATGAGATGAAGCAGGATCTAACTTGTCATATGCATTTAATGAAAGAGAAAGGTATATTCAGGTGAAAATTAATCAGCTCAGAAACTAGAATAATATTATTCTTGTTAATAGGAGGTTAAAAGATTAAATATTTATTATGGTAAAATAAAATAAGCATTAGCTATCAAAAAACATTTTTTTTCTTTTGTAACACCATAATCACCTTTCTTGAATGTGTGAAAATCAGGATCAGCCTGTTTATTTCACCTATAGAAAGATTTTTGTGTCTATTGGCCACCTGTATGTCTTCTTTGGAAAAATGTCTATTCATGTCTTCTACTTTTTAACTGGATTATTTGTTTTTTGGGTGTTGAGTTTTATTTTATTATTTTTTAAAGATTTTATTTATTTATTTGAGAGAGAGACACAGCTAGTGACAGAGATAGCAAAAGAGAGCACAAGTGGGGAGGACAAGGAGAAGCAGGCCCCCGCTGAGCAGGGAGCCTGATGTGGGGCTCGGTCCCAGAACCCTAGGGTAATGATCCAAACCGAAGGCAGACACCTAACCAACTGAGCCACCCAGGCGCCCCAAGGGTGTTGATTTTATAAGTTCACTCTGGAAAACAGTATGGCGGTTCCTCAAAAAGTTAAAAATAGAACTACCCTATGATCCAGCAATGGCACTCCTAGGTATTTACCCAAAGGATACAAAAATACTGATTCGAAGGCATACATGCACCTCAATGTTTATAGCAGCATTATCAACAATAGTCAAATTATGGAAAGAGCCCAAATTGTCCAGCATCTAATGAATGGATAAAGAAGATGTAGTATGTATATACAATGGAATATTAGTCAGCCATAAAAAAGAATGAAATCTTGCCATTTGCAATGACATGGATGGTGCTGGAGAGTATTATGCTAAGGGAAATAAGTCAGTCAGAGAAAGACAAATACCATATGATTTTGCTCATATGTGGAATTTAAGAAACAAGACAGATGAACACAGGGGGGAAAAAGAGATGCAAACCACAAAACAGACTCTTAAATATAGAGAACTGAGGGTTACTGGAGGCGAGGTGGGTGGGGGAATGGGTTAAATAGGTGATGGGGATTAAGGAGGGCGCTTGTAATGAGCACTGGGTGTAGTATGTAAGTGTGAATCACTAAATTCTACACCTGAAACTAATATTATAGTGTATGTTAACTAACTGGAATTTAAATAAAAACTTGGAAGAAAAAAAAGAAGGATTTTTGTGCATGCTTAAACTGATAAAATTGTGACATGTATAAGATTTTCTACCATCTTTTACTTCCAGCCAGTATGGCCCCTTCTGCTAACAGGGCCCAGATTTACACTCTCACATAAACAACTAAAAATGGACAAAATTTAAAAAGCAACCATTTTCAAACACTGGTCAATTCAGACAACAGGTAGTACCAGACTTTGACCTCTATGAAAGAGGAAACTCACAAGGTGAGATCTATTATCCCTTTAGCTTTCTTCTGGGAGGTACATTTCAGCCTGTGGAATAGGAAAAGTGATTGAAAACAGAGCAACACAGTGTTGCTGACTTGGGAAGACAGAAATCAGAGTTCAAGGAGGGAGGCCACTAGAAGTTGCAGAGTTCAAATTAGAAGGGAACTACCCAGAAAAAATAAAGAAACCTGCATAACAGTACCCTTGAATCTTTGCTGAATACAAAGGTATGCATGCATAGACTAAGCAAGGAGTGACTGGAGAGCTCTGAACTGGGGATCTACAGAGCTACCAGAGTTCATGCCAGGCTGGGAATTATTCAACTTCCCAATAGCCACAGTGGAGAGCCCTTGGTGATCACTTGGGGCATTCAGTAAAGTTCCCAGAAAGGTCACACTTTAGTAGTGGAGCTAAACTATCCATTGAGTAAAGGCTGTTCTACATTTGTGCTAACAAATATTAAAATAATCTTTGAAAGGAACAATCTGAAATTAAGTAATGTAACCATGTAGTCAAAGGGATTGGTAACCTTTTTCTACAGAGGGCTAGATAGTAAAAACTTTAGGTGTTGTGGGCCACATAAAATTTCTGCTGCATATTTTTTTCCTTCTTTTTAAAAACAACTCTTTAAAATATAAACACCATCATCATTTCCCATGGGCTGGACAAAAACAAGTCATGGGCTGGATTTGGCCCACAAGTGTTTTTGCTGACCCTTGAACTAGCAGAATAAAACTCTACAACCTTTAAAGGAACATAACAAAGTCAAATTATCAACAACATTTGGCACCAAATCAAACATTACTGGGTGGGCCAAAAAGCAAGAAAATATAATCTATAACCAAGAGTAAAATCAGTCAATAGAAACAGATCCAGAAATGATGGAATCAGCAGTCAAAGTTTAAAAACAGTTGTTATAACTGTGTTCAAGTATTTAAAGAAAACATGAACAGAATGAAAAAAGAAATCTAACATATAAAAAACCAAATGAACTGTTTTAAGAAAGATTTTATTTATTTATTTGACAGAGAGAGAGAGCACAAGTAGGTGGAGTGGCAGGCAGAAGGAGAGGGAGAAGCTGGCTCCCTGTTGAGCAGGGAGCCCAATGTGGGACTCGATCCCAGGACCCTGGGATCATGACCTGAGCTGAAGACAGACACTTAACCAACTGAGCCACCCAGTGCCCCCCAAGTGAACTTTCTAATAGTGAAATATATAATAGCTGAAACAAGGAAATTCTTTTTCTTTTTTTAATTAAGATTTTTTAGTTTATTTGTGAAAGAGGGAGAGTGCGCCTGAGTGTGTACAAACAGGGGGAAAAGGCAGAGGGAGAGGGAGAGAAAGAATCTCAAGCAGACTCCACACTGAATGAGGTGTCCAAAGCAGGGCTCGATCCCAGACCCTGAGACCATGACCTGAGCCAAAACCAAGAGTCAGACGCTTAACCAACTGAGCCACCCAGGAGCCCCTGAAACAAAAAAATTAATTGGATAGGAACAATAGCAGATTAGACACTATAAAAGAAGAAATCAGTAAACTTAAAGATAGCAGTAGAAACTATACAAACTGAAGCACAGTGATACAAAAAATTTAAAAATAATTAACAGAGGAATCATCTATGGTATAATACCAAGCAGTCTAATGTATATTTATTTGGATTCATAGGGTGGAGTGGCAAAAAATATTTGAAGAAGGGGCACCTCTGTGGCTCTGTTGGTTAAGCCTCAGATTCTTGGTTCTGGCTCAGGTCATGATCTCAAGGTCATGAGATTGAGCCCTGCATCATGGAGTCTGCATGGACTCTCCCTCTCTGGCTGCCCCTCCCCAACTCAAATAAATAAATAAAATCTTATAAAAAAGTATTTGAAGAAATAATGGCCAAAATTTTTCTCAAGTTGAGGAGAACTATAAACCCACAAATCCAAGGAGCTCAATGAACCTGTTTGAGTATCTAGAATGAGGGTCAAAGAACCAAATAGCAGTAACTTTAAACCTAACACAACTTTTTTTTTTTAATTTGAGTATAGTTGACACGTTGTTACATTAGTGTCAGGTGTGCAACCTAGATTTAATACGTTTTTACATCATGCTCTATTCACCACAAGTGTAGCTACCATCTTCCCATTACACTGCTTTCACAATATCATTGACTGTGTTCCTTATGTTGTGCCTTTAATTCCCAGGACTTATTCTTAAATGGCAAATTAACTGGATTCCAAGTAGAACACATTTGTCTTTTTACCTTATCAGGTCTTAAGCACCGAAGAATTATTATTTTCTGTAGTTCATTTAGTTTTTCATCCATTGGTACTGGAAATTTAGCATTGTGTGGCTCTTTACTGTCATAAATTTCCCGCCATTCAGTTATATGTTCACAAAAATGCTTCCTAATGGAAAAAAAGCTTAATAGTTATTACTTCATTGGAAAATAATTTAAAAAGAGATTGTTAATCAAGGAGATTACAAATTTACCTATCCTTATTCAATGCTGTCATCAAGCTTAAATAATTACCTGAGTTCTTTGAAGGCAGGAAATTCACTTGCACGGCAAATTTCCTCCCAGCTTTTATCCTGTAGCCAAGTCGGATCAGGATTTTTCTCAGCACTCTTAAGACTTACTCCTCCAGTTAAAAGAAACATCAGTTCCTGGTATTCAATCTCTTTCTTTGCCCTGTAAAACCAAAATAAAGATTGCTGTGAATTGTTGATTTTAAAATTGAATGAAATCAATTTCTGCTTCTACAGCCTTGATAAAATAATCAGTACCGAATTACTCTACTGCCATAAACAATTGGAAAACCAGATAAAGTGAATGAAAGAACTGTTTTTGGAAATTATACAACAGCCAGTGCAACACTGTGGTCCCTGAGAAAAGGGAGACAATTAAGGTGATCCCTATGATTGTCTCAGCTATCCACCTAGAGGCACTTTCCAGACTACAAAACAGACAGGTGATCAAAATCAGAACTTGATAGTATTGCTGAGTTGAATAAACAGAGATCAGAGTTAAGGAAGGCTGAGGTGGCAGAATTTGTGGGCAGAGTGCCAGAGAGGAGGGAGATGCATGGAAAAGAGGTCGAGAAATCTGCATAGGTATCTTCTTGATTCAATTGCTAAATGCTAAATCATATATGAATAGGGTAAAACTACGGGAGACCAGGTAAAGAATATCTGGGGAGCTGTAAACTGAGCAGCTACCAGAGCTCACACAAAACTTGGAGATAGGAGTTCTTGCCAACTAGAGTTAATCTTCGTTGAACACCAGAGGAATTCAGAGGCAACATCAGAAGGATCATGCCTTAGTAGAAAAGCTAACCTAGCCTTAGAATAAAGCCTATTCTAAAACTACCAAAAGAAAGCTCAAAAACAAGCCTTGAAAACATCAAACTAATCCAGTAATTTAAGTACCTGTATAAGTAAAGTCTAATGCTTTTTAAAGTTATAATAAAAAAAAAAAACCCAGCATTTATCCATGTAAAATTCACACTATCCATAACCAGGAGAAAAAAATCAGTCAATAGATACATACAAGCGATAGAGATAATACAACAAAAAGATAGGAATGTTAGAAGAGCTATTACAAATATGCTGAAGGAATTAAAGCAAAATGAACATAAGGAATAGAGAAACAGGCAACAGAAAAAATAACCAAATGCAACTTCTAGAGATCAAAAGTATGAAATCTAAAAGAAAAATTCACTGATTTCTTTCCAGATGTAGAGAAAATGAAAGGATTCATTACCAGTAGATATATAGTATAAGAAAGGTTAAAGGAAGTTTCAGGTAGATAGAAATTTGAATCAACACAAAAGAATAAAGAGTGCCAGAGATGGTAACTATGTCAGTAAACATAAAAGACTTTTCTCTTATTACTTAAGTCTCTTTAAAAGATTATTGACTATTTAGGGGCACCTGGATGGCTCAATCAGTTAAGTGTCTGCCTTTGGCTCAGGTCATGATCGATCCCAGGGTCCTGGGATCAAGCCCCTCACTGGGCTCCTTGCTCAGCGGGGAGCCTGCTTCTCCCTCTCCCTCTGCCTGCCACTCCCCCTGCTTGTGTTCTCTCTCTTTCTCTCTCTCTGTCAAACAAATAAATAAAATCTTAAAAAAAAAAAAAAGATTACTGACTAGAGCAGAATAACAATGTGGTATGGGATTTATAACATGTACAAGTGAAATATATGACAATAACAAAACAAAGGCTGGGAGGAGAGAGATGGAAGTATATTGTTGTAAGTTCTTATACTATATACATATGAAGGAGTATAATTTTACCTAAAGATGGACTCTGGTATGTTAAAAGGTATACTATAATCCCAAGGAAACCACAAAAAGAATAAAACAAAAAAATTATAGCTAGTAAGTCAACAAAGGAGATAAAATGGAATCATAATACATACTCAATTCAAAGAAAAAGAAAATGAGGAAATGGAACAAAAAAACAGATGTGCAAAACAGAAAGCAAGTTGTAAGACAGTAGATTTAAATATAACTCTATTATCTCATTGAATGTAAATGGTTTAAACAATTTCACTAAAGGCAGCAATTATCAGATTGGATAAAACAAAGAAGACCTAATATATGTTGTCTACAGAAATACAGCTTAAATATAAAGACACAAATAGGTTAAAAGGAAAAGTATGGAAAAATATATACCATCCTAACACTATTCAAAAGAAAGCTGGGGTCTGTAATAGGATTATACAAAATAGATTTCAGAACAAAGGATAGACCAGGAATTTAAAAAAAAAAAAAGTCAAGTCAATTCATTAAGAGGTCATAGTAGTCCTAAACACTTACACATCTAATAACAGAGCATCAAAACACAAACAAACATTGATAGAACTGTCAGAAGCAATCTCCATAGCTAAGAGATTTCAAACCTCTCTCAAAAATCGCTTGAACAAGTACACAGAAAATCAATAAGGATAATAGTATATAGACTAGCTTGACCTACTTGACATTTGTAGAGCATTCCATTCAAAAACAGCAAAATACAGATTCTTTTCAATGGCATATAGAACATTTGCAGAGATAGACCACATTCTAGGCCTTAAAATGTCTCATTTATAAAATTTCTAGAAAAGGAATAGTTATCAGGGGTGCCTGGGTGGCTCAGTTGGTTAAGCGACTGCCTTCGGCTCAGGTCATGATCCTAGAGTCCCGGGATCGAGTCCCACATCGGGCTCCCTGCTCAGCAGGGAGTCTGCTTCTCCCTCTGACCCTCTTCCCTCTCGTGCTCTCTATCTCTCATTCTCTCTCTCAAATAAATAAATAAAATCTTTAAAAAAAGAAAAAGAAAAGGAATAGTTATGGAGACAGAAAGCAGATCAGTGGTTACCTGGGGCTGGGAATAGGAATAGGAATTGACTAAGTAGGCACAAGCAAGGAAACTCTGAGATGATGGAAGTGTTCTAAAACTGGATTTTGGTGATGGTTGCACAATTGTATAAATGTACTAAAAATCATCTAACTGTATTCTTACAATCATCCAATTGCATAATAATTACCTAATAAAGCTGGGAAAAAGGGAAGTTTTCCAGGTAAACAAAAACTAAAGATGTTTATCATCACTAAACTGGCCTTACAAGAAATATTAAAAAGACTTTTTTTGAGCTGATAAGAGAAGGCACTAATTAATAACATAAAACATACAAAAGTAAAAATCTCACTGGAAAAGGTAAAGAGTAAACGTAGTAGATTCAATCACTTCTAAAGCAAGTATGAAGGTTAAAAGACAAAAGTAATAAAATTAACTAAAACTACAATAGTTAAGGGATGCATAAAACATAAATATGTAAAATGTGACATCAAAAATATAAAATGGGGGTGTAGTAAAAAGATAGTTTGGAATGTGTTCAAATTGAAGCTGTTCTCATCTTAAAACAAACTATTATAAACACAGGATGTTATATGTGAACCTCACAGTAACCACAAAGAAAAAAACTCCTGGTAAATACCACAAAGAAACTGAGAAGAACCTAAACACAAAAACTAGAGAAAGCCATCATACCACAAGAGAAGAGAGAAAAGAGAAGAAAGAACAGAGAGGGACTAAGAAAACAGGCAGAAAACAATTACAAAATGGCAGTAAGTAATGCTTATCATTAATTACTTTAAATGCAGATAAACTCGCCAATCAAAAGACATGAAATGGCTGAGTGGATTAAAAAAAAGCACCCATCTCTATGCTGCCTACAAGAGACTCAGTTTAGAAGTAAGGATACACACAGACTGAAAATGAAGGGATAGGAAAAGATAGCCCATGCAAATAGAAATGAAAAGAAAGCTGGTGTAGCTATACTCATATCAGACAAAATAGACTTTAAAACAAAGACTATGATAAAATACCAAGAAGGGAATTACATAATGATAAAGGGATCAATCCAGCAAGAAGACACAACGTTTGTAAATATATATGTACCCAATGTAGGAGCACCAAATATATAAAGCAAATATTAACAGACCTAAAGGGAGAACTTGACAGCAATACAATAATAGTAGGGCACTTTAATACGCCCACTTACACCAATGGATAGAGCAGCCAGACAGAAAATCAATAAGGAAACAGTGACCTTAAATGACACATTAGACCAAATGGACTTAGTAGACACATGCAGAAAATCCCAGCCAAAGGCAGAATACACATTCTTTTCAAATGCACTTGGAACATTCTCCATGACAGATCACATGGTTAGGCCACAATAAATTCAAGAAGATTGAGATTATAATATTTATGTATTTATTTTAGAGAGAGAGAGAGAGAGAGAGAGACCAAGAGAGCATGAGCAGTGGAGGGGCATAGGAAAAGGGAGGGAGAATCTCAAGCAGACTCTCTGCTGAGTGTGGAGCCTGATGCAGGGTCAATCTCACAACCCTGAGATCATAACCTGAACAAAAACCAAGAGTTGGACACTGAAATGACTGAGCCACCCAGACACCCTAAGATTGAAATTATATTAAGCATCTTCTTTGACCACAATGGCAATAAAACAAGAAATCAACTACAAAAAGAAAACTGGAAAAACCACAAAAATGTGGAGATTAAGCAACATGCTCCTAAACCAATGGGTCATCAAAGATATCAAAGAAGAAATTTAAAAATATATGAAGACAAATGAAAACAGAAATATGACACACCAAAATCTATGCAGTGCAGCAAAAGTGGTTCTAAGAGGGAAGATCACAACAATAAAGCCTACCTCAAGAAACAAGAGAACCTCAAATAACCTAACTTTAAACCCAAAGGAACTAGAAAAAGAATAAATGAGCCTAAAGTTAGTAGAAGGAAAAAAAGTAACAAAGATCAGAGTGCAAATAAATCAAGACTAAAAATAAATAAATAAAAAAGATCAGTAAAATTGAGAGGTGGTTCTTTGAAAAGATAAACAAACTTGAAAAACCTTTAGCTAGACTAACCAACAACTTAAGAGGAGGGGTGCCTGGGTGGTTCAGTCAGTTAAGTGTCTCCCTTTGGCTCAGGCCAATATCCCAAAGTCCTGGAATCAAGCCTGTGTTAGGCTCCCTGCTCAACGAGGAATGTGCTTCTCCCTCTGCCTCTGCCCCTCCGACCCCATCCCCACTCATGCTCTAACAAATAAATAAAATCTTTAAAAAAAAAAAAAACTTAAGAGAAGAAAACACTTCCAAACTCATTTTATGAGGGCAGCATTACCCTGATACCAAAACCAGACAAGGACACCACAAAAAAAGAAAATTACAGGCCAATATCTTTAATGAACATAAATGCAAAAATACTCAACAAAATATAGCAAACCAAATGCAACAACACATTAAAAGAATCATGCACTATAATCAAGTGGGATTTATTTCAGAGATCCAAGGATGATTCAACATCCACAAGTCAATCAAGGTGATACACCACATTAACAAATTTAAAGATAAAAATCACATAATCATCTCAACAGATGCGGAAAAAGCATCTAACAAAAGTCAACATCCATTTATGTTAAAAACTCTTAAAGTGGGTACAGAAGGAAGATACCTCAACATAATAAAGGCTGTATATGACAAACCCACAGTTAACATACTCAATGGTGAAAGCTTTTCCTCTAAGATCAGGAACAAGACAAGGATGCCCACTCTGCACACCTTTATTCAACATAATACTGGAAGTTCCAGCCACAGAAATTAAGCAAGAAAAAGAAATAAAAGGCACCCAAAATGGAAAGAAGTGAAACTGTCACTATTTGCAGATACTTTATATAGAAAATTCTAAAAACTTTGTTGGAACTTAGAAAAACACTGTTAGACCTAATAAATACAGTAGAAGTGCAGGATACAGTATCAATCTATAGAAATCAGTGGCATGTCTATACACTAATAAAGAACTATCAAAAAGAGAACTTAAGAAAACAATCCCATTTACAATTACACCAAAAGAATAAAATACCTGGAATAAATTTAATCAAGGAGGTGAAAGACCTGTCCACTGAAAACTATAAAACACTGATACAGGAAACTGAAGACACAAATAAATAGAAAGATATTCTATGCTCATAGATTGGAGGAATCAATATTGTTAAAATGTCCATACCACCCAAAGCAATTAACAGATTGAATGTAATCCCTATCAAAATTCCAACAGCATTTTTCACAGAGCTATAACAACTAATTCAAAAATTTGTATGGAATCACAAAAGATCCCAAATAGCCAAAGTGATCTTGAGGAAGAACAACAAAGCTGAAGGTATTATGTTCCCTGATGTCAAATGATATTACAAAGCTATAGTAATCAAAATAGTATGGTACTGGCATAAAGACAGACACACAGATCAATAGAATAGAATTGAGAGAACAGAAATATATATAAAGAGCCCATAAATAAATATACCCCCCCACACATATATACAATTAATTTATGACAAAAGGGGAAGAACACATAATGAAGAAAGGACAGTCTCCTCAGTGAATGGTGCTGGGAAAACTGGACAGCCACATGCAAAAGAATGAAACTAGACCACTATCTTACACTATACACAGAAATTAATTCAAAATGGATTAAAGACTTGAACGTAATACCTGAAACCATAAAACTCCTAAAAGAAAACATAGGTGGTAAGCTTCTTGACATCAGTCTTAGCTATATTTTTGTAGATATGACTCCAAAGGCAAGGGAAACAAAAGCAAAAATAAACAAATGGGACTATATCAGACTAGAGTTTCTAAACAGTGAAAGAAACCATCATCAAAATGAAAAGACAACCTACTGTTGTTAACTCATACAACTTAACAACAAAAAGGAAACAACTTGATTTAAAAATGGGCTTAGGATCTGAATGGACATTTTTCCAAAGAAGAAGTACAGATGGCTAACAGGCACATGAAAAGATGTTCAACATCACTAATTAGGGGCACCTGGGTGGCTCAGTTGGTTAAGTGTCCAACTCTTGATTTTGGCTTAGGTCATGATGTCAGGGTCCTGGGACTGAGCCCTGCCTCAGGCTCTGCACTCATCGGGGAATCTGCTGAGATTCCCTCTTCCTCTCCCTTTGCTGCTCCCCCTGCTCATGCTCTCTCTCTCTAAAATAAACAGATAAAGTCTTTTTAAAAATCACTAATTATTAGGCGAATGCAAAATGCAAATCAAAACTACAATAAGATATCACTTCACACTAGTTAGATTGACTATAATAAAAAGACAAGAAATAAGTGTTTAAGAGAATGTGGAAAAAGGGAATTCTTGTACCCTGTTGGTGGAATATAAATTGGTATGGACACTATGGAAAATAGTATAGAGATTCCTCAAAAAGTTATTAATCGAATTACAATACAATCCAGCTATTTCACTTCTGGTATTTATCCAAAGAATAGGAAAACTCTCATTTGAAATGATATATGCACCCCAATGTTCATAGCAGCATTATTTACAATAGCCAAGATATGGCAACAACCTAAATGTCAGCTGATGGATAAATGGATAAAGAAGATGTGGTCTATATAAACAATAGAATACTGCTCAGACATTTAAAAAAAAAATCGAAATCCTGTCATTTGTGACAATAGGAATGGACCTTGAGGGTATTATGTTAAGTGAAATAAGTCAGAAAGAGAAAGACAAAAACAGTACAATTTCACTCATATGTGGAATCTAAAAATAAATAAGCAGGGGCGCCTGGGTGGCTCAGTCGTTAAGCATCTGCCTTCGGCTCAGGTCATGACCCCAGGATCCTGGGATCCAGCCCCGCATCGGGCTCCCAGCTCAGCAGGAAGCCTGCTTCTCCCTCTCCCACTCTCCCTGCTTGTGTTCCCTCTCTCACTGTGTCTCTCTCTGTCAAATAAATAAATAAAATCTTTAAATAAATAAATAAACAAATAAGCAAAAACAAAAACAAACTCATAGACATGAAGAACAGATTGTTAGTTACCAGAGGGAAGGGAACTGTTAGTGGGTGAAATGGGTGAAGGGGGTCAAATGCATGGTGATGGATGGCAACTAGATTTTTGGAGTGATCACTTTGTAATAAATACAGATGTTGAATTTTAATGTTGTACATCTAAAACTTATATAATGTTACATACCAATTTTAACTTGTAAAAAATGAGAAACAAACAAACAAAAAAGAACAATGGCAGTGAATAGAAAACAGTAACATATATGGTAGCTATTAATCCATTTATATAAATAATCACTTTAAATATCATTGGTTTCAATACATCAATTAAAAGACATAGATGGGGGGCGCCTGGGTGGCTCAGTCGTGCCCCAGGGTCCTGGGATCGAGCCCCGCATTGGGCTCCCTCCTCGGCGGGTGGCCTGCTTCTCTCTCTCCTGCTCCCCCTGCTTGTGTTCCCTCTCTCGCTGTGTCTCTCTCTCTGCCAAATAAATAAATAAAATCTTAAAAAAAAAAAAGACATAGATGGTCAGAGTGGATACAAAAAATGAGACCTAACTATATGTTGTCTACAAAAAAAACCATTTTAACTATGAAAACAGAGATAGATTAAAAGAAGAGGGATGGAGAAAGAAATACCATGCTAACATTAATAGAAATAAAGCTGGAATAGCTATATTAACTTCAGAAATAGATGACTTTAGAGCAAGGAAAATTATCAGGGATAAACGGGGCCATCACGTAATGATAAAGGGGTTAATTCTCCCAAAAGACACAGCAATTGTTAATGTACCTTACAAGAGAATGTAAAAATATATGAGAGAAAATCTGATAGACAAGAAAAAATAGACTAATCCACTATTATAGTAATGGACAGATCCAGCAGCAGAAAATCAGTAAAGACACACTTGAACTAAATAGCACCATCAGTTGAATACATCAATTGAATACAATTGACATCTATAGAATACTTTATCAAATAACATCAAAATACACATTCTTCTCAACCTCATATGGAACATTCACCAAGACAGAACACATTCTGGGCCATAAAACACACCTTAACAAATTTAAAAGAAGAGAAATCATATAAAGTATTCTCTCTGACTAAAATAGAATTAAACCAGAAATCAGTAACAGAGAGATAGCCGGAAAACCCCCCAAATACTTGGCAATTAAACAACACAATTCTAAGTAATGTATGGGTCAAAGAAGTCTCAAAAGAAACAAATACTTAGAATTAAATAAAAATGAAAACACAACTTATCCAAATTTGTGAGATGCAGCAAAAGTAATGCTCAGAGGAAAATGTATAACCCTGAATGCATTTATTGGATCTAAAATCAATCATCTAGACTTCCACCTTAAGACATTAGAAAAAGATCAAATCAAATCTAAAGCAAGTGGAAGTGAAGAAATGATAAAAATCAGAGAAGAAATTCATGAAATTAGGAGCGCTTGGGTGGCTCAGTCACTTAGTGTCTGCCTCCCACTCAGGTCATGATCTCCAGGTCGGGGGAAAAATCAATAAAACTGAAATCTGGTTCTTTGAAAAGATCAATAAAAAATTTTTTAAAGATTTTATTTATTTATTTGACAGAGAGAGACACAGCGAGAGCAGGAACACAAGCAGGGGCAGTGGGAGAGGGAGAAGCAGGCTTCCTGCTGAGCAGGGAGCCTGATGTGGGGTTCGATCCCAGGAGCCCGGGATCATGACCTGAGCCAAAGGCAGACGCTTAACGACTGAGCCACCCAGGCGCCCCGAAAAGATCAATAAAATTGGTTAACTTCTACCCAGGGCAACTAAGGAAATAAAGAAAGAAGACACAAATTACAAATATCAGAAATGAAAGAAGGGCCATCACTACTAATTCCATTGACATTAAAAAGATAATAAAATGGGCGCCTGGGTGGCTCAGTCATTTAAGCGTCTGCCTTCTGCTCAGGCCATGATCCCAGGGTCCTGGGATCTAGTCCCACATCAGGATCCTGGCTCAGTGGTGAGTCTGCTTCTCCCTCTACTCTTCCCCGCTGCTCGTGATCTCTCTCACTCACTCAAATAAATAATCTTAAAAAAAAAGATAATAAAACAATATTAGGAACTTTACGTCCTCAAATTTGATAATCTAGCCGAAACAGATCAATTCATTGGAAGACACAATCTGCCAAGATTCACACAGGGGGAAACAGATAATCTGAATAGACTTTCTGTTATTGTACTTGTGCTGCCTTAACAAAATACGATAGGCTGGGTTGCATAAATAATGCAAATTTGTTTTCTCAGAGTTCTGGAGGCTAGAAGTTTGGATCAAGGTTCTGGCTGATTTTGGTTTCTGATGAGACCTCTTTTCCTCACCTGTAGACAGCCACCTTCTTACTGTGTCCTCACATGGCCTTTTTCTGTGTGCATATGGAGAGAGAGAGCACTCGGTAGCTCTCTTTTTTTAAGGACATTAATTCTATCAGATCAGGACCATACCTTTCTGAGCTTATTTAACCTGATTACTTCCTTATAGGTCTCATCTCTAAATACAGTCACACTGGAAGTTAGCATATCAACATATGAATGCGGGGCCCATCTATGCAGTCCATAACTATATCTATTAAAGAAACTGAATCGATAATTAATAACCTTCCAAAACAGAAAGCACCACACTAAGATGGGTTCTGGAGAATTCTATGAAACTTATAAGAAGAAATTCTACAAATTCCTTATAATCTCTTCCAGAAAATAGCAGAAGGAATGTTTCCCTAATTATTCTATAAATTCAGTATTACCCTAATACCCAAACTAGACAGAGATAGTATAAGAAGACTACGAATCAGTATCTCTCAAGAACATGGATACAAAATTCTCAACAAAATATCAGCAAATTGAATCAAACGATGTATAAAAGAATAACACACCACAACAAAGTGATATTTATCTCAGGTATGTAAGGCTGTTTCAACATTCAAAAAACAATTAATGTAATCTATCACATCAATAAACTAAAGAAGAAAAAGCACATGATCATATCAGTAGATGCAGAAAATTCATTTGACAAAATCCAATACACTTCCATGATCAAAATTTTCAGCAAACTAAGTAAAGGAGAACGTCCTCAACTTGATAAAGAACATTCACAAAAAATCCGATGGCTAACATCATACTTGAAAGTGAGAAACTAGAAAATTACCCACTAAGATCAAGAACAAAACAAGGATGTCCTTTTTCATCACTTGTCAACATCATACTGAAAGTCCTGGCTAGTGTAATAAGGAAAAGAAATTTAAAAATGTATAGATTAGAAAAAAAAATTAATTTATCTTTGTTTGAGATGACATAATTGTCTACATAGGAAATCCAAAAATCTGAAAGAATTGGTAAAAAAAACTACTAAAACTAATAGGCAATTACAGCAAGGTTGCAGGATACAATGTCAACATACAAAAGTCAGTCACTTTTCTATATATCAATGACAAACAAGTGGAATTTGAAATTAAAAACATGATACCATTTGCATTGGCACCCAAAAAAGTGAAATACTTAGGTATAAATCTAACAAATCATGTACAAGATCTATATGAGAAAAACTAAAAAAATGTGATGAAAGAAATCAAAGAAGAATTAAATAAATGAAGAGATATACCATGTTCATGAATAGGAAGAATCAATACTGTCAGGGTGTCAGTTCTTCCCAATTTGATCTATAATTCAAAATGCCAGCAAGTTATTTTGTGTATAATTGACAAACTGATTCTAACGTTTATATGGAGGGGCAAAAGACCAAGAACAGGCAACACAATATTGAAGGAGAAGAACACTAGAAAACTGACATTACTGGACTTCAAGACTTATGATAAAGCTACAGTAATGAAGACAGTGTTGTACTGGTAAAAAAAAAAAAAAAGATAGACAAATAGATCAATGGAACAGAATTCTGTGGATTTTCAGGGCACCTGGGTGGCTCAGTCAGATGGGCGTCTGCCTTCCACTTGGGTCATGGTCCCAGAGTCCTGGGATTGAGGCCTGCATCGGGCTCCCTGCTTAACAGGGAGCCTGCTTCTCCTTCTGCCACTCCCCCTGCTCTTGCTCTCTCTCTCAAATAAACAAATATTTAAAAAAAAAAAGAATTTTGTGGATTTTCTATAAAGTTCACCTTATATGAAGATGCAAAAGACCCAGAATAGCCAACACAATATTTAAGAAGAACAAAGGACTGACACTACCTGACTTCGAGACTTACTATAAAGCTAATTAAGTCAATACTACAAAAGAACAAATATAGATCAGTGATATAGAATAAAGAATCCAGAAATACACCCATATAAATACAGCTACCTGATCTTTGACAAAGAAACAAAGGCAGTATAATGGATAGTCTTTTCAACAAATGGTGCTGGAACAACTGGATATTCACATGCAAAAAAAAAAAAATCTAGACAGAGACTCTTCACAAAAATTAACTCAAAATGGATCATACACCTAAATGCAAAATGCAAAACTATAAAATTCCTAGATTACATAGGAGAAAATCTAGGTGACCTTAGATATGTTAATGATTTTTTAGATATAACACCATAAGCCATGAAAGAAAGAACTGATAAGCTGGACTTCATTAAAATTTAAAAAGACACTGTCAAAAGAATGAAAAGGCAAGCCACAGACTGGGAGAAAATATTTGCAAAAGGCATATCTGTTGAAGGACTATCATCTAACTCAACAATGAAAAATGAACAATTAAACTGATTCAAAAGTGGCCCAAAGACCCAACACCAAAGAAGATATAAAGATGGCAAATTAGCATATGAAAATTTCTCAACATTATGTGTCATTAGCAAATTGCAAATTAAAATGAGATAACACTACACATCTGTTAGAATGGTCAAAATCCAGAACACGGACAAGACCAAATGCTGACAAGGATGCAGAGCAACAGGAACTCTTACTCATTGCTAGTGGAATGAAAAATGGTGTAGCTACTTTGGAAGACAGGTTTTTTACAAAACTAAACATACTCTTACCACATGATCCAGCAATCACACTCTTAGGTATTTAATCAAATGAGCTGAAAAGTTATATGCATATAAAAACTTACACTCAAATGTTTATAGCAGTTTTATTCATAATATTCAAAACTTGGAAGCAACCTAAATATCTTTCAGTAGGTGAATAAACTGTGATACAGCCAGAGAATGGGATATTACTTAGTTCTAAAAAGAAATGAGCTATCAACCCATGAAAAAACATGGAAAGACCTTAAGTGCATATTATTAAGTGAAAGAAACCAATTTGAAAAGGCTCTATTTCTTTTTTTTTTTTTAAGTGAACTCACAACTCTGACATCAAGAGTTGCATGTTCTACCAACTGAGCCAGCCAGGTACTCTGAAAAGGCTCTATTTCTTGACCTGGTTGGTAGTTACATAATTTTTGCTTTATAAGAATTCATTGAAGTATATATGAATATTGTGTGGACTTTTATGTGTGACCCACATTTTAAAAATCTATTAAATATCAAAACACCAATACTATTGTAGTTCTTTACAAGTAAAGTACAAGTAAAATCATGACTTAAACAGAGCAGAAATATGATATTCTTCTGTGAGAAGCCTTCCTCATCAATTAGTTTTCCCAGGCAAGTTTTTTAAAGCAAATAAAAAAAAAATCAAGTAACTTACAGAAGAAGATTGGCACATAACATAAAGGAAAACAGCAGCTTGTCCTTCTCAAACAGTGATCGGCATATATTACAATATAAGTTGTATGTGAAGTGGTCATTTAAATATCGTAGGCGCTTTTCCAAAATTTTGGATTTGTTACTGAAAGGTTGAAAAACAGGCAAACATATTGAGTCAAACAAAACTAAGAAAAAATAAGTAACACATGAATTAACACATAAGTATTCATTGTTAAAAATATGAAACTAAACACACACACACACACACACACACACGAGTGCATATAAAACCGGTGAAATCTGCAGGTGCCTGGGTGGAAGTTGGTTAAGCATCCAACTCCTGGTTTCATCTCAGGTCCTGATCTCAGGGTCGTTGGGATGTCACCCTGCAGCGGCTCTGTGCTCAGCATGGAGTCTGCTTGAGTTTCTCTCTGCCCTTCCCCACCATCTCAAATAAATAAATAAAATCTTTAAAAAAGAAGAAAAAAAACTGGTGAAATCTGAATAAGCTCTGTGAATTTCCTGGTTTTGATATTGTACTACAGTAATGCAAAATGTTACCACTGGAGAAACTGAGTGAAGGATACATGGGACCTGCCTATATAGTTTTGTGTTTGTGTGCAACTTCTTGTAAATTATAGGTAAAAAACACAGTATAATTCTACGAGAAAATGAAATTGGGTTTATACCATCTATTTTCAAAATTCTAAACTTCTTATTGTATTCCAAAATGACTGAAAACAAATAGTTAATGAAAAGATACCTATATTAAATCCCTAAATTTGAGATTTATGTTGGGCAGGGAACTGTAAGAGACAAAGAAGTATGAAACATTCTTGTCCCAAAGAAACATCAAATCTAGATCAAGATCTATATATTTTTAAAGATTTTATTTATTTATTTGGCAGAGAGAGACACACATGCACAGCAAGAGAGGGAACACAAGCAGAGCAGAGGGAGAGGGAGAAGCAGGCTTCCCATGGAGCTGGGAGCCCGATGTGGGGCTCGATCCCAGGACCCTGGGATCATGACCTGAGCCGAAGGCAGACGCTTAATGACTGAGCCACCCAGGTGCCCCAAGATGTATATATTTTTAAAAAATATATGAAAAGCCAGAAAATATATGGACATAATGTTACTTCCGGGTGTGGTTATGGCTGATATTTTTCTTCTTTATACTCTTATTTGTTTAAAATTCTGTAATAATCATGTATTATTTTCATTTTTTTAGTTTAAAAATTTTTCAGTAATACTGAAATGAATGTAAGATGATACACCCATTCTGGGAAAGTTTGGCAGCTACTTTAAAAAAAAATAAACAAGCAACTACCACATGACCCAGCAATTGCACTCCTGGGCATTTATCCCAGAAATGAAAACTTATGTTCACACAAAAACCTGTACAGGCCTGTGTATAGCAGTTGTATTCATAATAGCTAGGAACTAGAAATAACCCAGATGCCCTAGAGTACATCAATATCATGAAATACTTTTCAGCAATGAAAAGGAACAACCTACTGACACACACAACTTGGGTGAATCCCCAGAGAATGAAGCTGGGTGAAAAAAAGTCAATCCTTAAAAGTTATATGCAAATGTGGGGCACCTGGGTGGCTCAGTTGGTTAAGGGTCAGACTCTTGATTTCAGCTCAGGGCATGATTTCAAGATCAAGCAAGCCCCTGAGCCAGACTCTCCACTGAGCGGGGGAGTCTGTTTGAGATTATTTCCCTTTACCCCACCCCGCCCATCCCCCTGCTCATGCATACTTGCTCTCTAAAATAAAGAAATCTTTTTTAAAAAAAAATTTATGTGCTATATGATTTCATTCTTGAAATAATGAAATTACAGAAATAGAGACTGGATTAGTGGTTGTCAAAGGTTAAGGAGAGGGTAGGGAAGGGAAAGAGTGGATATGGCTGCAAAGGGCAGCATGGGAATCCTTGTAGTGATGCAAGTGTTCCTGTTTTGACTGTATCAACATCCATATCCTGGTTGTGATCTCATACTATTGTAGAGGTTTCCAAGATGTCACCATTGAGGAAACTGGGTAAAGAGTACACAGGATCAGGACTTGGGAAAAGATGGCACAGGAGTAGGGGACCCTCTTCCAAACGGTCCCCTGAATAGAGCTGGATATCCACCAGACCACTCTGAACACCCACGAAAGAAATCAGCCCAAGATGTAAGAAGACAGATCTGGATCTCTACAAATAGAATATCGCAGGTGGTTGTTTTTGAGGTATGAAGCAAGAAGCCATGATTCCGCGGGCAGATATCAGAAGATAAATGGAAGGGGGAGGGAGCCTTCGGGATCCTGCACTGCCAGTTTGTGAAAGCCTCCCACCCTGGGGACAGGGCACAGACTTGCAGACTGGCAGTGACAGGAAAGGACTTTAGGGCAGCCCCCCAACTGAAACCCAGAGCAGTGGGGCCACACGTGAGAACTGGGGGTGGCTGGCGGTTTTAGAAGCACAAAGGGCAGAAATGTGCCCCGACATGGAGGCAAGGACTGGGAGCGCTGCTGAGGGGTGCACAACCGAGGATGCTGCAGTTTATAGCAGCACAGACAGAAATGGAGATAGTGTGGCCTGGAGAGCTCACTGAAGAACAAATGGCAATCTCTCTGCTCTGAGGCAGAGGGTTGGAAACGACCTCTTCTGCTCTGACTCTTGGAAGAGACACGGAAAGCCCTCAGGGAAAGCCACCAGAAAACAAAAGCCCCAAAAAACCGGTTTTCACTGAGCCCATCCCCCCACAGGGGGCAGGGCAACTCTGCCCAAAGAGGGTTGCCTGAGTAACAGCACAGCAGGCCCCTCCCCCAGAAGACAGACTGGGAGAACAAGAGGCCGACAACCCCAAGGTTCCCTATAAAACAGGTGCAACTTGCTTGGGTTGTGGTCAGTAATCTGGACTTTGTACATTCCCTCAACCACCCCTCAACAGAATGACTAGGAGGAGAAACCCCCAAAATAGGAAAGACTCAGAGACTGTGACTTCTGCCACAGATTTACAAATGGATACAAATATAACCAAGATTTCGGAAATGGACTTCAGGGTAACAGTTATGAAGACAATAGCTAGAATGGAGAAATTGATTAATGGCAACATAGAGTCTCTAAGGGCAGAAATGAAAGCTGAACTGGCAGAACTTAAAAATGCTATCATGAGATCCAATCTAATTTAGATACTCTAACAGCTAGGGTAAACAAGGCAGGAGAACGAATTAGTGATCTAGAAGACCAATTGATAGAAAAGAAGGAAAAAGAGGAGGCCAGGGACAAACTACTCAAAATCCATGAAAACAGAATTAGATAAATAAGTGACAATATGAAACGTTCCAATGTCAGAATTATTGGAATCCCTGAGGGAGTGGAGAGAGAGAAAGGACTAGAAGATATATTTGAGCAAATCGTAGCTGAGAACTTCCCTAATCTGGGGAACGAAACAAACATTCGCGTCCTAGAGGCAGAGAGGACCCCTCCCGAGATCAAGGAAAACAGGCCAATGCCCTGGCATGTAATATTAAAACTCGCAAATCTTAGAACCAAGGAAACTATCTTAAGGGCAGTTAGGGGGAAGAGATTCCTTATGTACAGAGGGGGGAACATCAGAATAACGTCAGACCTATCCACAGAGACCTGGCAAGCCAGAAAGGCCTGACAAGACATATTCAGGGTACTAAACAAGAAGAACATGCAGCCAAGAATACTTCATCTGGCAAGGCTGTCATTTAGAATAGATGGAGAGATGCAGAGCTTGACTGGCAGAAACTAAAAGAATATATGACCACTAAGCCGGCCCTGCAAGAAATATTAAGGTTCTATAAAAGGAGAAAGACCCTAAGAGTGATATAGAACAGAAATTTACAGAGACAATCTATAGAAACAAGGACTTCACAGGCAACATAATGACAATAAATTCATATCTTTCAATAATCACTCTCAATGTGAACAGCCTAAATGCTCCCATAAAACGGCATAGGGTTGCAGACTGGATAAAAAGACAGGACCCATCCATATGCTGCCTACAAGAGACTCATTTTGAATCTAAAGATACATCCAGACTGAAAGTGAAGGGATGGAGATCCATCTTCCATGCCAACGGACCTCAAAAGAAAGCTGGGGTAGCAATTCTTATATCAGACAAATTAGATTTTAAGCTAAAGACTAGTTAGAGACACAGAAGGACACTATATCATTCTTAAAGGGTCTATCCAACAAGAAGATCTAACAACTGTAAATATCTACACTCCCAACATGGGAGCAGCCAACTACATAAGCCAACTGTTAACCAAAATAAAGAGTCATATTGATAAAAATACGTTAATTGTAGGAGACC
This sequence comes from Callorhinus ursinus, assembly GCF_003265705.2. Lineage (NCBI taxonomy): Eukaryota > Metazoa > Chordata > Mammalia > Carnivora > Otariidae > Callorhinus > Callorhinus ursinus. Next base: position 13,450,105 of record NW_027397077.1, read on the forward strand.
TCAATACTCCACTCTCAGCAATAGACAGATCATCTAAGCAGAAAATCAACAAAGAAACAAGAGCTTTGAATGACACACTGGACCAGATAGACCTCATAGATATATACAGAACATTCCACTCTAAAACAAGAGAATATTCATTCTTCTCAAGCACACATGGAACTTTCTCCAGAATGTGTATGTATGTGACCACATACTGGGTCACAAATCAGGTCTCAAATGATACCAAAAGATTGAGATTATTCCCTGCATATTCTCAGACCATAATGCTTTAAAACTGGAACTCAATCACAAGAAAAAATTTGGAAGAAGTTCAAACACTTGGAAGCTAAAGACCACTCTGCTCAAGAATGTTTGGGTCAACCAGGAAATCAAAGAAGAATTTAAACAATTCATGGAAACCAATGAGAATGAAAACACATCAGTCCAAAACCTATGGGATACTGCAAAGGCGGTCTTAAGGGGGAAATACATAGCCACCCAAGCCTCACTCAAAAAAATAAAAAAATCCCAAATACACCAACTAACTTTACACCTTAAATAACTGGAGAAAAAGCAACAAATGATGCCTAAGCCATGCATTAGAAGAGAAATAATTAAGATTAGAGCAGAGATCAATGAATTAGAAACCAGAAACACAGTGAATCAGATCAACGAAACTAGAAGTTTGTTCTGTGAAAGAATTAATAAGATTGATAAACTACTGGCCAGACTTATCCAAAAGAAAAGAGAAAGGACCCAAATTAATAAAATTATGAATGAAAAGGGAGAGATCATGACTAAAACCAAGGAAATAGAAATAATTATTAGAAATTATTATCAACAACTATATGCCAATAAATTAAGCAACATGGAAGAAATGGATGCCTTCCTGGAAACCTATAAACTACCCAGACTGAAACAGGAAGAAATTGACAACCTAAATAGGCTAATAACCAGTAACGAGATTGAACCAGTGATCAAAAACTTCCCAAAAAAAAAAAGAGCCCAGGGCCTGATGGATTCCCTGGGGAATTCTACCAAACATTCAAAGAAGAAATAATACCTATTCTCCTGAAGCTGTTTCAAAAAATAGAAACAGAAGGAAAGCTTCCAGACTCATTCTATGAGGCCAGCATTACCTTAATCCCCAAACCAGGCAAAGACCCCATCAAAAAGGAGAATGTCAGACCGATATCCCTGATGACTATGGATTCCAAAATTCTCAACAAAATCCTAGCTAATAGGATCCAACAATACATTAAAAGGATCATCCACCACAACCAAGTGGGATTTATCTCCGGGATGCAAGGGTGGTTCAACATTCGCAAATCAATCAACGAGATGGAACACATTAATAAGAGGAGAGAGAAGAACCATATGGTCCTCTCAATTGATGCAGAAAAAGCATGTGACAAAATACAGCATCCTTTCCTGATTAAAACTCTTCAGAGTATAGGGATAGAGGGAACATTCCTCAATTTCATAAAATCCATCTGTGAAACACCCATAGCAAATATCATCCTCAATGGGGAAAAGCTGAGAGCCTTTCCCTTAAGATCAGGAACACGTCAAGGATGCCCACTCTCACCACTATTGTTCAACATAGTACAAGAAGTCCTAGCAACAGCAATCAGACAACAAAAATAAATAAAAGGTATTCAAATTGGCAAAGAAGAAGTCAAACTCCCTTCTTTTCACAGATGACATGACACTTTATGTGGAAAATCCAAAAGATTCCACCCCCAAATTACTAGAACTCATACAGCAATTCAGTAATGTAGCAGGATAAAATTTCAACGCACAGAAATCAGTTGCTTTCTTATACACTAACAATGCAACTGTAGAAAGAGAAATTAGAGAATCAATTCTATCTATAATAGCACCAAAAACCAAAAGATAAAATATACCTAACCAAAGGTATAATAATAAACCTAACCAAAGAGGTAAAGGATCTATACTCTAGGAACTACAGAACACTCATGAAAGGAATTGAAGGAGATGCAAAAAGATGGAGAAACATTCCATGCTCATGGATTGGAAGAACAAACATCGTTAAAATGTTTATGCTGCCCAGAGCAATCTATACTATTAGTGCCATCCCAATCAAAATTCCAATGACATTATTCAAAGTGCGGGAACAAACAATCCTAAAATTTGTATGGAATCAGAAAAGACCCTAAATTGCCAAGGAAATGTTGAAAAAGAAAAAGAAAGCTGGGGGCATTACGCTGCCCGATTTCAAGCTATATTACAAAGCAATGATCACCAAGACAGCATGGTACTGGCACAAAAACAGACATATAGACCAATGGAACAGAACAGAATGCCCAGATATGGACCCTCAACTCTATGGTCAAATAATCTTTGACAAAGCAGGAAAAAATATGCAATGGAAAAAAGACAGTCTCTTCAATAAATGGTGCTGGGAAAATTGGACAGCTATATACAGAAGAATGAAACTCGATCATTCTCTAACACCATACACAAAGATAAACTCAAAGTGGATGAAAGACCTTAATGTGAGACAGGAAGCCATCAAAATCCTAGAGGAGAACATAGGCCTCTTTGACATTGGCCACAGCAACTTCTTTCAAGATACATTTCGAAGGGGAAGTGAAACAAAAAACAAAATGAAGTCCCAAAAGTTCATTTTTGCTTCAAAACAAAAGCAAAAATGAACTTTTGGGACTTCATCAAGATAAAAAGCTTCTGCACAGCAAAGGAAACAGTCAACAAAACTAAGAGGCAACCCACAGAATGGGAGAAGATATTTGCAAATGACACTACAGACAAAGGGCTGATTTCCAAGATCTATAAAGAACTTCTCAAACTCAACACCCAAAAAACAAATAATCAAGTCAAAAAATGGGCAGAAGACATGAACGGACACTTCTCAAAAGAATACATACAAATGGCTAACACACACATGAAAAAATGTTCATCATCATTAGCCATCAGGGAAATTCAAATCAGAACCACACTGAGATACCACCTCACACCAGTTAGAATGGCAAAAATTGACAAGGCAAGAAACAACGAATGTTGGAGAGTTTGTGGAGGAAGGGGAACCCTCTTACACTGTTGGTGGGAATGCAAGTTGGTACAGCCACTTTGGAAAACAGTGTGGAGTTTCCTCAAAAAATTAAAAATAGAGCTACCCTATGACCCAGCAATTGCACTCCTGGGTATTTACCCCAAAGACACAGATGTAGTGAAAACAAGGGCCATATGCACCCCAATGTTCATAGCAGCAATGTCCGCGATAGCCAAACTGTGGAAAGAGCCAAGATGCCCTTCAACAGATGAATGGATAAAGAAGATGTGGTCCATATATACAATGGAATATTACTCAGCCACCAGAAAGGATGAATACCCAACTTTTACATCAACATGGATGGGACTGGAGGAGATTATGCTAAGTGAAATAAGTCAAGCAGGGAAAGTCAATTATCATATGGTTTCACTTATCTGTGGAACATAAGGAATAGCAGGGAGGACATTAGGAGAAGGAAGGGAAAAATGAAAGGGGGGAATCAGAGGGAGGGACGAACCATGAGAGACTATGGACTCCAGGAAACAAACTGAGGGTTTTAGAGGGGAGGGGGGTGGGGGGATGGGTTAGCCTGGTGATGGGTATTAAAGAGGGCACATTCTGCGTGGAGCACTGGGTGTTAGGCACAAACAATGAATCATGGAACACTACATCAAAAACTAATGATGTACCATATGGTGACATAACCTAATAAAATTAAATTAAAAAAAGAGTACACAGGATCACTGTATTATTTTTCTTTTTTTTATTAAGATTTTTATTTTAAGTAATCTCTACATCCAACATGGGGCTCAAACCCACAACCCCAAATTAAGAGTTGCACGCTCCACCTACTGAGCCAGCCAGGCGCCCCACTGTATCATTTCTTATAACTGCATGTGAAGGGTGCCTGGGTGGCTCAGTCGGTTACCCGTCTGTCTTCAGCTCAGGTCGTGATCCCAGATTCCTGGGATGGAATCCCACATTGGGCTCCCTGCTCAGAGGGAAGTCTGCTTCTCTCTCAACCCTCCCCCCTCCCTTGTGCTCTCTCTCAAATAAATAAAATCTTTTTAAAAATATAACTGCATGTAAATCTACATTTATCTCAAAATTAGTTTAATTTTAAAATTTAGTTTCATTTTTAAAAAGCAATCTTTTGGCCCATGGAAAGGGGATGAAGAACAGCAGATGCTGACACTTCTCTGAGCAGACCTTTTGTACAGGATTTACTTCTGGATTCATATTAATAGTTTATGTGCTCAAAATATAATAAAATTACAATCAACAAGGATGAAGGGAAAATTCTAAAATGAAATACAAAAGAACCCCCGAACCAACAACAAATGAAGCTAACTGTACTGCACATGAATAATATCACTATACTGAAGGGAGAAAGATTAATCAAGTAACTTTTGAATATAAATTTTTTATGTCACAAAACAAAAAGACTGTAATTTTCTGTGTGTACATATGCATTTAATTCTCTTCAATATACTCAAGAATCACTGAATTTGCCGATCACTACATCATACAGCAAATCTAGGTTTAATATTTTCAGGAACTTCCAAAATACTTCCAAAGTGGCAATCCTGTATGAGGGTTCTGAGGACTCTACATCCTTGCTGACACCTGTTAGTGACATTTATGTCAATTCCGTGGCTTGGATCTCCACCATCGTGTGGACTGTGTAAATTCAAATTCCAAGTCCCAACTGGGAAAGCTTAGGGATATCAATCACTCAGGAGAGACTGGCCTACCAAGAGCCCCTGAAGACTGTACACGGTAGGCTCAAATCAAACTTTTATTCTACTTAACAAATACAGCAGGTACTAAATACCAGACATTGTGATAAACACTTCACAGATATTAAATTCTCATAACAGTTCTAAAAGGTAGGGTACTATTATTATCTCTATTTTATAGATAAGGAAAATTGAGGCAATTACAGAACGCCTGTATCAACGTAGCTAGTATGTGGTGAACTGAGACTAACCCCTTACTCCAGTCTGACTTCAAAATCTGTGTATATTCATTAACTAATTAAAGTGAAAATATCTAGCAAACAATTAGAAATGTGGGACTGAAGCTTTTTTAAAAAATATAATTTAGGGTGCCTGGGTGGCTCAGTCGTTAAGTGTCTGCCTTCAGCTCAGGTCATGATCCCAGGGTCCTGGGATCGAGTCCCGCATTGGGCTCCCTGCTCCTTGGGAGCCTGCTTCTCCCTCTGCTTCTCTCTCTCTCTCTCTCCCCCCCTCTGTCTCTCATGAATAAATAAATAAAATCTTTAAAAATAAATAAATAAAATAAAAATAAATTAAAAATATTATTTATTTATTTTTAAGATTTTATTTATTTATTTTTAAAAGATTTTATTTATTTATTTGAGAGAGATGTACAAGAGAGAACTCAAGCAGGGGGAGCGGCAGAGGGAGAGGGAGAAGCAGGCTCCTCACTGAGCAGGGAGCCCAACGCAGGGCTCAATCCCAAGACCCTGCAATCATGACCTGAGCTGAAGGCAGATGTTTAACTGACTGAGCCACCCAGGCACCCCTTAAGATTTTATTTTTAAGTAATCTCTACACCCAATGTGGGGCTCAAACTCACAACCCTGAGATCAAGAGTTGCATGCTGTACTGACTGAGCCAGTGAGGCACCCTGGGACTGAAGCTTTTTAGAGATCTCAAGGGTGGAGAAAGGTATTGGAGTTGCCAGCAAAAAATAAGTCAAGTGCCATATTAAAATACTTAAAAGAGGCAGGAAGGACTAAAGCTAATCCTTCTAGGGGTGAAACAAAACTTAGAACAAAAAGGGGGCTTTCTCTCCCCCTTTCTTTCAACTTTCCCATATTTTTTAAAAAGATTTATTTATTTAGTTTAGAGAAAGAGATGGCACAAGAAGGAGAGGCAGAGGGAGAGGGAGAGAAAGAATCTCAAGCAGATTCTGTGCTTAGTGCAGAGCCCAACATCTCACCACCTTTAGATCACAACCTGAGCCAAAACTAAGAGTCAGATGCCTAACTGACTGCACCACCCAGGCGCCCTTCAACTTTTCCATGTTTTTAAATGTTCTATAATGAATATGTATTACAAAGTAAGAAAAAAGTTATGTATTTTTTGGGAAAGGATGGTGAAAATCCAACCTAGAGAGGATGAATGAAGCTAGAGAATGTTTACCTGTCATGAATAGAGTTGATATAAAGGTTGACAAACCAGGTGAGAGAGTACTGGTACATGGGATCAATGTTAGCCAGGTCTGCAATGCTGAAGAACAATACTGATGAATGTTTAGCAATGGCTCTGTAGCCTTCTCGAGACTCTGCTATTTTGAGTTCCGTTTTTTCTGCAATCTAGGAGAAAAGAAAAATCAGGATTAAGGAGTAGGAAATGTGTTTTTTAATTATGTATTTTTCATATAATAAAGTTTATATTTAAAAAAAGAGCTCCCAACTCAATGACAAAATTATAGAGGCATAGTTTATAAGAAAAGGCTTTATTATGATAAAAGCTAGAAAGAAAGAAAGACTGAAAAAAAGAAAGAAAAAAAGAATGAGAAAAAGAAAAAGGAAAAGGAAAGGAAAGGGAGGAAAGAACTAGGGAGGGAAGGAAGAAGAAGAGAGGGAGGAGAACAAAGCATGAAAAATAGTTTAAAGTTGCATTTCTTGTTTGGGGAATACCAGAGCTGTCAATCTTTGCTTATTCTTTGCCTGAATCTGACATGTGTCTACTAACGTCACTCATTTTCTTTTATTTTAAATGGTCAGAGAGAGGGAGAAAGAGAGAGAGAATGTGTGCATGTGAAAACCAGCCCAAAGTCTGGGAAAGTAGATATTCAGAAATAGCTCTTAGCTGATGGGTTATACATTAAGAGTACCTTTTTCAACTAGCTTCTCATATGTTTAACTTTTCTGGATATAATATGGGTGTTAGTTAATATTCGACCCCAAAAGAAAAAATTCTCCAAGATAGCAGCTCTTCAACTGACAACTCAATCTGATAGATAGTTATTCTATAGGAAAAACGGGTAGAGCATTTATCCACCACTTCTCTTTCTTTGGACACACTAGGCACAGACTGCTGAATGAGTGTGCCTGTCTATCATGTTTATACTGAATGATCCTGGTTGTGGCTGATTCAATCAGGAGGTAGAGACAGAACTGGACCCAAGATAAGCTAAACCAATTTTTCTCCTAGGGAACTAGAACTTTAAGACCTCAGAAACTGAAGTCAAGTGGTACTGGGCACTACTGCTAATAAAAGATAATGGAACAGGGGCGCCTGGGTGGCTCAGTCGTTAAGTGTCTGCCTTCGGCTCAGGTCATGATCCTAGGGTCCTGGGATCGAGGCCCGCATCAGGCCCCCTGCTCAGCGGGGAACCTGCTTCTCCCTCTCCCACTCCCCCCTGCTTGTGTTCCCTGTCGCACTGTCTCTCTCTCTGTCAAATAAATAAATAAAATCTTAAAAAAAGAAAAAAAGAAAATACCAACCATTAAAAAAAAAAAGATAATGGAACCAAATTTGGTTTCTACATGCAAGACAAATGTATGAAGGAACAGATACAATAGTTTTACAGGAGAAACTGATCTTATGGAGCAGAGAGGCACAGATGAGGACTACCCAATCTTAGAGAGGGACAGACAAAGAGCATAGAAACTTTCTATTTATTCTTGAGGCCTGTATATATTTCCATAATTGGGAAAATAAAATGCCCCCTATGTCTTTTTTTAATTTGAGTATAGTTGACACACAATGTTACATTAGTTTCAGGTGTAGAGCATAGTGATTGGACAAGTTTATACATTATGCCATGTTCACCACAAGTGTAGCTACCATCTGTCAGTATAGGACACTATTATAATATCATTGGCTATATTCCTCATGCTGCCCTTGTATCTTTCTTATTTGAGCTAATTTGAATAGGCTTTTGTTCCTTGCAAACAAACTTTCCCCAAAATTATACTGGAAGCAAATTGAAAAAGAATCAAAAGGTTGACAGTTAACAAGTCAGGAAATGACAGATGTTGGTGAGGATATGGAGAAAGGGGAACACTTTTACATTGTTGGTGGGAATGCAAGTTGGCACAGCCACTTTGGGAAACAGTGTGGAGGCTCCTCAAAAAGTTAAAAATAGAGCTACCCTACAACCCAGCAATTGCACTACTGGGTATTTACCCCAAAGATACAGATGTAATGAAAAGAAGGAGCACATGCACCCCAATGTTCATAGCAGCAATGTCCACAATAGCCAAGCTGTGGAAGGAGCCGAGATGTCCTTCAACAGATGAATGTATAAAGAAGATGTGCTCATATATATAATGGAATATTTATTATTCAGCCATCAGAAAGGATGAAAATCTATCATTTACACCAACGTGGATGGAATTGGAGGGTATTATGCTAAGTGAAATAAGTTAATCAGAGAAACACAATTTCACTCATATGTGGAACATAAGGAATAGAGCAGAGGACAATAGGGGTGGGGGTAGGAAACCAAATGGGAAGAAATCAGAGAGGGAGACAAATCATATGAGACTCTCAACTCTGGGAAACAAACTGAGGGTTGCAGAAAGGGAGGTGGGTGGGGGATGGGGTAACTGGGTGATGGGCATTAAGGAGAGCACGTGATATGATGAGCATTGGGTATTATACTGAATTGATGAGTTCCTATTGAACATTATATCAAAAACCAATGATGCACTATACCTTGGCTAATTGAATTTAAAGAAACAAAAACATTTTTTAAAAAAAGTTTGTTAGGATTCTTTTTTCACCTGCTGTTTCTTTGTTATCTCATTGGACATCATTTTAGCGGAGTCTAAGACTTTAATTGCACTTTCATCTTCTAAAATGTTCCCTTCTGAAGATGATAGTGTTTCTAAAATTTTTTTCTCTATATCTTTTAGCTGTTTCTTATTAGCTGCAGACTGAAGAATAAGGGCATTTCGTTCCTCTTCTAATTCAGGTCTAAAAAGATAGAAACATTTAGTCTAAATTTGTAGTACTTTATCTAAATTCATATCTAGATATTAGATATCACAATTTTGTAGACATTTAAATAACTTTGTAATATGTAACACAAACTAAGGTACGTAACACAAACTTTATCCTAAGGAAAAAAGTTATTTCCATACAAATGATAATTTGAGAAATCTGAGCAAAAAAATGATCACTAATTTTATATATATAAAATGTGGCAATAACATATGCCACAGTAAGTCTAAGAATGTGTTAAGTTTATGGCTGAGATTGTTATATGAGAATAGGAACTGGAGAAGAAACACAATAGTCAACTTCTTATCTACTCCTTGGCTTTGTCATACTCTGTTATTTTCATTTCCATAAGAGCAGAAAAGATGACTTGTCATACAATTGCCTTTTCAAGTAAAAGATAAAACTGGCACTTAACATCTTCACAAAGATAGTATAAAACTTTAAAATAACATAATTCATCATGTTATAGAATATGTTAGGACATGGTTCTGTCTTGGATACTATGCAAGTAGGATTCATAGGCTGGAAGTAACAAAAGTACCTCATGATTACATAATTTCACTTATAATTTGATTTCATGTAATAGACTGCTTAATGTTACGTGAAGCTCCCAGTGGAATCAAGATTTCCTTCAGGTAGTAATTCTTTACTAGTAACCCTATCAGGTATCTTAATATCTTTTCCCTTTTAAAAAAATAACACATGCTAGTAATGGAAAGAATGAAAAAATAATAAAAATTACCCATGATCTTATCACCCTCAGAGATGATCACTGTTAACATTCTGGCATATTCCCTCCCAAACTTTTTAATATATATATATATTAATATAATAAATATATATATATCCATTCATACATTAACTATTCTTTTTTTTACAAAATATTACCCATTCCGTGTATAGTTTTGTATCCTGCTTTTTCATTCTCATCTAAGTATTTCATCACTCATTCTTATTTCATTGTTTCACTATATTATTCAAATATTTCATTATTTCAGTGACATAATACATTTAAATCTTTGAACATATTTCTGATTTTGTCCACAGCATATATTCTTCCAGGTGAACTTTTTTGGCTCAAACAATCAGATACAAGTCAGAAGTCATGGTATGCCACCCGAATCCTACTTCTCATGCTAAGAGCCCAGTATAGCATGGTTGACTTACAACTTACTTGCTATAGAATGGCAATTTTACTTTTTTTTTTTTTTTTAAGATCGAGAGAGAGTGTGCATGTGAGTAGAGGGGAGGGGCAGAGGGAAAGGGAGAGAGAGAATCTTAAGCAGACTCCACACTCAGCACGGAGTCTGAAGCGGGGCTTGATCTCATGACCCTGAGATCATGACCTGAGCCAAAATCAAGAGTTGGATGCTTAATAAACTGAGCCACCCAGTCACCCCAAGTTTATTTTAAAGGATTATATACTTAATTTATAATAACAAAATGTAAAATTTGACAAGGTTTTGAAATAATCACATAACAAAAGTATTAATGACCTACAAATTTTCCCCTCTAGACCATCTGGAAGCATATAAGAAAATACATACCTCTCCTTTGCAACAACAATACCTAGTAACTGATCTTCAAGACCTTCTGGAGTTATCATGAAATTGAGTAAAGACACCTTTGTAGCCAGTTCTGGCATATAGTGTGGATTTCTCAGTTTTGTGGTGATATAAAACTTGAAATCAAAGGAATACTCAATAATGACCTCACCAAGTCTGATGCAATCAATGCCACCTATATTTCAGAAAACAAATGCATGATAAGTAAGCCAAAGCTGTATAGCCCCTACCTCTGTTAAGGTTGTTCCTAGGTTACAAAGTAAAGGGTCCTAAAGTAATTTAAAATAGAATAGAGATGTGACAAAGTCATAGGGGCAAGTAAACAATTATACAGCAGGACTCATTCATTCTGGGGTGGCATAAGACATTTTCTCTGGTTGTCATGGAGCCTTCTAAATTAAGATTCCTTTTGATCTTACCTCCTCTATCAATTTTCAGTCATGATTTCAAGATTATTTGTATATGACTGAAGCTCTTAAAAGTACTAGAGTTTATTATGGAAAGAACCCAAATGTCCATCAACTGATGAATGGATAAAGAAGTTGTGGTATATATATACACAATGGAATACTACTGAACCCTCAAAAAGAATGAAATCTTACCATTTGCAATGATGTGGATGGAGCTAGAGTGTATTATGCTAAGCAAAATAAGTCAGTCAGAGAAAGACAAAAACCATATGTTTTCACTCATATGTAGAATTTAAGAAACAAAACAGATGAACATAGGGGAAAGGGGAGAAAAAGAGAGGGAGGCAAACCATAAGAGACTCTTAATTATAGAGTACAAACTGAGGGTTGCTGGAGGGAAGGTGGGCCAGGGATGGGCTAAGTGGTTGATGGGTATTAAGGAGGGCACTTGTTGTAATGAGCACTGGGGGTTATATGTAAGTGATGAGTCACTGGGTTCTACTCCTGAACCCAATATTACATTATATGTTAACTAGGATTTAAATAAAAACTAAAAGCCAAGCAAAGAAAAAAAAAAGTACTAGAGTTTGGCAGAGATAAAAATTTTTATAAGCAGAAAGATTTAAGGTGGGCAATGTTTACCTAAAGTCAACTCTAGCCCACATTAACTTCATAATAATGGACTTTGTGAGCTCTGTGGTCACAAGACAAAGGGATTTCAGGCTTAACTTCTTTATGTTCTCTACTGAATAACAGTTTAGTAACAGTGGTTAACATAATGAACAGAGGGCAAGATATTTATTTTAGATTATCTGACCAATATTCATTCCTGATACTTGTTGCAAATTTCCTTTCACACATAACAATGACACAGAAGTTCTGAGTTATTAACATTATACTTAAATTTATGTAGTGGCTTTCTTGCCTCAAAGACCACTGAACCATCTTTCAGTGCTATCAACTAATATTAATTAACTTGTACCTTGCTTAAAAGTTTGTCTAAGTAGTAAAGGCTCCAAAGATGGGTCCAGTTCTTCACCAACGTTTTCTAATAGAAGTGGAGTTCCGAACTGAATACAGTTTTCCAATGTTCTCATATAGTCTGAATCTGATAGCTTAATAACACTAAGCTGATTTTCTCTTTCAGAGTTTTTGATCCACTTATTGGCTTGACCCTGTGGGTCAATCATTAAAGGCCTAGAATATAATAAGAGATATTCTAAGGGGAATACATAGATGCTGATTTCTTTAAAATTATGTAATTTAAATAACAAACATCACCATCAATCTGTACAAATGCAAAGTTTTTCACATACATTTTCAGGATTAATCTTTACAAGAGTCCTTTGAGAGAAAAGTAAAAAGGAGTTTTATTGTCATTTACTTATTTATTTTTAAGATTTTATTTATTTATTTGACAGAGAGAGAGAGAGTATAAGCAGGGGGAGCAGCAGGCTCCCGCTGAGCAGGGAGCCCGATGCGGGGCACGATCCCAGGACCCTGGGATCATACCTGAGCTGAAGGCACACGTTTAACTGACTGAGCCACCCAGGCGCCCCTGTCATTTATTTGTGAAATGAGGAAATTCAGTCTCAGGGAGTACTTTGTCCAAGGTTCCAAATCTAGTTCCATGTCAGAAGTAGAATCTTGTGAACCTGTAAGCTGTGCTCTTTCCAGTATAATGCACGGTCTTCATGGTAATTTTAATAAATAACACCTATTAACATAATACAAAAATAAACCTATTTATAAATAAAAATTTAAAGTAAGAGATCCAACAAATGTTGGAGAGGTTGTGGAGAAACGGGAACCCTCTTCCACTGTTGGTAGGAATGCAAGTTGGTACAGCCACTTTGGAAAACAGTGTGGAGGTGCCTCAAAAAATTAAAAATAGAGCTACCCTATGACCCAGCAATTTATCCCAAAGACACAGATGTAGTGAAAACAAGGGCCATATGCACCCCAATGTTCATAGCAGCAATGTCCGCAATAGCCAAACTGTGGAGAGAGCCGAGATGCCCTTCAACAGATGAATGGATAAAGAAGATGTGGTCCATATATACAATGGAATACTAACTCAGCCATCAGAAAGCATGAATACCCAACTTTTGCATCAACATGGATGGTACTGGAGGAGATTATGCTAAGGGAAATAAGTCAAGCAGAGAAAGTCAATTATCATATGGTTTCACTTATCTGTGGAACATAAGGAACAGCATGGAGGACATTAGGGGAAGGAAGGGAAAAATGAAGGGGGGTGGAAATCGGAGGGAGGGACGAACCATGAGAGACTATGGACTCCAGGAAACAAACTGAGGGTTTTAGAGGGGAGGGGGGTGGGGGGATGGGTTAGCCCGGTGATGGGTATTAAGGAGGCCATGTAATACATGGGGCACTGGGTGTTATATGAAAACAATGAATCATGGATCACCACATCAAAAACTAATGATGTATGGGGACTAACATAACATAATAAAATAAAATTAAAAAAAATAAAGTAAGAGATCCACTAGCCTATAATGGACTTCCTCAGTTTTGAGTAGAACCATAAACGAATTTCCAAATTTTGTCTGGAACATATTTGAGATCTATTTAATAAATTTTTCTATGTAATTATGGTAAAAGCTTTGTGTTCAAGAACAAATAATTCATGGTTTAAGGTATCTAAAATAGGACATGTTTTTCTCTTCCTCAGTGAGGATACTGACTGTCCTAGGTTTTTTTTATATTCAGTACAGTGCATTAAATCATCTTTAAAAAATGTTAGTACAGAAAGGGGAGTTTTGTCCCAAGTTGCTTTGGCTTTCTCAGACATTGTCTTTCTGTTTCAACTTCTAGGGATAAATCCCCTTTTCCTTTGCCTACAAACACACACACACACACACACACACACACACACACACACACACAACTCTTTAATCAATTACTATCAGATAATGCTTTTTAATAATTTTTCTTTCCTTTCCAAAGACAAAACAATCAGCATTTTTCACAGAGCCAAAACAAACAATCCTAAAACTTGTATGAAACCACAAAAGACCCCAAATAGCCAAAGCAATCTTAAAAAAGAAAAGCAAAGCTGGAGGCATCACAGTTCTGGACTTCGAGTTATATTATAGCTGTAGTGATGAGGACAGTATAGCACTGGCACAAAAACAAACACATAGATCAATGGAACAAAATAGAAAACCACAAATGAATCCACAGCTATATAGTCAACTAATCTTTGACAAAGCAGGAAAGAATGGAAAAAAGATAGTCTCTTCAACAAATGGTGTTGGGAAAACTGGACAGCAACATGCAAAAGAATAAAGTTGGACGACCACTTTCTTACATCATACACAAAAATAAATTCAAAATGGAGGAAAGTAAACATGAGACAGAAAACCATCAAAATCTCAGAGGAGAATACAGGCAGTAACCTCTTTGACATTGGCTGTCACAACTTCTTACTAGATAGGTCTCCTGAGGCAAGGGAAACAAAAGCAAAAATAAACTATTGGGACTTCATCAAGATAAAAAGCTTCTGTACAGCGAAGGAAACAATCAACAAAACTAAAAAACTAAAAGGAAACCTTTAGAATGGGAGAAGATATTTGCAAATGACAGACTGGATAAAGGGCTAGTATCCAAAATATATAAATAATTTATAAAACTCAATGCCCAAAAAACAATCCGGTTTAAAAATGGGTAGACGACATAATTAGACATTTTTCCAAAGACATGTATGTCTTTGGAAAAGATGATCAACATCACTCACCATCAGGGAGATACAAATCAAAACGATGATAAGATACCACCTCACACCAGTCGAAATGGCTAAAATTAACAACACAGGAAGTAAGAGTTGTCGGCGAGGATGTGGAGAAAGGGGAACCCTCTTAACTGTTGGTGGGAATGCCGACTTGTGCATCCATTGTGGAAAACAATATGGAGGTTCCCCAAAAAGTTAAAAATAGAACTACCTTATATTCCAGCAATTTCACTACTAGGTATTTACCCAAAGGATACACAAATACGGATTCAAAGGGACACATGCATCCTGATGTTTACAGCAGCATTATCAACAATAGCCAAATTATGGAAAGAGCCCAAATGTCCATCATCTAATGAATGGATAAAGAAGATGTAGTATTTATATACAATGGAATATTACTCAGCCATAAAAAAGAATGAAATCTTGCCATTTGCAATGACATGGATGGTGCTGGAGAGTATTATGCTAAGGGAGATAAGTTAGTCAGAGAAAGACAAATACCGTATGATTTTGATCATATGCGGAGTTTAAGAAACAAAGTAGATGAACATGGGTTGGGGGGAGAGGGAAACCAGGAAACAGATTGTTAACTATAGAGAACAAACAGAGGGTTACTGAGGAGGGGGCCGGTGGGGGGACGGGTTAAATAGGTGATGAAGATTAAGGAATGCACTTGTTGTGATGAGCACTGGGTGATATATGGAAGTGAAGAATCACTAAATTCTACAGCTGAAACTAATATTACACTGTATGTTAACTGGAATTTAAATAAAAATTTGGAAAAGAAAAAAAATAAAGAAAAAACAACCCAATTAGTAGCTGACTGGTTGTTTTCCTTCCCAGCTCAAATTGTGCTGAAATACTATTTAAAAATACAAAAAAGTCCAGATACTAGTTGAAATTTGCTTTTGCTGTCATAGCAAACAGTGGGAAAGTGTTCTGGAAATGAGAAAGTTATTTTGCATACAACTGCTTAAAAATTGACTGGACTAGATGCTTTTAGTACTTTTCATGGCCTTGTTTAAAAGAACTGGTTTCATCCTTATATATCCTTGTTATTGGAAAATTATAGTATTGTTGATTCCCTTGCAAAAGTAGCAATTTTTGTAAATTAACATTTAATGCTAATCAATGTTCTTAGTAATGCATAAATTAATGTTCTTGATAATACAATGTTTAGGGATTGTTGTTTATTCTAAAAGATATCTAATTCCTACTTAATACACTCTTATGTGAGGATTAAATATATAAATGGAAAATTGAGTTGCATCCAGAGAGATGAGGCCCTGCCATAGCATCTGTATTTCAAGCACATCTTACTGTAGGTATGACAGTAATGCCAGCCTATATTTGAGATCCATGGGCAGTCTGAATTAAAAAGCATTATCCATCTACGCTTCTGACAGAGGAAGTAATTTTGGAGAAAATTTTGCTGTTAAGTAGCCAGAATGATGTGTTAATAAAGCAGCAATGTATTTTCATTGTGGTTAAAAAGTAAGCAAAGTCAGATTTTGAGATATACACAGTAAAATGAGTAATTTGAAGATGATAATTATTTTTAAAAACTAACATTTATTGAGTACTTATTGTGTACTAGGCACTTTCTCATAACATTTCTATGAGGTAGGAGTTGTTATCATCCCCATTTACAGGTGAGGCACCCGAGGCATTGAGAGGTCAAGTAAGTTACCCAAATCTCAAGACAGAAAGTGATAGGGGAAAATTTGAATTCATATATCCTGACGCTAGAGTCTGCCCTGCTTTGACCACTGTACAATATTATAAACAAACAAACCTCCAGAAATCATGAACAAGCACAATAAGGATTAATTATACACTACAGTTCTAGCAGCATGATTGGCTAAATAACCAAAAAATCTTCCTGCCACCTAGTACAGATAGATAAAATATGACATTTTTTTGAATACATAGGTGACATACATACATAATACATAAGTACATAAAATATATGTATAGAAAAATACAGACTCCAGAAACACAGGCAAAACTGAATTCCAGAACTGTAAGTATGGGAGCAGAAATGACAGCTAGCCCTGGGGAGACGGTCAGTTCTGATAACCTAGGGGCTCCTTGAGTCCATATGTGGCAGGAAGCTGGAACTGAGACCCTTGTATTAAGCTTACACCCACAAAAGTCTTAGTGAAATCATAGATAGAAAAAAATCCAACTCAGTGCATAAGGAGATAGGAAGGAAGTGTTTTTATTCCTGTTTTTCCTCCAGCTGGGAAAAAGTGCCCTGAGAATCTGTAGCCAGAGATTTATATTTCATGCAGGTTTAGGGTACAAGTTTACACTATGTGAGCCAGGAAGCTCCAAGCTGGAAAACATGTATTGGGCCAGTAATACTACTAGGAATCCTGGGAAAGGTAAGGAAAAAGCACACATTGCAGCTCGGGCAGGAGAAATGAAAAACTCAACCCCTGCGCATAGTTGGGTGGGAGCCAGAAAATGTCTTTGGCTCAGAACATCATACCTTTACCAACATTTACCTAGTAGAAATCTCCTACTCTAGGAGAGGAGTAAGAAACTCCTGTTCAAGATCAACCACAGGTAGAAGGCAGAATTTAGCTGTCATAGGAAGGAGGGACAGAAAAGTGAAAAAGTCCTGTTCCCAGAGGCCCACATAAACAGCACTTTACTAAGACTGAGCAAGAATCAAAATCACAGAGAACTCCCACTCTGCCCCCAAAACAATCTAACATGGAGCACAAAACTAAAGCAATCTTCCTCCAGGGGAAGACCAAAGAGAGAGCCTAAAAGCAGCAAAGATCAGAAAGGAACACAGACAACATACAGTAACAGTCACCTTACAGGCAATACAATGGCACTAAATTCATACCTTTCAATAGTTACCCTGCATGTAAATGGGCTAAATGCCCCAATCAAAAGACACAGGCTATCAGATTGGATTAAAAAACAAGACCCATCCATATGCTGTCTGCAAGAGACTCATTTTAGATCCAAAGACACCCCCACATTGAAAGCGAGGGGGTGGAAAACCATTTACCATGCTAATGGACACCAAAAGAAAGCTGGGGTGGCAATCCTTATATCAGACAAACTAGATTTTAAAACAAAGACTGTAATGAGAGATGAAGAAGGACACTATATCCTACTTAAAGGGTCTATCCAACAAGAAGATCTAACAATTGTAAATATCTATGCCCCTAACATGGGAGCAGCCAGTTATGTAAGGCAATTAATAACAAAAGCAAAGAAACACATTGACAACAATACAATAATACTGGGGGACTTTAACACCTCCCTGACTGAAATGGACAGATCATCTAAGCAAAAGATCAACAAGGAAATAAAGACTTTAAATGACACACTGGACCAAATGGACTTCCCAGACATATTCAGAACATTCCATCCCAAAGCAACGGAATACACATTCTTCTCTAGTGCCCATGGAACATTCTCCAGAATTGATCACATTCTAGGTCAGAAATCAGGTCTCAACCGGTACCAAAAGACTGGGATTATTCCCTGAATATTTTCAGACCACAGTGCTTTGAAACTAGAACTCAATCACAGAGGAAAGTCAGAAAGAACTCAAATACATGGAGGCTAAAGAGCATCCTACTAAAGAATGAATGGGTCAACCAGGAAATTAAAGAAGAATTTAAAAAATTCATCGAAACCAATGAAAATGAAAACACAACAGTTCAAAATCTTTGGGATACAGGAAAGGCAGTCCTAAGAGGAAAGTATATACCAATACAAGCCTTTCTCAAGAAATAAGAAAGTTCTCACAACCTAACCCTACACCTAAAGTAGCTAGAGAAAAAACAGCAAATAAAGCCTAAACCCAGCAGGAGAAGAGAAATAATAAAGATCAGAGCAGAAATCAACGAACTAGAAACCAAAAGAACTGTAGAACAGATCAACGAAACTAGGAGCTGGTTCTTTGAAAGAATTAACAAGATTGATAAACCCCTGGCCAGACTTATCAAAAAGAAAAGAGAAATGACCCAAATCAACAAAATCATGAATGAAAGAGGAGAGATCACAACCAACACCAAAGACATACAAACAATTCTAAGAACATATTATGAGCAACTCTATGCCAGCAAATTAGATAACCTGGAAGAAATGGATGCATTCCTAGAGATGTATCAACTACCAAAATTGAACCAGGAAGAAATAGAAAACCTGAACAGACCTATAACCACTAAGGAAATTGAAGCAGTCATCAAAAATCTCCCAAGAAACAAAAGCCCAGGGCCAGATGGCTTCCCAGGGGAATTCTATCAGACATTTAAAGAAGAATTAACACCTATTCTCCTGAAACTGTTCCAAAAAATAGAAATGGAAGGAAAACTTCCAAACTCATTTTATGAGGCCACCATTCCCTTGATCCCTAAACCAGACAAAGACCCCATCAAAAGGGAGAATTACAGACCAATATCCTTGATGAACATGGATGCAAAAATTCTCACCAAAATACTAGCCAATAGGATCCAACAGTACATTAAAAGGATTATTCACCATGACCAAGTGGGATTTATCCCTGGGCTGCAAACTTGGTTCAACATCCACAAATCATTCAACGTGATACAATACATTAACAAAAGAAAGAACAAGAATCATATAATCCTCTCAATAGATGCAGGAAAAGCATTTGACAAAGTACAGCATCCTTTCTTGATCAAAACTCTTCAGAGTATAGGGATACAGGGTACAAACCTCAATATCATAAAGGCCATCTATGAAAAACCTACAGCGAATATCATTCTCAATGGGGAAAGGCTGAGAGCTTTTCCCCTAAGGTCAGGAATGCGGCAGCGATGTCCACTCTCACCACTGCTATTCAACATAGTATTAAAAGTCCTAGCCACAGCAATCAGACAACAAAAAGAAATCAAAGGCATCCAAATTGGCAAAGAGGAAGTCAAACTCTCACTGTTTGTAGATGATATGATACTTTACGTGGAAAACCCAAAAGACTCCACCCCAAAACTGCTAGAACTCATACAGGAACTCAGTAAAGTGGCAGGATATAAAATCAATGCACAGAAATCAGTGGCATTCCTATACACCAACAACAAGACAGAAGAGAGACAAATTAAGGAGTCGATCCCATTTACAATTGCACCCAACACCATAATATACCTAAGAATAAATCTAACCAAAGAGGCAAAGGATCTGTACTCAGAAAACTATAAAATACTCATGGAAAAAATTGAGGAAGACACAAAGAAATGGAAAAACGTTCCATGCTCATGGATTGGAAGAACAAACATTGTGAAGATATCAATGCTACCTAGAGCAATCTACACATTCAATGCAATCCCCATCAAAATACCATCCACTTTTTTCAAAGAAATGGAACAAATAATCCTAAAATTTGTATGGAACCAGAAGAGACCCCGAATAGCCAGAGGAATGTTGAAAAAGAAAAGCAAAGCTGGCGGCATCACGATTCCGGACTTCCAGCTCTATTACAAAGCTGTCATCATCAAGACAGTATGGTACTGGCACAAAAACAGACACATAGATCAATGGAACAGAATCGAGAGCCCAGAAATGGACCCCCAACTCTATGGTCAACTTATCTTTGACAAAGCAGGAAAGAATGTCCAATGGAAAAAAGACAGTCTCTTCAACAAATGGTGTTGGGAAAATTGGACAGCCACATGCAGAAGAATGAAACTGGACCATTTCCTTACACCACACACAAAAATAGACTCCAAATGGTTGAAAGACCTAAACGCGAGACAGGAGTCCATCCAAATCCTAAAGGAGAACACAGGCAGCAACCTCTTCGACCTCAGCCGCAGCAACTTCTTCCTAGAAACATTGCCAAAGGCAAGGGAAGCAAGGGCAAAAATGAACTATTGGGACTTCATCAAGATAAAAAGCTTTTGCACAGAAAAAGAAACAGTCCACAAAACCAAAGACAACCGACAGAATGGGAGAAAATATTTGCAAATGACATACCAGATAAAAGTCTAGCATCCAAAATCTATAAAGAACTTATCAAACTCAACACCCAAAGAACAAATAATCCAATCAAGAAATGGGCAGAAGACATGAACAGACATTTTTCCAAAGAAGACATCCAAATGGCCAACAGACACATGAAAAAGTGCTCAACATCGCTCGGCATCAGGGAAATCCAAATCAAAACCTCAATGAGATACCACCTCACACCCGTCAGAATGGCTAAAATTAACAGTCAGGAAATGACAGATGTTGGCGGGGATTCGGAGAAAGGGGAACCCTCCTACACTGTTGGTGGGAATGCAAGTTGGTGCAACCACTCTGGAAAACAGTATGGAGGTTCCTCAAAAGTTGAAAGTAGAGCTACCCTACGACCCAGCAATTGCACTACTGGGTATTTACCCCAAAGATACAAATGTAGGGATCCGAAGGGGTACGTGCACCCCAATGTTTATAGCGGCAATGTCCACAACAGTCAAACTGTGGAAAGAGCCAAGATGTCCATCGACAGATGAATGGATAAAGAAGATGTGGTATATATACACAATGGAATATTATGCAGCCATCAAAAGGAATGAGATCTTGCCATTTGCAATGACGTGGATGGAACTGGAGGGTGTTATGCTGAGTGAAATAAGTCAATCAGAGAAAGACATGTATCATATGACCTCACTGATATGAGGAATTCTTAGTCTCAGGAAACAAACTGAGAGTTGCTGCAGTGGTGGGGGGTGGGAGGGATGGGGTGGCTGGGTGATAGACATTGGGGAGATTATGTGCTATGGCGAGTGCTGTGAATTGTGCAAGACTGTTGAATCACAAATCTGTACTTCTGAAACAAATAATGCAATATATGTTAAGAAAAAAAAAAGAAGAAGATGGCAGGAGGGGAAGAATGAATGGGGGGAAATCGGAGGGGGAGACCAACCATGAGAGATGATGGACTCTGAAAAACAAACTGAGGGTTCTAGAGGGGAGGGGTTGGGGGGATGGGTTAGCCTGGTGATGGGTATTAAAGAGGGCACATTCTGCATGGAGCACTGGGTGTTATGCGCAAACAATGAATCATGGAACACTACATCCAAAACTAATGATGTAATGTATGGTGATTAACATAACAATAAAAAATTTAAAAAAGAAACACAAAGAAATGAAGAGGCCCAAAAACAGGGGAAAAATGAAGGTAAAAAAAATCCTTATATTTAATCACTCTAACAGATAAATTATTGTCTAAAGCAAAAAAAGTAACAATTTATTGTGAGATTTATGACAGATGACAAAGTAAAATATGCAACAACAGCACAATAGGTAGAAAGGAGATACTGGAATTACACTGTTGAAAGATTCTTATGCTGTATGTATAGTAGTACATTATATTTTGAAAGTATTCAGTGATAAATAATATTGTAAGCTCTAGAACAAACACTAAAAATAAGGAGTATTTAACAAATAAGCCAATGAAATCATAAAAAATTTCAATTAATCCAAAGCCAGGTGGAAAAAAAAGGTAAAAGGGACAAAAGAACTAGCAATATAGATTTAAATCTAAATGTATCAATAATTCCATTAAGTATAAATGATCTAAATACTCTGATTACAAGTAAAGACAATTATGTCAATGTTAATTCAAAAATAAAAACAAAAAAGGCAAAAAGGTTATGTCACCCCCTCTCTCCATTTAAAACCCTCAAATGGTTGGAAATGTTCTAAATCTTGATTGTGGCAGGGATCATATGACCATAAACCTTAGTCAAAATTCATAAAATAGTACACCTAAAAGGGATAGATTTTTACTGTATATAACCATACTTCAATAAACCTAAGTTAAATTTTTTTAAAATGAGAGAAACAAAGATATTTTCAGACCAATTCACAAGTACTCACTAAAAGAAACACTAAAGGGACAAAGGTAGTATTATAAATCCATGAGGAAATGATGAATACTTCAATAAACAGTGACACAGTGCTGGGGTACATGACTGTCATTATATAAAAAATAATATTAGATTCTTACTCTTTATCATGTCCAAAGATACAACAACAACAAAAAAAAGCAAGCACCAGAGTCCTAAAAAGGTACACTGTTTTCCCAGTTTATGACTCTTTCTGAGAACTACACTCTTGACCTTCAATGCCCATGTTTGTTACTATAATGGCTTGGTCCCAAGCCATAGGTGACTAAACCTAGGGTGGATATTTGTCCCAAGCTAAGCCAATCAGATTTTTCTGTCACAGGAATTTGAAGTTTGACTTGATGGTTCTGGTTAATCTGTATTTTTCAACTGATGTGTTTTGTGAACTTATGAACTGAGGCTTCCATAGTGAACAACCATATGCACAGAGGAACAGAGATAGACCAATGAAGCAGCTGTGCAGAGAATAACACAGAAGACTGTTCCTACACCCTGAGAGAAGACAGACAGAGCAGTTTTCACCTTCCAGAGGCCTGGGTGGCCCAGACTTTCTCTGAGGTACGCTTAAGATAGTCTAAGATACACTTAAGATAGAATAACCAAAAGAGTGAACCTTAGCTACATTACTGGGTTTTGCTATCAGGAGATAGAGAGGAGACTAAGCTTCTGTGGCCACTTATATTGGTGTCAAGAAAGATGACAGCCATAGATGACTAGACTGGGCTCAAGGGGCAAGAAGTGAAGTCTGAACTATAAGGATGGAGATTAATCCTTTAAAAGTCACCCAACCCATGGCCTGTGGACCAGTTGGTACACAAATAACAGGTAGAAAGGGTGACTCCATTGAAATATTACTTTATTAGAAGAGCCAGCTTTCTTCCAGAAAATGACAGATTGTTTTCTTCAATTTACATATAACCCTGAAACCTCTGATTTCCTCAAATTTTAATTAAGATATAAATATACCAACAGCAATTTCTGAACTGTAATTTAAAAAATCCGAATGGCCACCAATGCATTGAAAGGAGTTCTAAAACAGAATTATAAAAACTTGGGGTATAATATTCTGTTAAGTAGCACATTTCCTGATCTATCAGAGACATATTTTTTTTGAATAGCTAAATATCAGATTATGATAAATTTACTATAATTATCTAGAAGTTTCAATCTAAGAATGTTCACACTCAAGCAAATCTGACTTAGATATCTTGAAGTAAGGTTTCCAAAGTATAGAAACAGACAATAACTCAGACATTCAGAATGTAAGATTTCCTTATATGTATCTCATATTCCACAAGATGACTAAAATTACCAGTACAGTTTTAAAGGTAGTGAATGTGATCTCCTATTCCACACACTTCACACAGTAATTAAAAAACAAGGTTTTGGAAGTTAAATTGCCTGGGTTAAAATACTCATTCCACCATTTTAGCTCAGTTATCTACGAAATTTCAAATTATTAAATCACTCCTGGCCTCAATTTCCTCATCTGTAAAATGGAATAATAATAATGTCTAACTCATAGGAATTTTTGAGACTATAGAGCACTTACAGTGGTACCTCATAACTATAAGAGCTCAACAATATTTATCATAGTATGTTTGAGATAAAGTCCAATGAAAAGACTTAAAATTAAATGACAACATGGATAATCATTTACAGGAAATGATTTATCAGATAAGAATAATTGTCCAAGCTTTTTATTTTTTCATTTTTTTAATTGTCCAAGCTTTTTAAAGTGATATAAATAAAAGGATAATAAAACCATTTGCAAAGTTCATATAGTTATCATACTATCAATGATAGTAATTCAAAAAGATATCCATGAAATTGCATAAATTATCAAGTTATAGTATCTTAAAAACAGGTAGAAATACCTAGTTAAAATAAATACAGTGAATAGCCAAAAACTGGAAAGAGCCCTGGTGTCCATCAATAGGAGAATGTATACATGCCATACGTTGGAATATCACTCAGCCACAAAAAATAGGAATGTTATGCTTTGTGGAAGAAGCCTTACACAAAAGAGTATACACAGTATGATTCTGTTTATATGAAGTTCCAGAATAGGCAAAACTAACCTGTGGTGGAAAATAATCAGAGTAGTAATTTCCTACTGTGGGGTAACAATGAGGATTTACTGGGAAGGGGCATAAGAGAACTTCCTGGATGTTAGTCATGTTCTGTATCTGAATCAAGTGTACACTTTTGTTGGAACTCATGAATGGTATGCTTTACCTCTTGTGTATTTCATTGTACATAAATTTTACATCAAAAGAAAAAAACCAACCAAACAAAAACAACTTAATGATATGCATACTGAAGCATTTGGGGGAAAGTATAAACATATCTGCAACTTATGTTGCAATGTATAAAAAGGATGAGTTGACAGATGGATAGAAGGATGAATAAGTATGTGATAAGGCAGCAAGAATAATAAAATGTTAATTGCAGAATCTGGGAGGTGGTAGGTATGTGGGTGCTTACTCTAAAGTCCTGTCAACTTTTCTCTATGTTTAAATACTTTCAGATAAAATAATTGAAAAATACTTTATGTTCCTTACCAGCGCCTGGAGTTATTAACAATCACTCCATTATCTATGGAGAAAGAATCTGTTGGCAATCCAGCAATATTCCAAGCTCTAATTTTTACTGGATCACCCAGAGTCTTACTCAATGAGAACTCTTCTGAACATGGGATTTTTTTCTCCTGTAAGAAATAAACAAATATCTAATGTTATTTTTATCTTGTTGAAATGTTTTTTAAATTATTGATTTGTCATTAGATATTACTTAATAACTCTAAAAAATAGAAAAAACTGAATTGAAAGTTGGACTGTAGAAGTATTTTACTGATCAAACAAGAAGAAAAAACAAGATCCCACACTTTAAGCTATTTCTTCTCTTCTTCATCCTTATTACCATCTTTTCCTCCATAATACCCCAAAACATACTTTGAATGTTCAAAAGGAAACTTATGAAATATAAAACTATTACCTTGCACAACATGCTCCAATTTTCTGTACATTTTTGCCGAAAGCCAGAAGTGAAAGCACCAAGATAGGCTATTACTCCTGCTGAGACTAAGACATCACCAGTCAAATTTTCATAAATTATCTGAAGGTCATCTGCAGCCTGAGACCATCTGTAAGATTAACCAAAGGAAAAATAACCTCACCAGAGAGAATGATGGAAGACAGTAATAGAAAGGGTAAGGGAATTCTAGTCCAAATTCTATAACAAAAAGCCATGAAATGTTGGACTCTTATCAATAAAATGAGGAGGTTGGGTCCCTTCTAGCACTGACATGCTATAATATATCTATGCTATATGAATGACAATCCATCTTTCATTATTAGATCACTAGGCATTTCTTGCAGAACTTGACCCTTGGGAATAAGCAAGAACAAAAACAAAAACACGCCGGCAGTTTGTCTAATAATTTTCTCCAGGATGATTTATTTGGTCTAGTGGCCCTGCTATTTGTTTCAGTATTTATTGTTAGTCTGTAAAACATAAAAAAATTTGCAATTCATTACCAAAAATTCCATTTAAGTTGTATAACAGCTGCCATACTCATGCTAAGGTTGGTATTTTTTCCATTTCATGAAGTCTTTACAATAAAAAAGTGCATTTCGAAACCACCTAATCTGCACTGCAAAGTACTGTCAAAGGCCTATTACCTTATCATGCTATTCACTCAACACATATAATTAATAAATGAGATAGCTGGCTGGCCAGTACAAATAAATAGATTAGGATAAAGTTAACTGTTTTTGTTAGATCAGTCCAGTTATATCTTCTTTGAAATGAATTTTAAGAAAATGAGCCATATATCCACTACTCCCCCTACCCCCGGCGAACATTTTATTACAAAAAAATTTGAACACACATAAAATTGGAAAGAATTATACAATGATCACCCACACACTCACCACTTAAAATAAAAATTATCCTTTGCCTTATAAAAAATTTGGAAACAAGTGGCAAACACCATCCTTGACACTGATATTCTGCTGGGAGAACCCTGGCCAGGTGCCTTGCTGAATGCCCCACATTCTAAACCACTTAAAAATCAATAATCATAATAAACACCCAAAGAAAGTAACATATTCAGGCCTGACTTTCTTAAATGTTGTTAAAATAAGTAGAAATCTGACCTTGATTTTTCTCCACCTAGTCCTCCAATTAGTTTTGAGGCTCTTTCAAGCTTCTTAGCACAGAGTTCCACCTGGTCTTCTAAACGAGCCTTTTCCTCAGTTTTCTCAATAAATGTTCTTTGTAAATTTTCCAAATGATGTTCTACTTCTGCCAATTCTGCTCTCTTCTGATTCAGAAGCTCCATTATCTCAGCTAAGGACTTCTGAGCTTCTGTTAAGCGGGCTTTCTTAGGAGCCACTACCTGTTTGGGAACAATAAATGCAGCTAGGATGTGTACTATTTAAAACTGACACCAAATAATCCTTTATAGATATGATGGGTTAAAAGTGATTCATTATTATTATAAATACATTTGTTATTTATAATAATAAATTATACAAAATAAGTATTTTGACTTAAATCTTACATATTAGTTACCTAAAGTAAAATATATTTATAGGTCATATAAAATATATAAAACATTCTGGAGTAGCAAATGATCATCTATAAATAGATTATTATTTCAGACTAACAAAATGTTATAATATGTAGCAAAAACAGTACAAGGTACAGCAAAAGGTCTCAAAATAATGAGAAGTTGCCATTCAACTGTTGCCAAAAACAGAGGGGGAAAAAACATGTAGCAGAAATTATAAATGCTTCAAATATACAAATATGCTTTGTGTGTGTGTGTGTATGGCATTTTCAAGTCTGTGGTCGTCTTCCCAGTTGGCTGAAGCATACATTTGCCTTGGGGGTGATTAAGACTATGATAATAGAATCACAAAGAGAAAGAAAGCCTTGATAATATATCAAGAATGGGGTTTGGTCATCTTGATCAGGGAGTGTATTTTAAGCCATTGGTAGAAAGAATTGAGAAGTTGACCAAAGATAATATATGCCAGTTTGAAAGAAGGAAGATCTAAGTCTGCTGGTTCATTGCCATGAATGAAGCTGATGGCAAAGAGGGAAGGAGGAGGCAGGGATCAGACACCAAATGTCCTGTTTTCTCTCCTCAGGGGCTGAAATCCTGTAAGGGGAATGTGTTAAATAAATAGAGAGCAGGAAGCTCCACTTTCTACTTTTGACTTCAGAGGAGACCTTACTGAATATCTCCCTTCAACCCTCCCATAACAACATGGGGCAGCTGCATCAGAATTAAAATGGCGGTGTGGAGGTGTAGAGTGGGAAGTCAGGAAAGATTCTGAATGCCCTGGCTTCTCTGCTTCATGCCTTGTGAGACACGTGGACATGAGCTAGGTTGAGAGTTCCAAAACCTGTGATGGGGAGGGGACAAGATGTTCAATGGAAGAATATTCCAGATAAAATTAATTTTATTTCTCTGACAAGTCTACTCCCCCAAAACTAACAATCAAAATCCCTCCCTCTCTACAGGCACATGTACCTTACTAGGAATATCTTCCCAATTGTGACAGCCTCATCATTTATTCTATACTCTGAGATTATCCTACATGCATGCTACCATGTATTTTTATCTGCCTTTTTATTTATATTTCCTGCTTCCCTCAGTAGAATTCTGCAGAGGGCAAGGCCAGTGTTTCCGTGGTCCTTTGCTAGCTAAATTTACAAAATGCTTTTAACTATTCTCCATAAAAGGTTCTTGCCATTGCTTCAGGGCAACTGTCCATGCTCTGCCTCTTAACTCTACAGGATCTTCTAACTTCTGACACTTCGAATCAACTTTTTAATCTGTCACTTTGCCCCTGAAGTTTTGGCTTTTGCCCCAAGTCTCTACAGCTATAGGTCAGTCTGGCCGATTCATCCCTGTTCTCACAACCCTACCACTCACTACCACTAGCCAAGACCAGGTTATATCACACACAAGTATTCTCTTCATCTACTAGGTACCCAACATCTGATGTCTGTGCTGCAGCAAGGTACATTCTTTCTGGTATCTGTTTTAGAAACTTCTTAATTAGTCAATATAGGCATAGATTTTAGTTTCTGGGAACATTTCAATAGAAAAGGAATATGTTCATCCTCAAAATACCTTTGCAACTCTGTCATACACTTCCATAGCCATGATCCACTTGCACAGACCCTCAGCTGCAGAGGAAGCTTTAGCAATCTTAGAAGCGTCAAATTCAGGGTTTGTTAGGTATTCACCACGTATCTTCTGCATAACAGTCACCTATACAACAAACATTTCTATCTTAAAATTTCAACATATACAATCATAAGATGAAAGATTACAGACATTGAAGCAATATGTTTCCTCCAAAAAAAATTAAAAGACTGTTGGCGATTGGGAAAATATGTTGAAATGAGAAAAAAACAATTAAACCTTAATCAATAAATACAAGTTTGGATGGAAAAGTGCACTCTACTTTTTAATCTCACATACATTTGTGTTTCAGATTTATGAAACTATTATAAGATGGAGAACTGTTTCAAGTTAATAATACACTAAAACAGTAATTCATTAAATGACTTTCAATGGTATGAAGGAGTGGTTTTATGCATTATGAGAATTCATAATATAGTCAATAATATAATATGCCTGCATTATTTTAATCCTAAAAATGGACTATCTTATGTTTTATATAATATTGCATAATGTTAAAGATCTTATACACCTTGGCAAAGATATATGTATAGAAAAAATCCAATGAAACTCACTGGAATGTTGTCCTTGTCATATTCTCTCAATTCTCTTAAGAAATTCATATCTCCCAGAAGCTTTTTGCTAGGTCCCCAGTAATCTAGTATCTATAAATAAAATTTGTGGAAACTTATTAAACATATAATTAAAGATGCTCGGTATAAATTTTTCTTCTTGAAGTTTAAGGTATATTATCCAGAGAAACCATATACTTTCAAAATATCAACTTATACCTCTTTGGAAATAGACTCCTCTCCCCAAGAACGTACTAAATATATCAAACGTTTAAGATATGAACATAAACTTGTATACTGAATTCATTATAAAAATTATACATTGAAAGGCAAATGATGCAATTATTTCTCTTTAGGAAATGTAAGAAAAGCAACTAGCATAAACACCATCAGAATTTCATATAAGAAAATGTATTTTTATTATTTCCAAGTTTTATTTTCCTTTAGTCTTCTTTCAAACCAGAAAAGTAGTGCTATAGACTGAAAGTGTCCTCTATCCCCCCCAACAAAATTCATATGCTGAAACCTAATCCCCAGTGTGTTGGTATTTGGAAACTGGGTCGTGGAGAGATGATTAGGTCATGAATGGGATTAGTGTCCTTATAAAAAAAGAAGACAAGGATTACACATCACTCTGCCAGTTACAGGATAAAGTATATGGTACTTGTGCTAGCAAAGACATTAAATAAGTAGCCCAACAGATTTTTTCCTAATTCCAGAAGCCTAATAGGTAGGGTGTGTGTATATGTAAATGAGAACGACTTGGTAAGGTGAGAGCTGATTTATTTATTATCTCAGTAAAGGACAGAATGCACACACACACACACACACACACCTCAATTCTCCAATCCAGGAATTCAAACCTAGGTACTATAAAAGCCTGAAAAGAAAATTAAGTCCATAAATTTAGTTTAGGATGGATGCTAGGCCTTTCTTTTTAAGGGATGTAGCCTTGAATAATAATCATAACAACAACAGCTAACATTTATTGTGAACTGTTGATAAAGCTTTATACATAAGAGCTTTATATGTATTATCTATCTATATGTATAATCTATATTTATCTATCTATACATATGATCTATATGTATCTATCTATATGTATAATCTAATCATCACATTAATTTTGTGAGACAGGTACTATAATAATCCTCCAGAATTCCACAGAAGTTAAGCATCTTGCCTAAGGTCACACTGCTGGTGGGATAGAATTTCTGAATACAGACATTCTGGCTCTAGAACACATACTTTTTTTTTTAAGATTTTATTCACTTATTTGTCAGAGAGAGAGCACAAGCAGAGGGAAGAGCAGGCAGAGGGAGAAGCAGGCTCCCCGCCGAGCAAGGAGCCCCATGCGGGGCTGGATCCCCAGGACCCCAGGATCACGATCCGAGCTGAAGGCAGATGCCCAATCAACTGAGCCACAGAGGTGTCCCTAGAACACATACTTTTAACAACTTCACTAAACTGCTTAACTCAGCAGAATTTTCTGAACGCTCATATAACCACATAGGTGTTCTTTCTACCACGTTCTTCAGAATCTTAGCTGGAAAAAGCTCACATACTTCCGTGTTCAATCAATCCCACCCCATGATAGCAGGTAACCTGTACAGACAGAAAAAGAAATAGAAGCAACTGGAACCACATTTTTCTGATGCTATACTGCCTTAGCTTTACCGTGGAATACATGTAGATAATGTTTTCCATTCTTTATTCTGAATCCATTCAATCTGGAAAACAATGTTTCTTCCCTGGACTGGATACTGTTGACATTTAATTTGATAATAGTTGCTGTAAAGTGTTCTGTACATTCATGATTATGATTTTAATCTGTGTCTAGTTATTACCTTGCCTCCAGTTCCTGAAGGATCTGAAATTTTTTCTGGCTTTATATCTTTCATGACACAAATAGCAGCCATAACTAATTTAACACCAGATGGAGGATTCTTCATTGATTTCACAATTGTAATGTCAGCTGGCTAAATTGAAAGAAAACAAAGTATCTTCAGAATAGTTTATTTTTAAATAATGGGAATTTAGAAAATAATGTTGGAGAATAATGGAGCATCGATTTTTGTTTGAAATTATGATTGTTTTGGCCTTGCATAATTATGAAATAATTAATAAAAGAGAATTTAAATTTAGCACAGATTAAGACCAACAGTTCTCAAATGTTTGGGAGTTCATAGATCTTTATGAGAATATGGTGACAGCTATGAATCCTCCAGAAAATACATTTTTGCACATATATAAAAAATTTGCATACAATCACATAACAAGCTGAGACACTGAATCCAGATTAAGAACCCTAATTTAGATAAAGACTTAATTCTATATTTGCTTATATAGTAGTTTTAGCAAAAAAAAAATGAAAGTAGAGGTAGACCCTAATTTAAACTTATTTCCTAAAAAGGTATATATTGTTATGACAAACACAATAGATTCACTCACTTATTATCTACTCCAATATCCTTCTGACATCCTTTGCAATTATTGGAAAGCTAACAACTATATATTTTAGTTCCCCATAAATTAGAGTTGTGGGTGGTCACTGGGTTCTATCATCAGATCACTTGAATGATACCAGAATTCTGACTGAATAAATGGGGAGATGGGCAGGGTGTGAGGCTCTCATTTGCTGATATAGATTACAGTAAAGGTGGTGTGGCTCTGTGGGATGGCTCTGCAAGCTTCTGACTCAGAGGATCATTCCTCTGGTAGACTATTTCCAGTTTGGCTCTGTGAGTCATTCCTGGCAGCTCAGCCTAGGATCTGTTTCTTCAGCTCTTCCAATAATTGTGCAATCCATTTACAAAATTCCCTAAAGAATCCTTGTCTGCTTATACTAAATAGAGCCAATTCTCTACTCTGCAACTGAAGCCTACTTCATATAATATAGCATCTGATACCAGGAAGGGTACAAGCAACAGACTCTCAATGAGCGGGGAACCTAATATCAATGATCTGAACTGGTCAGGTTTGAAGGCAATCAAGAATCCTGTGAGTTTCAGAGGATGTAATGCTGAAAGTCCATGGTACACAGTGATAAAGTTACTTAAATTAATGCTCATGGTCCTCTAAAATGGAGTGCCTTTTAAAAACAAGGATTTGCCAGAATGAGTAGCTGCTATGATAAATGTCTAAGGAGAGAA
Organism: Callorhinus ursinus; assembly: GCF_003265705.2. NCBI lineage: Eukaryota > Metazoa > Chordata > Mammalia > Carnivora > Otariidae > Callorhinus > Callorhinus ursinus. The sequence continues at coordinate 13,482,646 of NW_027397077.1, forward strand.
TGAAGAAAGACCACTGGGTAGCATGTGGCTTTTAAAGGTGCCAGAGAGCAGACAGGAAGAAAACAGTAAGCTCGGAGTTTTAAATTCCTGGCTCACAGCATATTGAAAGCACCAGACGTTTATATAAATGCCCTAAAATAATATACCTTATAACTACAAGGCTGATATAACTGACAATCAGATAGAGTTTGCTCCTGTGAGATGCTGAATTACCCATAGGTTGAGCTCACTGTCTTGTCAGGAACCTTACAGAGATGTTAGTAGGATGAGGAACGGGGTAAACAATGGGGTCTGAATATCCTGAACCGCCTTCTACAACGGGCTCTTGTAGTCAACAGCAGCTGTCTCCCCTGCTCTGTTTGGTGAGGTTGTTCTGGTTTGCCTAAAAACTCTGGAAAAAGTCATATACAATGCATTGTAATGCAGACAGCTGCCATCCACGTCTGTATTGGAAAAGATTTTTAAGTTTTTCTGTACAGGCACCTCCAGGAGGCTGCAGGAAAGTAGCTAACTCCACACTCCTCGTCCGTGTGGAGGACCACTTGGGCCTCTTGGAGACCGTTTGTTCTCTTCCCACTGGAATATCCTGAATGAAAATTATAAATAACACATGAACAGCCAAAATATAGGATAATGATGTATTAGAGATGAACGGTGAAGAGGCAAGTTTTGTTTGACTGGACAAAAATGATATAACACCACCTGGTGGAACAGAACCACACCTAATGGACCAAGGACCTGTGTGGAATTTGTTGATGACACACAAGGTGGCGAATTCAAACATTTGCCTTGAGTGTATCCAGGGCAGACAGCGCTGCTTCCAAGGCTGGAATCGCCTCGGCTAGGTCACCCTCACACTCGTTTTTCAGAGCTTGGGCTTCTTCAGCCTTGCCACTGGCTATCTCTTCATCTAATTTCACGAACTTTCTTTTTGCTTCCACTTGTGCGGACTCTATCTCAATAATCTAAAGAAAGAAAAATAAATAAAACAATTCCTCCAACATCCTACTGCTTTCTCCATCCCAGAAACAGGAGAATGTTTGGAAATGAGGGAACCCAACAAATCATGTTGAAGAGCAGGAGGTCCCAGGATAAAATGAGGAGAAATGCAAATACATGTGACCTAACTGGATAATGGGCTTCCCACTTCCCTCCAAAATCAACACAACTGGGACGCCTGGGTGGTTCAGTCAGCTGGGCAACCGACTCTTGATCTTGGATCAGGTCATAGTCTCGGGGTCATGAGATGGAGCCCTGTGTTGGGCTCCACCTTCAGTGCAGAGTCTACACAGAATTCTCTCTCCCTCTGCCCCTTCCCCCAGCCCCTCCCCCCAAATAAATAAATAAATTCTTTAAAAAAAATCAACACAACTCACATGGGACTCAGTGAGATAGCCAGTTAGTAGAAAAGGGTAAGGTCCCTAAGATCTAGTAGTGGCAAAAAATTAAGGGGTATTTTCAAGGCTAATTTTACATATTTCAATTGTCTTCTGACATCAATTTAAAAAAACTCAGGATACTCTACCTGCATCATATGTGCATTTTCAATTTTAGCTTCCTCCAATTTGGGCTGTAATTGGACAAGCTCCATTTTCATTTCTCCAACCTAAATAGACAGTTTGCCATTAAGTTTTCATAGTGACATAAGCTACAGAATCTAAACACAGAAAATCGAAACTTTAAAGGTATCATAAGGCATCAGGGCCAGAAAAACTTAACTTTTCCTTCCAGTTCTTTATATGATAAACAAAACCATGAGGGCATGGTCAGTTTTCTTCACAAAAGACTTCACTGTCCTTGAGTATATGACAGAGCAGTGAGAGAACGTAGTTGTCACAGAAGAAGTGCAGACAGAAAGAAGGTGGCGGCTTGGGGTGTCCATGGTATAAAATGCAAATGGATCATCCAAATCTGCATTGCTTCTACTTAACTAATGCTAGTAAGAATCACTAGCATTTGACTCATTAAAAACACACACAATCTTATATTTAACCAGCTATTACAATAAAAAAAAGGCAACCCAGGCTTATTGTATTCCTCCAAATGTCAAAAACTTAAGAACAGGGGCTCCTGGGTAGCTCAGTCAGTTGAGCATCTAACTCTTGATCTCAGCTTAGGTCTTGCTCTCAGGGTTGTGAGTTCAAGCTGCGCATTGGGCTCCACTCTGGGCATGGGTCTACTATAAAAACAACAACAACAACAACAACAACAACAACAAAAGGGGCGCCTGGGTGCCTCAGTCATTAGGATCCTGAGGTCCTGGGATCAAGCCCCGCATCGGGCTCCCTGCTCGGCGGGAAGCCTGCTTCTCCCTCTCCCACCCCCTCTGCTTATGTTCCCTCTCTCGCTGTGTCTCTCTGCCAAATTAAAAATAAAAAATAAACAATAAAAAACTTAAGAATAAAACAAGATGTATTTGAGTCTGTATGGAAACTTAGTGAATTTCTCTAAAACTCATGTTACTCATCTGTAAAATGAGGATCATTAAAGTGTCTACCTCATGGAGTGGTTATGAGGAAAAATTGAAGGAATGCATATGAAGCACATAACACAGTGCCTGGCACATAATATATTCTTCATAAATTATAACTCTTGTTATTTATGATTTCCTATATTTCCCATTATAGGTTACCATTTTGAGAAGCTCATCAAATTTACCTGAGACTCAGCAAAAGCTAATTTGTCAAGCCCATTCACATATCGTTGTTTTGCTTCCATGATAGCTTGCCGCCTCTTAGTCAAAAGCTGTCGAAATGAGGCAATAAGTTCAAGATAAGAAGTAGCCGTAACATAATTATGTCGTCCTAGCTCCTGCAAGAACCTAAGATAGACAGATAGCATTATCTTACTCTAAGTAAGGAGTTGCACAAAGTAAGAGGTGTACTCAACATGGCATCAACAACAAACCTAGAAGAATAAAGGTTAATTTTACTTAGAAGCTGCTGCATACTTGAACTTTATAACATTCTAAGAATTCTACACATAACGACATCCTGATTTCTTGTCTGTAAAATATCAAATAGTAGTGATGTGTTTAAAAAGCACAAATCACCAAAGATGTATCAAAGGTAAACAACAGCAAGAAAGATGTAGGTCTTTTTACATGTTTCATAAGCCAGGAGGGTCTAACTCTATAAAAAGACCCAAGATACTGTGTAAGCTAGGGAAGTATAGTAGGAAGGGGCATTGCAGATAGGTTAGCAAGGGTGAGTCATCATTCTTTCCACAGAGTGTGTCACGTTGGCTGAATGGGGTATGACCAGAAGGGTAAGACTACTACACATACACATGGAAACAACAGAAGCAATGTTTTCTCATGGCAGGTACACAGAGTAGGTTGAGCCCACTGCTGGTGCAACCATCAAAGTCAACCATGCCGCCAGGCTGCATGATTCTGGATAGGAGATATACCGTGAGCACTTGGGTTCATGCGCTTTTGAAATGGGGATCTTGGAGATGAACAGAGGTAAAACAGATACTTTTGAGTTATCCACAGCCAGTTCCGCTTTTCTGAAAATTTCTATCCAATGCCCCATCAGCAATGTTTGTTCTATGAAACTTGCTATCTTAACCATGGCTAATTAGACCAAGGTTGGGCACTGGACACAAATGAGGCTGATCACATTTTGGAATAAATTTGGCAAAGGGAGCTGGAAAAGGCCCATCAGTCTGCCTAGAGCTGAAATTGTAAGAAGTAAACCTGAGAGTTTAGAGGCAGACAGTCTCCTCCATATGCAATGGGAAGGAGAAAACTCAGTCTGCCAAAATACCATATCTCATTTATACATGGAACCTAAAAAAAAAAAATTAATTCATAGAAATGGAGCACAAATTGGAGGTTCCAGAGGCAGGAGGTGGTGGGGCAGGGGATGGGTGAATGTGGTCAAAAGGTACCAACTTCCAATTATAAGGTGAATAAGTTCTGGGGATGTAGTGTACAGCATGGTGACTATAGTAAACAACACTGTATTATGTATTTGAAACTTGCTAAGAGCATAGATCTTAAAAGTTCTCATTACAAGAAAAAAAAAGAGGTAATGTTAACTAAACTTACTGTAGTAATCATTTCACATTATATACAAATATAAAATCATTATGCTGTACATCTTAAATTTATATAATGTTATATACCAATTATATCTCAATAAAACTAGAAAAAAAAATCAAAGGACTATAGAAAAAGAAAAAAAAGAAAATGCAGTCTGCAAAGAGAAATAAGCAGATGCCCAGAAAGAAACAGGATGAGAAACAGAGGAAAAGTATTTCTGGATTTAGGATGACTTTCTAACTCCTGTTTCCAGTCACATCTGTGATCCAGCTGTCATCTTTCTCTTAAGTTTGTGAGACACCCCTGTATCTTTATCATAAATTCTCCCTTTTTCTTAAACCTAGATTAAATAGTTTTCCATTACTTGCAAGCCAAGGTCCTTACTAATTAAATGATCAGAAATATTTAGAAGACACAGAAATCCTATTAAAATTTTCAGCTTTCAGAAAAAGAGACATGTTAAAATACAAGGCATTATTGGCATTTTAAAATTTAGTAATATTAACCTTTCTGATAGATCCATAACAGTAGTGTGAAAGTGTTTGCAGATTGGAACTATCTCTCGCCTTTCAACAGCAGTAAGCTCCAGTGTTTCTAAGAATTTCACAGCTACAAGTTCAAGGGCATCTTCGGGCCATGGCTAAAAATAAGAAAAAGAGAAACTTAAGAAATTTGAGTAGTTCCACTCCAACCATATATGTGTCTTCCTGTGAGAGAATTTGGGGTAGAGAAAATTAAAACCTTAATGGGGAAAATAGAATTGGGTGGGCTGAGGTCACAGGTAAATCTGGGAAAGAGCTAGTAAATATTTTTATACTAAAATTAAAGATAACAATATAAAGGAAGGGTCAGTGATATTTTACATATCAAGGATACACTATACTGCTTTCCTAAACTCTTCCACTTGGACATCAAGCAGACACCCCAAATTTAGCATGACAATGGCAGAGGCTGTTAGTTGCCCACCTAAAACCTATTCGCCCTTTTCCCTTAGAACCCCAATTTTATTCTGGATAGCAATATGCCCAGATAAAAGACCACATTTCCTATATTCCCTTGCAATTTACAGGGGATAAAAGCATATAGGCAGCTGTAGGGTGGGGAACTCAGGGAAGGCTCTTTAAAGGCTTATATAGAGGGGTGCCTGGGTGGCTCAGTTGTTAAGCATCTGCCTTCAGCTCAGGTCATGATCCCAGGGTCCTGGGATCAAGCCCCACATCAGGTTCCCCACTGCAGGAAGCCTGCTTCTCCCTCTCCCACTCTCCCTGCTTGTGTTCCCTCTCTCACTGTCTCTCTGTCAAATAAATAAATAAAATCTTTAAAAAAGGGGGGGGTTGCATAGAGCTGGTGTGTGTCTTTTTGCTCTAATTTTCTATTATTCTACTTTTTGCCTGGGACACAGATGTGAAAGTTGGAGCTCCAGCAGCCATTTTATTTTATTTTTTTATAAGATTTTATTTATTTGTTTGACAGAGAGAGAGACAGTGAAAGAGGGAACACAAGCAGGGGGAGTGGGGGAGGGAGAAGCAGGCTTCCCACTGAGCATGGAGCCTGATGCGGGGCTTGATCCCAGGATTCTGGGATCATGACCTGAGCCGAAGGCAGACGCTTAACCGATTGAGCCACCCAAGTGTCCCATCCAGCAGCCATTTTCGACCATAAGACGAATTTGAGGGTGGAAACCACATGCTCAGGAGAATAAAGAAGAAAGAACCTTAGATTCTGATGACTTTGTTAAGCCACAAAAGCCCAGTCTGTTTATCTTCAGATTTTTTCTCTGAGAGAAAAAAACTTTATATGTTTAGTTTAGGTTTCTTTTCTTTTTAAGATTTATTTAATTATAAATAATTAAATAATTAATTAAAGATTTAATTATTTATTTGAGAGAGAGAGAACACTCAGTGGGTAGGGAGAGGGTGAGAGTGTCTTAAGCATACTCCGCGCTGAGTGCGGAGCCCAACACAAGGCTCAATCTCAGGACCCTGAGATCATGACCTGAGTCAAGACCAAGAGTCAGACACTCAACAGACTGCACCATCCAGATGCCCCTAGTTTGGGTTTCTGTTACTAGCAGTCCATCATAATTCCTGTTATAACATCCAGAGCTGAAATTTTGAGTTTCTTCTCCTCAAATTTGCTTCTTCTCCAGTCTTGTCTCAGTGAAATGGTTCCTCTGCTTTTCCTGGAATATGGCAACTGTACTCCTGCCTCTGGGCCTTGGGACTTTTTATTCCCTCTGACTAGAACCCTCCTCACCTAGATCTGCATGTGGTTCTCCTTCACATCTCTACACAAAGGTCAACTTACTAGGAAGGTCTTCCCAGAGCACTCGTTCTAAAACACCATTCCCTCTCTCATTTCTCTTTTCCTTGTCCTGAGTTTTCTTCTTAGCACTTACTAATACACGATATAATTATTTTGTTCATTTGTTCATCATCTGTCTCCCCTGACCACTAAAATGTAAAATCCATGAAGCAAGGACATTTTCTCACCGCCATTATCTTCAGTGCCTAAGACAGCCCCTGTCAATAATTATTTCAAATTTTTATTCAATGAAATAATTTATGTTAAATGAACAATTAATCTTTACTTGCTCATTAGAGTATTTACCAAATTTCATTTAGATTCAACAAGATGCTTGTAATTATTTTCCTTCGTATCAGACAATATTCATTTTAAGATCTTTTTTTTTTTCAGTCTCTGGTCCTCCATCCTAGTGAAATTCAAACATTTTTGACCTAGCACCCCATTAGTAAAGTTTTAAGCACACACTACCAGTGTATGCATATCTACTAATAGATTGTATTCATGTTGTACTAACATATTTTTCAAACCTCAAAAGAGGCTTTAAATATTACTGAGATCAGTGAATTTTTGTAAAATAACAGTGTAAGTGTCATATGAGTTATATATCACTGAAAGCATCACAAAGGTTTATCTTTCTGTTCTGGGTGATTCATTTTTAATTATCCTGCTAATTGTAAAGGGTTTTTTGTTTATTTTGTTTTTAATTCAGGGCTTGAGCTCACAAGCCTGAGATCAAGACCTGAGCTGAGATCAAGAGTCAGATGCTCAACCAACGGAGCCACCCAGATGCCCTAATCATGAAGGTTTGATAACTAACTGGGCAACTAGAATATTTATGGCCAAAGTGACAGAAACCAGTTTTATTGTGTCTTCACAAAAGGGATGTACCATCATATATAATAAGCCTAGAAGTGGAGTACTGTCCAGAGTTGTCTAATTTAGAAGCTCAACCATGTCATCAATGATCCAGTTCTTTCCATCCTTTTGCTCTACCATTCTCAGTTTATTTTATCCTTGGGCTTGTCCCATCTTGATGGCAAGAGGACTGCTGCAGCTATGGACATCATATCCTCAAGCAACAAGCTTGAGAGACAGAAAAGGCCCTGTTCCTACCATGTAACTCTTCCTATAGTGAAAAAACTATTCCCCAAAGCTCCCCAGTAGACTTGAACTCAGGACCCATGGCAAGCAGTGGGTCATGAACAGGCTCATGCATAAACCAATCAATAGCAAGAGGCACAAGGGCGCCAATACTGACTTAGACCAACCAGGAATCAACCTCTCTGATACATGGCTACGTGGAGGGTGATTTCCCAGACAAAATCAGAATTCTGTAGGCAAGGATGAAGTGGGTAGAGAGGGCAGTTGACAGGAAACCAACAGTCTCGCCAGTGCCATCATTAGCTAATATTGCACTGTATGATATACTCCTGGGATAAGGTTTGTTGTTTCAAGTGAGTATCAATCCCTATTTTAAATAGCCTTCTTAAATTTGTCTTAACTAATATCCTGTCAGATCAGATTAAGTAGTCATTGCTTTTGCCTCATGACATGGCTGAAACAGAGCTCAAGCTAGCTTATGCTGGTTTATGCCATTTTCTTACATCCACTCATAATTGCATTGTATCTTCAATGTTCAGTTTATCACAGGGATCCCTCAGCTTACCTTACATCCTGTCTATGACCCACGGCCACCTGACATATAAACTGAGTAAGGGTGTCAATGTTAATCCATATAAAATATTTCATACAAAAAATAAATATTCCAGGGGCACTTGGGTGGCTCAGTCTGTTAAGCATCCAACTCTTGATCTCAGGGTTGTGACTTAAAGTCCCGTGTTGGGCTCCACGCTGGGCATGGAGCCTATTAAAAAAAAAGAAGAAGAAGAATATTCCAGTAATCCTTCCCTTATCATCTGAATTGCTTTGGTACCCCTGGTAAGTACACACCCTACTTTGAGACTAAGATCTAGCCAAAAAGTCAATGCTGTCCTGACCTATGTGACACACAGTGGTTTACAATCACTTCCTGAGTTTCGCACACTCAGGCCCCAGACAATGCCATGAGCATCATTCTGACACAGATCCTACATCCCCATTGCTTCAGTGTAAAACCTTTATTCCTCTCTGTTACCCACTTAAACTCCCTTATTTGTTTGCAACTCCGTTTCCTCTTTTAAAAAATTTTCTCAACAACTATGAATCACTTATAATAGAATAGAAAGTCTCATGGTTATGACAAAGATATCCAGAAATAGTAAACTCTATTTATAAGATTTCACAAAAGAAAAATTTATGGTTGGACAGATTTTTTTTTTAAAGATTTTATTTATTTTTGACAGAGAGAGAGAGCACAAATAGGCAGAGAAGCAGGCAGAGGGGGAGGGAGAAGCAGGCTCCCTGCAGAGCAGGGAGCCCAATGCGGGGCTTGATCACAGGACCCTGGGATCATGACCTGAGCCAAAGGCAGCTGCTTAACCGACTGAGCCACCCAGGCGCCCCTGGACAGATTTTATTTGGTTTTGGTTTCTGGCCACTTAATGGATATAATATTAAGATATGGTTTACATAAATCAAAATTGTTTCCACCCAGCTTTTACTCTTGTGTAAACACTAAAACATCTACTCACTGAAACATATATACAGTCCTCCAAAGGAAGAAAACTAGTTTTTCAAACATACAATTGATAAATAGGTAAAAGAGAATAAAACAAATTAGTGCCAGAAATTTATTTAGTTTTTTAAAGATTTTATTTATTTATTTGAGAGAGAGAGAGAATGAGAGATAGAAAGCATGAGAGGGAAGAGGGTCAGAGGGAGAAGCAGACTCCCCGCCGAGCAGGAAGCCAGATGTGGGACTCGATCCCGGGACTCCAGGATCACGACCTGAGCCGAAGGCAGTCACTTAACCAACTGAGCCACCCAGGCGCCCCAGAAATTTATTTTTTTAAAGAAATTAGGGGCACCTGGGTGGCACCTAGGTGGCTCAGCTGGTTAAGCATCTGCCTTCAGCTCAGGTCATGATTCCCATGGGATTGAGCCCTGAGTCAGGCTCCCTGCTCAGCAGGGAGTCTGCTTCCCCCTCTCCCTCTGCCCTTCCCCCCTGCTTGTGCTCTCTCTCTCTCAAATAAATAAAATCTTAAGAAAGAAAGAAAGAAAGGAAGGAAGGAAGGAAGGAAGGAAGGAAGGAAGGAAGGAAGGAAGAAAGAAAGAAAGAAAGAAAGAAAGAAAGAAAGAAAGAAAGAAAGAAAGAAAGAAAGAAAGAAAGAAAGAAAGAAAGAAAGAAATTAGGGGCACCTGGGTGGCTCAGTCGGTTAAGCATTCAACTCTTGGTTTGGGCTCAGGTCATGATCTTGATGTCATGAGATCGAGCCCCACAACAGGCTCTGTGCTCAGGGTGGAATCTGTTTCAGATTCTCTCTCTCCCTACCCCTTTCCCCACCTCTCCAACCCCGCTTGCACACTCTCTCACTCTCTCTAAAATAAATTAATAAAATATTTTTTAAAAAGAGGTATAAAAGAAATTAGTCTATAATCTACAGTCCACATTGTAGTGAACATAAAACAACTGAATAGAAGGTACCATGAACTACTGTTCTCAAGAGCATAACTACTCCTACTTCATAGTCTTACACAGGCAGTGACAATTTGCCTTAAGGTTAAGTGAAGAGGCGGCCTTCATCATTTGCTGCTAGCATGACTGAAATGATCACCCAGCTGGTCTTCCTGTCTCTTGTTTTGCCCTATTCCAAATCATCCACCATATAGCCTCCAAGTGTTTGGATTTTTTCCTTTGAAATATGTTAGCTAAATATATGTTAAGGCCCCACAGTGTCTTTGGTATAAAACCAAATTCATAGGCACATTTACAAATTCCCTTACAACTTGGCACCCACCCAAAACTCGGGCTTAACTCCTGCTATCCTCATTGTCAGTCAGCTATACCAAACTATTTGCAGTTACACCAATGAGCCATGCCCTCTCTGCTGTTCTACCTTTGCACATACTATGCCCTTGTGATGGTTAACTTTATGTGTCAATTTTACTAGGGGCCACGGGGTGCCCATATATTTGGACAAACATTATGTTTGATGTTTCTATGAGGTGTGCTTTTGGATGTGTTTAATATTTAAATCAATAGACTAAGTAAAGCAGGCTGCCCTCCCTAGTGTGAATGGGTCTCATCCAATCAGTTGAAGCCCTGAATAGAACAAAAACGCTGAACACTCCTACACCTGCAGATAAAGGGGAACTCCTTCTGCCTGCTCTCAGGCTGGGACATGAAGGTTTCTTCCTGCCTTTGGACTCAGATGGAAACATTAGCTCTTCCTGGTTCTCGAGCCTGATGGCCTTCAGACTGGAACTTATACCATTAGTTTTCTTGCATCTCCAGCTTGCTGGCTACAGATCTTCAAACATGTGAGCCTCCATAATCATGTAAGCCAATTACTTATAATAAATATATGTATAGATATAGCTATTGATATGGACAGATATAGATCTACATATATGTATTTTTACACATATATACATGTAGGTTTATATTTACATATATACATAACACATTATCTTGGCTCTTAATATATTCCTCCTCTATGTAACTAATTTATTTTCATACTTCAGAGATTCACTTTTGCACACCAAAGATTATAGCTCTTTTATATAATTGTGGCTGCTCATTTGCCAACTGCCTTTTCTATCTTCCAGTCTAGAGTGTGAGATCCTTCTGGGGATCCTGTAGGCTTACCAGTCCCTGGCGCCAAGCACTATGCCTGTCATTAGAGTAAGTGATCAAGAAACATGTCCTGAATGGATATTAACAGAGGTGGAGTAAGATTTCAGAAAAATTCTAAAAGATTTAGTTCCCATCCCCCCACCACCTCTGCCCCAAAATTACAAACCTGGAACCAGTCAATGGTACAGCAATTGATGAGGGATGGGAACTGTCTCAAGCGATTTCTAAAGGCATCTCCAATGGGGCTAAAGGCCACTACAACATGAAGATTATCTTTGCAGCGATTCACAAAGAAAGCAAACAAGGCCAAGGGACTGAGTTCACTGTGTTTATTGCCAGCCTGAGCTACAGGACGAACACCCTAGGGAATAACAGAAAATAAAAACCTTATAAACAAAAATGGACAGGCTGATAATGGGATTAGTAGATACTGGAATATTAAGAATTTTTATTCTTCACCTTGTAAATACCCTTAAATTTTTTTATATCAGTGGAATTTCTTTGATACAGTTTGTACTTAGAAGACTTCTTCCAACTCCATAATTCTATAATTTGAAAGCAAATATCTGCTAAGAATTTAATTTATAAAGATACTCACAAAAAGTTCACCATGATATATGTATAGGACTATAATTCAACATTGCTTGTAAGAGGAAAAACAAACAACCAAAGCATCCAGTTAAAAAAACATTATAAAATATCCAAATGTTGTGATTTTATACAACCATTAAAGGAGACATGTCAATGTATGTGCTAGGACAAGATCAGCAGGATAAAAATGAGAACAAACTACAACAGTGTGTATAATATGATCCTCTTTGTTAACTTAAAAAATACTCAGGCACATGTGTAAGTACATACACACCTTTTTATGGAAGCAATCACAGAAACCATTCATAATGTTACTTATGGTGAAATGGACTTAAAGGAGAGTGTGGGAGGGAGGCCGTCACTTTTTATTCTGGACATTTTTCTTGGTTTATATCATTCTTTTTTTCATTTTGGACATTTTTATGCTGTTTGAATTCTCTCACTTTATTCTTATAACATTCATATATTTTAAAAATGCTAATACAGTTGTCTGGTGATGAGATTATAGGAGCACTTTTAACTTCCTTTGTTTATCTCTATATGAGAGAGGCATCTTACTCGAGGTTGGGCATCATGGCTCCGGAACCAAACTTCTTGAATTCAAATCCCAGCTTGCAGCTTATTAGCTATGTGACCCTGGGGCAAGTTATTTAACCTCTCTGTAACTTAATTTCCTCATCTGTAAAATGGGGGAAAGAGTACATCAGAGGGATGTTGAAGGATTGAATGAGTTATTATGTGTGAACACTTGGAACAGTTCTTGTCGCATAGGTAAGTAACTATTAGTTTTTATATGCTACCCTTCTTGTTCAGAGCACAAAAGATTTCACAGTCAATAAATTATCTTATAAATAGATTTAAGAAAGTTTTCTGATAGCACATATATATAGACATATATATATATACACACACACAATGCTATTGCTACTACAATGAATTGATTTCTAAAAGAATTCTCTATTATAGATATGTTCTGCCTTATGTGCTAGCTATATCCGTGGAAAATTATAAATGGATTCTGTATATGCATTCTGATAGTCATTCCCAAATTATGATTATTATGATCAGTGTCAGTCTATGAAGTTATTTCAGGTGGTCTACCTGCATTAAGTCTGAGTTAACCCTGGGACATGCAAATAGAGAAAGGTAATATATGGTTGTAACTGCAGAACAAAAGTTCAAGAAAGAGTCAGGATGGTAATATCAGTATGGGGGTTATTTACATAGAAATAATGGTTAATGCTTCTAGGTAGATAAGCTGTCTGTGGTTGAGTAATATCCCCATGCACACACATATACCTTGGGAGCAGGACTGATTCGGGGCAGTAAGAAAATGAGTTGTTACTGAAAAAATAATTAGACAAAGTGAGTGAAATTTCATAGCAGTCAAGGGAAAGTAGAATTGGAAACACACAAAAACCTGCACAAAAAAGGTTTATGGCAGTTTTATTCATAATTGCTCAAACTTGGAAGCAACCAAGATGTCCTCCAATAGGTGAACAGATAAACTGTGATACTTTCATTCCATGGAATATCATTCAGTGATAAAAATAAATGAGCTATCAAGCCACAAAAAGATATGGAAGAATCTTAAAGTATATTGTTAACTGAAAGAAGCCAATCCAAAAAAGCTACATACTGTATGATTCCAACTATGTAAGATTCTGGAAAAGCTAAAAATGATGGAGACAGTAAAAACAGCAGAGATTGCTAGGAGTTCAGGGGAGGAAGAGAGGAATAAATAGATGGAATTCGTGGCATTTTTATGTTAGGGAAACCATTCTGTATGATACTTACTGGTGAATACACATCAGTACTCATTTATCCAAACCCCACGAAATGTACAACACAAAGAGTGAGCCCTAATGTAAGCTGAAGAATAATGAATTATGTCAAACATGAATGAGTATTTTTAAAAGGAACTGAGAAAAATATCACTAAAAGTGGTGAGTAAGAAGTTACTGTTTTACTGAGAAAGACCCTGGGCTTCAAGGAAGGCAAACAGAACAGTGGAAAAGTAGGGGCACCTCGGTGGCTCAGTCGGTTAAGTGTCTGCCTTCGGCTCAGGTCATGATCCCGGGGTCCTGGGATCGAGCTCCGTGTCGGGCTCCTTGCTCCACGGGAAGCCTGCTTCTCCCTCTCCTCCCCTCCTGTACTCTCTCACTGTCTCTCCTTCTGTCTCTCTCAAATAAATAAATAAAATCTTAAAAAAAAAAAAAAGAACAGTGGAAAAGTAGTCTGGAAACGGAGGTCTGAGGCTTGAACTCTATTGCTGAAGTCAGAGACGTGCTGAGTCTGTAAGCAGTGTCAAGTCCAAGTATAGAGGCCAGTTATCAGAAGTGAGGAGGTTTAAACTAAAATCTTTGTCAGAGGGATGAAATAAACAAAGCCCAGGACATGATCTCCGAAGTGCGATGTCCAGGACAATGCAGAGTATGGAAAGAAAATAATAGAACTTCTCTCCTATTACCTTTTCTATTTTAAAAGTATAAGCATAAAAAGCAAATAGAAACAGGGATGCATTTCAGTACTGCGTTTTGACTATGGCTATTTCCTCGAGGATAAATTAATCTGGTGTTCCTAGACTTGGGTGGAATGTGAAGGAAAGAAGTTCTTATGGCCACTGTTGGGTCATAGCATAAAAAAAATACTGAAGCAATGGAAAAGTTTTGTAGCAAAGTGACAAGATGAAAAGATAAATAGCTAACATGAGCAGGGAAGCTTGGCAGAGCTAAGAAAATCCCACTCCCCAATGGTGACTATTTCTTGGATGGGAGTATAGGGGATGAATTTATCCTATGAATTAGGAGACTCACCATTTTTTGGCAGCCTTGGCCACATCCTTGACATCACCCAGATAAAAGAGAGAACTTGGGATATTTTCTTTATTCCTTTTCTCCTTCCCACCCCAGTCCACAAACTGGTAATGTACCATTTACTGAGGGTGTTCTAAGTACATGACACTTCATAAGTGCTTCATTTCATTTGATCTTCAGACCTCACAACCAACCCTATGTAGGAGGAACTACGATGTGTATATATATTAGTTCCATTCCACGCAAGAGAAAAGCAGATGCTTGAACTACTAGGGCGAATCTATTTTACTACAGACGCTATCACTGGAAACTGGAATGAAGCATCCAGCTATGAGTGATATATTCTGTAGTTAACAGTAGTTATGGCAACAAGAAAGAAGCAAGTACTAGTAGAGATCTTGCATAGGGAGATATTAGAAATGGGGGTAGAAGGACAAGACATCTGAAATAGTGGGCACTTCACAATTGTATTTTTTTGTCAAGTAAGTCACAAAGCATGATTCTCAGATATATCAGAATTGTTAAGACAAGTTCAGGCTTTTTAAAAATTTGCTAGTCATTGGTAAACCATAACAACTAATCAAGCAATGTTTCAAAGCTCTGTGAGCCTAAGATGTGATTTAAAATGTCTAGTCACTCATAACACATGCGACATAAGATCAAACATGAAATTGCCATCATTATAAAAAAAGGAATTATAAAAATTCTGTCTCATAAGTATGGTAGAAGTGATTTGAAGTTTACCCAAAAAACCCCGATGTATTAAAATAATACACTTTTAAGTTTTTAATTACCAAAATCCTGTACGCAAGCTATAATTGTCCTGAAGAGCGAGAAAAAGTTGCAAGATAAGAACATATCTGTGCTGGGAACAGTACTCCGTTAAAAGCATTTACCTCCATCACTTCCTGTTTTTCATCAGCAGCAAAAATGTTAGGTACTTCTCCAGTATTGAGCACGCTGTCAATATCTTCTAGAAAGGCTTCCTCTTTAATCTGAGTGTCTGTGATTAGAAAGACTGTCTTCTGGCCCCTCATGCCCACATTCCTTAATAGAACCTTAAAATAAAAATGCATTGGTAAGCAGAATATGGTGAACATGTGCTGTTTTTTGCTTTCCCTTCCTTTTCCCTTCTTTTGGTAATGACACCTCAATTTTAGAGTGGTACCTCTCTCCACTTCTGGGGGGTATCAGTCAGGGCCTCTATTTTTCCCATCCCCTGAGTGGGAGACCCCAACTGACCAGAGTTTCCCAAGCTTCTATACACAGACATTGATTCAGAGGAGGGCATGATTTTAGGAGAACACAATCACAGTCTTCCTTTAAGGACTGAGATGGACTTGAAGACAGAAAGAATCTCAGTCATTCTGAGACAGTAAGTAAGACATCTAGAATCTATAAAGGGCAACTATGTTGCTTCATGGAAGGAGTCTGCTGGAGAAGGAACCAAATGGAAAGGCACAGAGCCAGGAGACAGAGTAATTACTGAAGGCTTAATTTGAGCTCCTAAATTCAGCCATGTCAAAGCCCTATCTACCTCTGGACCCTTCTGTCATGTAAGCCAATAACTTCATATTTTGCTTAGGGTAGTTTGAGCTGCATTTTGTTTTGTGTTGTGTTGTCAATTACAACCAAAGATTCCCAATTAATATAAAGATATGGACTCAGAAGCATGGTGGAGCAGACTTGTTAGGATGTTAGAACTAATTGTTAAAATTTCAAAACTTGTAAGCAGATTTTTAAGCAGCATTAAAAATCAAATTATATGAACTATAATTAAATTATATTAACAACAAGGGTAACAAATCTCATCACTTCCTGTTATACTTACTATTATCTATCTTATGGAAATTATTTAAATCTATTGTATACAGTAAAATACCATGTAATAGTGCTCAAACACATAAGTCTTCCCAACTCTGTTTTCAGTGACATCATCCATGGCAGGAGTTTGAATAATCCATGGTGGGAGTTTTTACACCACAAAAATTGGCAAATGCTACTCATCAGAGGTTCTCCCAAACCCCCTGGAGAGTTGGTTGTTAAACATTTGCCAGTATTCCACTGGATATATTTCAGGTGAAAACACATTACTACTCTGTATGTGATTTTTAAAATAAACTGTCTCTATTTCTAAATTATATCTTTAAAATAAATCATA